>NC_090193.1:29128376-29455876 GCF_024679245.1 Pseudorasbora parva
TAAGAAATGATCATTACTATTACGACGCTATTAGTAACATCTGGAAGGGAAACTGATCAAAATGATCATACTGCTAGGGAACACACGTTTCTGGTGGTGAATTACTCTGTGTGTGTGTGTGTGTGTGTGTGTGTGTGTGTGTGTGTGTGTGTGTGTGTGTGTGTGTGTGTGTGTTTGATTGGAGAAAGCCTGTTGCTGTGCTGCAGCTGTGCACTGGGCTGGCAGACGTCTCCTTAGTGCAGGGTAGGCCGGCATTGCCGCAGAGCGCACAAGCTCCACTAGCAGCCGTTCTGAGTTGCCATGGAAACCAAACTGTGCAGTTTTTTTTGGGGGGGGGGGGGCTCTCTCCACTGCAGCAGCCAATGGAACAGCGCCATCCAATCAGACGCGTTTGCATAACGAGCTTGTTATGAAGAGTCCCCATGGTTGCAGTGCCTGTGTTCTAGGGCCCGTCTAGACAAATCTCAATCACGTAGATGGGGGAGGGAGAGCGAGAAAGTGAGAGAGGAAGAAGAGAGAGGGAAAGAGGAGGGGTGCTTGTGCAAGAGGCAAAGACTATAACCACTAAAAAGCTCCACAGCTGGAGCTGAAAGGTCTCCCAAAATCTAAACCACAATTATCTGATAATGTACCTCAAAGGGAAAAAGATCCAATGTAAATAATGTGGCACAAAGAGGATTTCAGGGTGACACCATCCTGCAGTACTTCCCTACAGAAAATGCAATATTCATAGGAATAGTTCATCTAAAAATTAAAATTCTGTCATAATTTACTTACCCTCATGTTGTTACAAACCTCTTCTGTGGAACCCGAAACAGAAAAAAAAGAAATAAAACAAAACATATCTGCTTGTAATATTGATGTTTTAACATATTTTATTTGACAGTTAATTTTTTTCAGAAAACAACATAATTAGAAAAATATGAAATTTTATATTTTAGAAATGTTATGATTTTTGGAAATTGTTACTTCAGTGCTAATTTGTTGTCCTTTTTGGAGCATGACAGCCCCAGTAGGTATACACTTTAATAAAAAGAATGGAGAAGATAAAAAAGCAGCTTGAACATTGCTGCAGAAGAAAGTCACACTGGCAAGGCTTGACAAGGCTTGCTATCCAGGCACTGTGCTAGTGGTTTTATCAGCTGATATATTTAAATCTTGCATATTTTGTGCAAGAGCCCATACAGTTGTCTAGTAAAATACACTATATTGACAAAAGCATTGGGACACCCAATTTTGGATAATCATTAAATTCAGGTGTTCCAATCACTTCCATGGCCACAGGTGTATAAAATCAAGCACTAGGCATTTGTGAAACGATGGGTCGCTCTATGGAGCTCAGTGAATTCAAGCGTGGCATCGTGATAGGTTGCCACCTGTGAAATAAGTTAATTTGTGAGATTTCCTCACTACTAAACATTCCACAGTCAACTGCTAATGGTATTATAACAAAGTGGAAGCAATTGGGAATAACAGCAACTCAGCCACCAAGTGGTAGGCCACGTAAAATCACAGAGCAAGGTCAGTGCATGCTGAGACGAACAGTCTGCAAAAGTCGCCAATTTTCTGCAGAGTCAATAGCTATAGACCTCTAAACTTTGTGTGGTCTTCAGATTAGCTCAAGAACAGTGCATAGAGAGCTTCATGGAATGGGTTTCCATGGACGAGCAGCTGCATACAAGCCTAATGCAAAGTGACCAAGCGCACCAAGAGCATGCAAAGAGTTGGATGCAGTGGTGTAAAGCATGCCGCAACTGGATTAAAGAGCAGTGGAGGCTTGTTCTCTGGAGTGACAAATCCCATTTCTCTGTCTGACAATCCGATAGATGAGTCTTGGGTTTGGCTGCCTGAAGAACAGTACTTGCCAGACTGTATTGTGCCAAGTGTAAAGATTGGTGGAGGGGGGATTATGGTGTGGGGTTGTTTTCTCAGGGGTTCAGTGAAAGGAACTTGTAATGCTTCAGCATACCAAAACATTTTGTACTATTTCATGCTCCGAACTTTTGAGAACAGTTTGAAGATGGCCCCTTCCTGTTCCAACATGACTCTGCACCAGAGCACAAAGCAAGGCCATAAAGACATGGATGAGTAAGTTTGGTGTGGAGGAACTTGACTGGCCTGCACAGAGTCCTGACCTCAACCCGATAGAACACCTTTGCAATGAATTAGAGCGGAGCCAGTCCTTCTCGTCCAACATCATTGCCTAACCTCACAAATGCACTTCTAGAAGAATGGTCAATTCCCATAAACACATTCCTAAACCTTGTGGAAAGCCTTCCCAGAAGAAGAGTTGAAGCTGTTATAGCAAAAAAAAGGAGGGCCAACTCCATATTAAACCCTATGGATTAAGAATGGGATGTCATTAAAGTTCATGTGCATGTAAAGGCAAACGTCCCCAAAACCTTTGGCAATATAGTGTACATATATCTATATTTTTGTGTTATTTATTTTGACAGTTTATTTGGTTAAATATAAAAAATCTAAAAGGTGAGCATTATACCGGACACCTAGATGAGCACATTACAGTCAGGTTCATGACCTTAAGTCATTCTCTTCAAATAATATTGAATTTAAAAACATGTATACCGATCCCGGATGTAACTTTAGAGATGGTCCCTAAATTCGCAAATAGCAAATGCCCAGCATCAAACTAACTTTATCAATCCCATCAGATGTGCTATGGTTCTGCTGTGATTTTAGTTTGAAACTATTTTAGCTGCTGAAATAGAACAAAAACAGTCAATCACTATATGATAAATGGATCTCCTAAGTTTATTGCACGTACCCCTCTGTTTTTTTGTTTATGATGAGAGTGCAGAATTCAGTGAATGAAAGCACACACAAAACAAAACTCCAGCGTTTCATCGATGACTAAAATTAATGCCTCTGATTATTAGGCATTGCATTCATAAACTCAACAAAATCATGTGATTGGTTATAATGCACAACATGATTATAACAGATGCCTTTTTAGAAACTACAATAAAATTCAGCCCCAAAGTTAATTAAAGTGTTAATTTCAAGCCCTGCACACAGGTTTAGAATGACATGGGAATGACAAAATGGTGAAAGAATCTTAATTTGTGGGTGCGCTAGGCCTTTAAATGCAACATTTTCTTTAGAAATGCACTGCATAATAGTGTCAGACATTTTTGGGATCTTTTTTCCTGTGAGATTTTATTTCCAAAACATCCTCAACACACCCAGACCAGAATAAAATCTCTCATTGGTACTACTGACTTATCATTGTTTACATCTGACAAAGCATCAATTCTCACTCTCCTGTTACAATCCCCAGACTCTCCACAGTCTATCAGGCTCCGGCGCAGGTGGCCGGCTTTGGCGAGCTGAGCTGTTAGACTTGTGGACAGCAGAAGGGCAGGCGGCGGTTTTGACCCGCATTGATTTGAGCCCGTGTCTGACACGGCACTGCAGGGAGAGCATGACTGACGCCAAGCAGGGCTCTTAGCTGCTGAGGGGAGACCTCTCTGCCCTCTCCACGGCACATTTACCACTGCTGAGAAGGAGGGAGGGTTGAGAGAAAGACCGAATCTGTGCGAGGAGGCAGAGAGAGCGCAAGGGAGGGTTAGGGAGGAAAGAGAGGAATCCCTCATTATCTCAATGCTAAGTACAGTCAGCTGGGGGGATTGTGACCGACTGACCTGTCAAACGTTTGATCTCTCGCCAAGGCACAGAGGGAGGACTGACTGAAGGAACAAAAGCTGATCGGTAAACAATACAACAAAATACACAGAGGTCAGGACAGTCGCTTCATACTGATCCTTCACCTCATGAGAGCACGCTTAGTTATGCCACAACATTGTAGACAATTGGCACCTGGCCTTTCTTATGAGCGCTATTATGTAATGTATGCTGAAGTCAGACCAGGGCACTACTTGTTTTATGGATGTTCTAATGTCAGCCTAACTTTTCTTGGAAGAAGCCCTGGTTTTCATAGGATATTCTTCATTTTTTTTGGTGCCCTATCTTCTATGGAACACAAAAGATTATGTATATTATGCATTTTTGTCCATACTATGAAAGAATGTAGAGTTCATTGCTGTTTTGGACCCCATTGACTTTCAATGTATGGAGAAAAAATGTATGTACTGTATATATATATATATATATATATATATATATATATATATATATATATATATATATATATATATATATATATATATATATATATATATATATATAAATAATGTACCACAGAAGAAAGAACGCTATACACAAGAACAACATGAGAGTGAGTAAATGGTTTTGGGGAAAATTATCCTCATGAGCGTGTTTTACTGGAATTGTTTCCATTTTTTATTTATTAAAAATATTACTGGACATTTCACTGATAATTTCACCAAACTAATATCTGATTGAATGTTGAACCATATTAAATTATTTGAATTTGAAAAGCCCCTGGTTTTCACATTAGAAATCTGGTCACCTCACCGATGATGACACATTTATAGTAACTGATCATAATATTGAAAGCCAAGGCGCTGATGCTTCCTTAAGACCCACCACAAACTCAGCTCCTGCATACTTTGACTCGCTCCTACGAGTCTACACCCCCACCAGAAGCCTTCACTCAGCTAAGGAGCAATGGCTTGTGGTACCATCACAGATAGGCATGAAATCCATCTCCAGTACATTTTCATTTACTGTTCCCTGTTGGTGGAACGATCTTCCCACCTCCATCCGGAAGGCAGAATCACTGACAAAAGACAGCTGAAAACGCATCTCTTCCATGAGCATTTAACCTCATCTTAATATAAAAATAAATATTTGTTTTTTTTTACCTTTTTCTTTTCCTCTATTCCCTCCCTACTCTAGCTTGTGCTACACTGAGTAATGTCCAAAACTTAGTATTTTGGGCACTCTTTGAGCAATCTTCGCCTCTTAATGACGGATCGCTTCCTTTATTCCTCAGTTGAAAGTCGCTTTGGATAAAAGCATCTGCTAAATGCATAAATGTAAAAAACAAATATGCCATACAACCCCAATTCCAGGAAATGTAATACATTTTGTAAAATGCAATAGAATCAAAAGTGATTTGTTCATTCTCTATAACCGTTTTTTTTTAACTGACAAAAGTACAAAGAAAAAATTCCAGCGTTTTCACCAACCAAATTTATTGAATTTTGTTAATATAAACTATTTTTGCTTTTGATGGCTGCAACACACTCCAAAGAGTAGTTTACCACTGAGGCATGTTTACCACTGTCACGTCACAATTCTTTTAAATTACTCTTTTTAAATGTTTGGGAATTGAGGATACTGATTATTGCAGTTTCGTGTGTGGAATTTGTCCCAATATCGTCTGATACAAGACAGCTGCTCAACAGTCTGTGGTCTTCATTGTCTGATTTTCCTTCCCATAATGGACCATACATTTGCAGTAGGAGACAGATGTGGATGCAGGCATTCAGTCAAGCACATCCACTCTATGGTGTAGAGTGTCTAGAAACCAATGAGGCCTGAATTGCCTTGCTGGAATTATGTCATCTTGATGTCTTTGTACAATTTCCACATCAGTGGTACTTTCACACATATCCAAGTCAAGCCACTGATGCACCTCCATACCATGGCAGATGTTTGCTTTTGCACCTGTCGCCCTTTGACTTTGGGACTGAGAATTTAATGTCCATTTTTCCCCAAAACAAGCTGAAACGTTGACTTATCTGACCGCAGCACACATTTCCACTGTGTTGTGGAACATCTGAGATGTGCTTGGGCCCAGAGAACTCTGTGATATCTCTGTATTGAACAGATGTATTAGTTTCTCCTTGCCTAACAGAGATTCTAATTGCAGTTCTTTGTGCAGCGACAGACGTCACAATTGACCCTTCGCTAAGCCACGCCCGAAAGCCACCACAGGCCAATCGTGACTAAGCAACCGTAACTAGGCACGGAAGGTCTGTCAAGCTTTCGAGAGAGGAAAACATGCCGATGCAAACCTGCGCATATGGATTGTGCAAATCTGATGCCTATCCTAAAAGTTTGGACAGATGGTGTAATTTTTTTCCTTCCCCAAACGTAAAACTGAAGGTAAAAAATGCCAGGCAGGCTTGAATCAAGCAGTGTGTGTGAGACCTCATTCACAACTAACATTAAATGACGACAGGATTAACAAAAACACCTACGTTTGCTTCAACAAACTGAAAAAAACATGAGGTTTTTGACTGATGCAAGTTATTATATATGATACAGTATATAGACTATAAAAAGAACTGTTATGGCTTTATTTATTAGTTTTGTATCGTAGTTTGTTTAGACAAAATGTGTGCAAATTAAGACCTTCATAAGGATTGTTGCAGTGGCTGTGTTTATAATACTAATAAAACCCATCATGTTTAAGAGACTGGCTTTCTGTTATAAGGTTTCAGTAACTGTGTGGTTTTTGATGAATGGCTCAGGTCAGTATCTCAGGCTAGTGCCAGGTCGAAGGAGTAGATTTGACCTACGACATGTGAGCAATAGCCCGGCGCGCTAAATATAACGTTAAGCCGGAGAATCATTGCAAAGTTTTCAGGCTAATGTCTTGTGTTAATTCCACAAGATTTATTGATAAGCTGTTTGATTTATAATTATTCGATTATTTTCTAATTTTACTTACCCTGTTGTGCATGAACATACGTATGAGACAGCTGCTGATTGCGCTGAGACTATAGGCTTTAGCTTCAATTTTAATGAAATGATTCTCTAATCGGTAGCATATTATGTCGCGGATATATCCCGCGAATACATACTGCAGTCCCTTTTTTCTTTCTCTCTCAGATATTTCACCTGTTAGCCAAAAATGACTAATTATCTCCTCGGAAATGTCTGACACCGGTGCATACATAGTGTAATAGACGTGCCAGGCGCGAAAGCTTAACAGGCGTAGCAACAGTAACTACGGGGGGCGGGGCTAAGTGAAGGGTCAATTGACGACGGTTTTCCAAAGTACTCCTGATCACGTGTGGCTATATTTAACAGAGTAGCGTGACGGTTTCTCATGCAATGCCATCTGTGTAGGTAGGGCACCAAGGTCACTCACAACAGAGGTACCCACCTTGCCCTACATGTACTGAGATTTCTCTGGATTCTCTGAATCTATTCACAATATAATGTATGGTAGATGACCTAAATTGAAAAATTATTTGATTTTTTGAAATTTTTTAATTGTTTGACAATTATCTCATTCAAGTGATAGTTCACCCAAAAATGAAAATTGTATATTTATCTGCTTACCCCCAGAGTATAGAAAGATGTAGGTGTGTTTGTTTCTTCAGTAGAACACAAATGAAGATTTTTAACTCCAACTGTTGCCGTATAATGCATGTCAATGGGGTGTTTTCTATGAGAGTCACTATAAGAGTAAAAACACACATACTGTACATACGAATCCATATTAAACCCTGCGGCTTGTGATGATACATTGATGTCTTAAAACATGAAATGATTGGTTTCTGAGAGAAACAGAACAGTATTTTCTTTTCTTTTTTTAGCTCTTAGCAAACAAATCTCATCTAATATTCCCAACGCCATTACTTCCGCTGGAGAAGGTCAAAACCTGGCGCGATCATATATATATGTTAAATATATATATATATATATATATATATATATATATATATATATATATATATATATATATATATATATATATATATATATATATATATATATATATATATATATATAAATATATATAAATCCTCATTAGTGCCTGTGCAGATGGGTCGAATAAGGCTTCTATGTACAGATATCTATGATCGCGCCGGAATACTGGATGAGATATTGATATGAGTTTAAAAAAACAAAACATAAATACTGTTCAGTTTCTCGCAGTTTCATGTTTCATGTCTTAAGACATCAATGTGTGGTCACGAGCCGCAGGGTTTAATATGGATTGGACAGTATGTGTGTTCTTTTACTCTTATAGTGACTCCCTATTGACATGCATTATACGAGCAATAGATGAAGTTAAAAATCTTCATTTGTGTTCTACTGAAGAAACAAACACACCTACATCTTGGATGCCCTGGGGGTAAGCAGATAAACATCAAATTTTAATTTTTGGGTGAACTATCCCTTTAAATTTGGCACAAAGTGGTGAGCCATGACTCTTTGCTTGCAATGACTGAAGCCTTGTTTATACTTTCGCCTGGCTCCGCTGCGTGAGCCTCCGCTGACTGCGTGCGCTCCTCCTCAAACGTACGAGCCGTTTATACTTGCCGTTGTGCTATTCTTTGAAACAACAGAGGGTGACTCGGAAAACTTGTTCTATAAACCATCAGGAAAAGCGGTGAGAATAAGTCGGCTAATGTAAGCTACACAGGAGATGATATTTATTTTAGTGCATTTCACCAAAAATCACACTACAAAAGAATTGTGTAAAACTCAGTAGACCTTGGCTTGATATTATTACTTGTGACATGAGAAACAAAATATATGTGTATGCAACTAAATTAACGATCTCTAAAATATTACCTAATTTCACTAAACATTTTAGTGTCATGATTTATTTATTTATTTGATTAAACATGGATCTTTATTTAAAAGGGCTTATTTCTGCTTTTGTAGGCTCATTTTGTAAATATAAGCACCTAATTTGTATGTGCAAACTGGGTGCCGGTGTGATGAGACGTAATTCTCAGCTAGATTCACCTAGAACTCGTTCATCTTCGGATGCGGAGCTGCGTGTGCTATTACAAAAAATGCGCTGCATAACGGGGTCTTGCGCAACGAACGCACAAGACCGTGCACGACCGCCCAGACCGCATTGACGTCATTTTTGCAGCGCGCGCTCATGCGGACACTTCCGAGTATAAACAAGCCTTGAGTTGTTGGTGGATGCTCCTTTTATACTCAAACACGAGACCATACCCTCTCATTTGACCAATTCCCCTGGTAATTTCAAAACAGTTTAACTTGGATGTTATATTATAATCTTTTCATTTTTATTTTGCCTCTGTCCCAATGTTTTGGAAGAGTGTATCATCCATCAAAATAAAAAATATATATTTACAAAAAACAATTAATTTAACCAGTGAAAACATTGGAAATCTCTTTGTACTTTTGTTGAGTAAATAAAGGTTAAAGAGAATTAGCAAAGCACAGATTCATGATTTTATTGCATTTTACAAAATGTCGCAGCTTTTCTGGAATTGGGGTTGTAAATACTAGAAATGCTAGCCTGACAAGCCAGACCCACATCAAGATGTTTGGTCTGGAAACTCACCTTTGACAGGGCTCAATCCGAGGGGCGGATAAACGGTTGTCTTTCAAACTCCCTCTGCACGCGATAGGATAGCACTACAAGCAACCAGAGCAACGAAGGTGAAACAGAGCTTGTTGATAGATTAAACATTCGCCGTATCCGGTCAGCAAAACTCCGAACACATCTTCCCTTTTTAAGAATGACTTCAGTGCCGTTCTTTGTTCTTTTCTCAGAAAAAAGCTCAACTCCAAGTCTTCTAGAGTCGCGGGTCAAAGCTGATTCGAAAGACCTGCCGTTCGCCAGTTTTTGTGTTTACTAGAAGCACGCAAACGGAACTCGGCCGTCGTCATTATGGCCCCGCCCACCGACTCTATACACGATGTGATTGGCCCGGCAAGAGTTAGACGATAACAGCTCAGAAGGGTATTGAGAGATGCTAGACGACACTCGCGGGCAGATTAAATTTGCTGACGCTTGGGTACGTTTAGATTTCTAGGCTACAGAAATGCAGGTTTAGCTGTACAAATCTACGTCACAAAAATAAATTGCATTCTGATTATGTCATAATGACATTTATTTGATCTATGAGTCAAGAGATTAGATAAGGTTTCTTACATCCTTCTTCTTCTTTTTCTTAACTTTGGGCTCCTTCCCCTCCATTATCTTGCTGGGTTTCTTCTTCTTATGCTGTTTAACCGAATCATCCTCAGAGAAGAATCTCTCTAGCGGTGACAGGGGGACACTCCTTTGACGTTCAGCTTCCTCATCCTCATCTGAGAAAAAACAGAAAAGGTTCACAGCTAAGAGATTTACACATCAATTATGGCTCCGTCCATCCTTTCATCCTTAGTTCATGAGAAAACATAATTATTCTACAATATTGTATGATTTTTTCAACATCTTTTTCAAAAAATCAATCAATCAATCAATCAATCTATCTATCTATCTATCTATCTATCTATCTATCTATCTATCTATCTATCTATCTATCTATCTATCTATCTATCTATCTATCTATCTATCTATCTATCTATCTATCTATCTATCTATCTATCTATCTATCCATGTATATGTCTTCTGCTTGGGGCTTGCCTGTGAAGCGGAGACTCCTTCCCTCCATCAGAGAAAAAGCAAAGATTTTTGTTGACACACTGAAAGGGGAGTGAAAATAGAGAGGTGAGGTCTCTGCCACCTGCTGAACTGTGAATCTCTTGCTGTAAACAAAAAACTACTGTCTGGCAGCACATATTCACTGTAACACTTCAATAATGCCATGCTGTCAAAAAGGCTAAGCTAAAAAAAAAAAAAAAAAAAAAAAAAAAAAAACATCAGGGAGGCATCCTTTGCAACCGGAGCTCTACGGTGCAACTCCTGCCGACTGTCTATCGTCAGCTCAGACGGCGGCCCATGAAATATGCAGCGCGTGTGGTGGAGTCAATCAGCTAAAGCCCTGTCCCGCAGCCCACCACGCCCCGTGGGAGCTGCCGGAGATGGGGCTTTCCCAGCCTCTTGGATGCTATCCTCAAAATCCACTTAACCTTCATTTAGCTGCCACTGTTTGAGGACTTCAGCTCCGGTGAGAGCAGCCCCTGCGCGGTTCAAGCCCGGCTCGCAGCCCTACAGGGCATTTGGGGTATTTACTTGCGTAAAATACAGAGCTCCCCATCTTTCTGTCAGCCGCTGGGAGGCTTTTTCTTATTTCAATCTTCTGCTGCACATAAACAGAGCAGTTGCCTGTGAGATGACGGATATTTAGGGCAGTGCGTCTGCAGTACATCTCACAGGGAGGCTCTTTCATGTCGGCAGAATATGTCTGCTGCCTGCCAGGCGCATCAAGCTCACATCTCGTCTTCATTCATGTCTCACTTACAGTCGTGGTGATGCAACACAGCACTCTTGAAGCGGGGATATCTGGCAAAGGTTTTACATTGTCAACTGACTTTTAAGCGATTTGTTTTATGTTGCACTCAAGTGAGAATTCTTATTTATAAATCAAACCAATGTGAATTTTAATACCGGTATAGCAATACAAATAAGCTGAAGTGTATTTTTTATTTTTACAATAACTAAATTACAATTTAACATGCAAAGCAAATTATATTTTTGCATTCTGGATTCAATAGGCAATAGGCAGTCGCATTCTGTGCCATGTTTCCAGGTAAACAGAGTCTCGGCCAGGAACTGCCAGGTGTTTAAAAGCTGTGCTGCTGCCATTTGCTACTGGTACCAGGCCTGAAAATGTCATGACTGCAGCCATACATTTCTGTGTCAGCTAACCACGGACATTGGGGTAACTTTGACCTTGCAACAAAGGCTGGGTCATTGCCGCACTCCATTAGAGATGGGATTCACGGCCGGGCTCGCTATTAAGAAGGGGAGCGTTTACAGGAAAACGCATTAGCTGTATGACAGACTGTGTATGTTAATAGTGCCCCCACCGTTAATGTGATGAGCCTGCATGGTTTGAACACCCCCTTATTGAGACCTTCAAGTTTTATAGGACCTATCTCTACTTTCTGAAGACTATATCCTTTGTCTAAGTCCAAGGCTAATTCACAAACCTTTGGTTTGCTTTGCAAAAACATCCAGTATCAATAAATGCAAGTACACAAGCAAAGTAGTCTAAAATGAATGTCCTAATAACCCATAAAACTAGAACAAAGCCACTGAAACTGAGATGCTATAATTGTTTTATTCCAGCATGCATATTCTGTTCTCCAGTAATTTTTTAGTTAAATTCATAAGATGTTTTAATTTGACACACACTGATGCAGAGACACACAGACATAAGAGTGTGATGCAACAACGATTTAAAGCATGCACAAATTCCAGCAAAAAGGAAGGGGTGTCAGCTTTCACAGCGCAGCTTCCAAAAATAACCCCCACCAATCAGAGCGATGAGCAGAGGGAAGCTCATGATAATCTTTCAATTTCATAAGATAAGACTATGTAAAAGAAAACCAGACTGGGAGTGGAGGAAATAGAGAAGGAAAGAAAAAAAAAACACTCAAATGACTTTGGATCAGTTTCATCCTAATGTGTCCTAATGAGAATCACCATAAACAGAAACTCTTACCAGAAACAAGAACGGAGCAGGAAATAATGTTTTTCATCATGAATAGATCCTTCTTGTCCCCTCATCATTTACTCATCCTCATGGCATTGCAAAGCTGCATGAATTCTTGTGAACAATATACAAAAGAGGATATATCAAAGAATGTTTTTGTCCATATAATGAAAGTCAATGGGTTCCAAAACAACATTGAACCCCACTGATTTTCATTGTGCGGGGGGAAAAAAATCCAAATGTCTTCTGAACGACATGAGACGAGATGAGTAAATTACAGAATTCAATGTGTGGTTAAACTATCCATTGAATCTGCTATGATTGTAGAGAGACCAAAAGCCTTTGGAAATCTGGGAAAAATCACTCTTTCTCTTTGGAGCCGCTCCATCCTTTGTTCCTGATGTGGCACAACAGGAATGTGGCATCAAGTTGCAACATTTTAAAACTAACTGATTAAAATGTACATACATTAACAGAGCCGATGCACATCCATTAACCAAAACCAATGAAGGTGAAATAACATTAAAAACCGAAATGCCGATTTTGAGCTCGCTTTTGAATTCTTTCTCGTTTCATTCTCTTAACGTTTTTATAAATCATCTGTTTGTTTCTTTCCATCTGCGTTTAGGGCATGCACCAGTGATCACTTCATTGCTCCTGCTGGGGGCACCAGTCATGTGTTCTGCAGTGTTTGGATCGTGTAGTGAACAGTTCTGTTTGCAAATCTCACTTCGATGGCCTACTACACAAACTGCATTCTCAATATAAGTCACACCACATTATTGCATCTTGCATCTAAGAAAAATATGCTTTACGGTTCTTTTGCAGAGAAGCTAGAGATTAATTGTTTGAATGTAATCTGACTGTACAGGAATTATTATGCATATTATTACACAGTCATATTTATTAATCTCACCAAAAAATTCATCAGCCACCTCATTATAATTTCAGCAAAGGAACAAGCGGAGCTCTTCTGGCCTGCACAAACGACTCAATGAAAGCAATCACAGTGAATGGGACTAAACGGCATATCCCAAAATCCTGGCTAGTCCTGCACTGCATAGATTTCTCATTTTTAGCACATGCGGGGGCTTACTGTCTACACGGAAAGAGCATGCTGGCTCATAAATTATTTCTCAATTATTAATTCTTCTGCATACTGCACATCATTTCAAACCATTTGCAGCCCTCAGCAGCTTCATCTCCGGCATGTTGCCGCCTCGTAAAAAAAGAAGGTAAATACGCGATTGGGGTGCAAATGAGATAGTCGTGCTCAGGTCTGTCACGTGATTAATTCGCGACTAATTCAGAGGAAGCCTAGACCGAGCTGCAAGGGAAAAACTACAAATGTATTGATTTTATTGAACTGAGGGCCATGAATGTATAAAAGGCAAGCAGGCAGGCAGAACTGGGTCTTAACTATACGACTTCACCATTACACCACTGACAACCCTGCTCTCTCACAAGCACAACCTATGGCTTTTGAGACCAATCTACCACCAATAAAAAAAATAAGATTGATGAGTTTTCCTTTTTTTTAATAAGATGCACGCCCTCCAGCTACACAAGAAGCATAAACAGACTGACATAATAAGGATACAGTACACACAAAAAAAGTCACCAGCAGTGATGAACCCATGGATAAGGTCGGCTTTAGATTTAACCTTGAATATTACCAGAGAACCAAATATCCAGCATCAACGTGAAAAATAACTTGTTAACAAAAAATGTCTGTAAAGCAGCTGTTGCACACACACACACAAGTAAATCAGTTACGTACATGTATTTAAATTAAGCAAATGCCCCTCGTAAACTATAATTTAAATTGTAAAATATATAATTGACATGTAAAAATTGTACACCCTACTAATCTACATGTACAGTACAATCATAAACAATAAAAAGCATAGTACTGAAGAGATTTAATTTCATTATAATTTACTGAAAATTAATGAAAGTAGTACATATGAATCATTTAGACAAATAAGGCTGCTTAAACAGCCTACTGAATTATGAGTATATTTCAACAGTAACAAACAGATCAATAATAAATCTAATAGGTTATTCTATTATTGTATGACAGTTAGGTCATGTAAAATATGAAATCACCAAACCTATAAAAATAAAATTTTCACAGTAACGTTTTTAGAGTGTATAAAACAAACTCTTATAAGACACTGTGGACTGTCTTGGCTAAAGCCTGTGCCCCTCAAATAGAGGATCATTGTAGCTGATGTTTTCCTGTCACACGTGGCTCTGTCAAGCACATGCACTACTTTTACAAGACACTGTGACCATGGAGAAGCATTGTCAACCATCAGCCCTTAAATATTCCTCGGAGGAATGCCCTAACACCTTTTTTGGGGAAACTAATGGTCCTTTTTTTGGTTTAGATCAGCTCTAAACAATGCTTAAATCATAGCAGCTCGGTCTTGCATACTATTTTTACAATATGACTGCAGCCTGCCATGCACTAGACTTTATATTAAAACAGTCCATCAGATTTAGATATCATTGTGCACAGTGGGTGCAATATCAGAGCAGCCTGAATGGAAAGAGGAAAGACAGTGGGTGCATGCATAACTCATTTATATGCAAAGACAAATGCGCCTGTAAAAACAAACCGCTGGATGATGGAATACGAACACGATTTTATCTTAAAGAGAATCGCAGACAGATGGTCTGCTGGCGAACAGTCGCGCTTTTGGGACTCAAATACAATCGGGTAGTTCTCCGTTATTTTTGGACGAACAGTGTCCGGTGTGAGAACAGAAGCTATTGAGACTATAATAAATCGCACGCGCGTCAAGCCCCTTTTCCTCCGCATTCAACTAGGCGTAGCAGCGCAGTTGTGAAGGGCAGAACTCTCCCTCCCCTGTGACTCTTTACCCCCTCACCTGGCACGTCGTCCTCAAAATCCACATCGTCTTGCCCCTCATCTTCATTGCTTAGCGATCCGGGCATCTTTACCGCATAACAAGAAAATCACATCCGTGATACAGGGATAAAGTCCTGAAACTTAACCCTCTCAATGCCCAGATTTTCAGATTCAGAGGAGACGTCTACTAAAGGCGAGGTAATTTTTCCCTTTTAATATGCTCTCAATAAAATAAAAGATGGCTGCCCTGTTTTTAAAAATCTTTTCCTTTCTCCCTCTTCTCTATCCAAATCCTCCAGTCTGAAAATAAGAAAGAGACAAAAATGGAACACACATGCCCAGATTGTGACGTCTGGTCGGTTGCCATGGCAATCCATCCCATAGTTTCCCGACACAACTAGTTAGTGCTGTTCTGCTGGTCACCGGCTTAACTAGTACTGAGAGTGGCGGCGGTCGGGTTGCCCTTTTCCCGCTCAAGTTCGAGGAATGTGAGGTTATACAAGGAGACATACGGGAGAAAGTTCCCTCACAATCCCTTCAGTCAGGCGAGGGAAACGCATACGTGCTGGACAAAATAGTTTTCCTGTTTTTGGGGTGTTTTTAAAAAAAAAAAATTAGGTCGAACAAATTATACATTCAAGGTCACGGCTGAAGGCACATCTGACGAGTTTATTGACGTTTTAAAGGCACATTTTAATTAAAAAAAAAATGGGAAAACTGTTTCTACTCACCCTCACGCAGTTCCAAACCTGTTTGACCACGGAAGAAAAAGACAGAATATCTTGGTCACCATTCGCTTTCTATTGCCATTTAATACAAGTGAATGGTGACTGATGCGGTCATTCTGCCTTCGCATTTTGGGTTAAGTAAAGCGTTAAAAATGACCAGGTTTCTGTTACTTAAACGAAATGTTATTTCTTTATAAATTATTTTTTTAAAACAGTTTAATCTACTCATAAAAAAGCATCCATTTTTTTCTTGTGAACGGCCTTCAGGACAACCCGCGAATCACGAGCCGTTGCCAAGGATACTGCTGCGAGACGCTCTACGTGATAAAGCGAGACAAAGACATTTAAACAGGCCGCAGGAATAAAGAACCATTAAAAACCATATCATACCATTATCGTGTGTGTGTGGGGGGGGGGGGGGGGGGGGGGAGAGAGAGATCCCATCATTAAGCAACCTAAGCTGGTTTGATGACTCCCAGTCGAATACGGGTTTAGACACTTTACACCTGGTCCAAAGAGTTGAGCACAAGCTTTAAAGATCAGTGAAAACCATCAAACATTCCAGGCTGGTTTAAACTGTTCTAGCATATCATGCAAGTTTTTCCTAATAAATGAACTCACTGAACCCTGAGTGCACAAACTTTAGTTGCTATGGAAATCATTGGTCTTTGTCTATCTGGTGGTAAAAGAGTCTTTTATGCTTTAATGGAGTAAAAGGAAGGAACAGACCTATGTTGCTCTAAAAATAGAAAGAAAATGTATAATTATAAATCAAATGGATTTTTCCAGCACTCTTGTACCCGCAGAGGAAAAGACACAATGTTTTGAACGTACTGAAATGAGCACACCAGAAACAAAGAAACAGATTTCTTTTGAAAATTTATTGAATTTACAAAAGTGGCATGGATTTAATCTTCGTCGTCTTCCTCCTCCTCGTCCTGGTTTATCTGGAAGTAGCGCAGTTCATAGCTCTCCTTGGTGTTCGCTACTACACGCAGCCAGTCACGCAGGTTGTTCTTCTTGAGGTACTTCTTGGTGAGATACTTCAGGTACCTGAAGACGACATATAAACATTTGAGTAAGATCAGTCACAAATGAAACTTAGTTTGAACTGACAGTAATCAAGAGGTCGGGGGAGACTTGCACCCATACAAAAATATTATATTACATTTTGTGATAAGTCACTGTACATAAATATAGATACAGGTTTATTATATAACTAACTGCTTCAAGTTCACACCATTTGTTTTACTGTGCAAAACAAAAGAAACAACCACTACGGTAATAAAAGATCTTAATTCATCAAATCTTGCATCCCAGACATTTCTGGCAAGGAGATGTAGAAGGCATGCCACAATACTTAAAAAAAAAAAAAAAAGTGATGCAATATTAAAAAAACAGCAGCAATAACTTTAATATGTATTGTAAGGATGCATGATATATAAACAATTTAATGTTATGGCTATCAGTCTGATAAGGAAATTAGACCAATATATTAAGGCCAATAAAATAAAAACATTTTCTCCAGCTGAGACGCTTCAGATGCGCACGGTTCACAATGATGGTTTTGAATTGCTTGAAATATGACTGGAATCACTTTGAAAGGACAAAATACAGTTAAGTGTAACATGTGCGGTGAAGGTCTATCACGTAGGCTACATAAAATGCCGTGTTTCAGCATTATGGGAAGAGCGGATCCACAACAGCGTTACACATTCTGACTCGCACATAACAGTTTGTTCACTTGTTCAGATAAAAGCTGCAATATTGTTCATGTTGCATAAATATCTGAAGGATGGGTTTTATTGAGTTAATTAACCCGTTAAGAAAGCACTTCAGTTTACCAGTGTTCTTTCAGCTCCACCAGCAATGGTGTTATTTGAAAAATATTTGTATCAACAACATGGCTTTTATTTAATACTTTAAATATACTTTATTTAAATAATTGTATTATTGTCCCTGCGTAGGCTACTCCATTAATTTCTTTGTGGCATGCAGATTGATTCTTTATATGTTCAGTGACTTGTTTGCATTATTATTATTTATTTTAACAAAAGGTTTAAGATTTCTTTTTAAAAGTAAAATGTTTACACTGGTTCAAACTACAGGCTACTGTACTGTACATGGTTGATTTATGTCAAATGTAACAAGTTTTATATTTAGATTTATCTGCCAAAATATTGGTTACCAGCTTTCAAATATAAAGAATTATCGATATAAACATTTTGGCCAATATCGGTGTATCCTTAATGTAAGGTCTCAAAAGTCTTGCTTGAAACTTTATACTATAGGTGGAATAAGGCATTACACAATGTATTCAAAATCCACTTATTCAACAATTAACATAGCCTGGTTTTACCAGACTCTCGTACATTTCATTTGTACACAGAGTCTGGCCACTCTCCATTGACAAGGGTTTATTTCCGCGAAGGCGGGCACCCTGTTGAGGTCAGGGATGGAAATTAGCACCCGCCACCAGCCAAATGCGGGTGATTTTGCGTTGTGGTGGGTAAACTCGCTTCACCTACCGGCCACCGTGGCGCGTAAATAAAAATAGCATACTGTTTCCCCTCTTTATAAACTGTGTTCAGTGAATGCGAGTGCGGCCGTATGTCCGAATATGACCAGTCGTTTTCGCCGTCATTACCCGGATGTAGTGCCAGAAGACGCGAATAATAACCATAATAACTCGCGCGCGCTGAGAGAAGATCCGTCACTGTCATCCGGAAGCGCGCACCCGTCTCACAGCGTGCAAATATTGAGTTCTCTTTCAAGTCTTGTGCTTAAATGGACAAACTCACACAAAAAGTAAGCCAACATGTTCATCTTGATGAGAATTCTAGCAGACATAGTCTGAATATGCCTTAAGTGAACTTTATACAGTCGTGAAAGATGACGCATATCCTTCTATTAGTTCTTAAAGGGGCAGTAGCTTTTACTGCTATGTTTAATGTCAAACAAACGATAAGGACATCACTCACTGCTCTTGATTGAATAGCTTTTGTAAGTTTAATAAGGAATAATCTTTCATTTAAACTGTTAAATATGCAGTTATTTTACATTTGATTACTTTATTACATTTCTGTATGCTAGTAGACCTGTACATTATTATTTAATGTACACATGAGTGAGTTCAAGTGAAACATTTTAGTTTGAATTTTATTTTATACTGTTTGATGTTGCAATGTGCTAAATAAATATTTGCATAATTTGTAATTGATTTATTATTTGAAACTTTAATATTAATTAATGCAATTGCAATGCCTTGATTTTTAGTAAAGTTACACAGTCATAGCATTAGCCATAAATGCAATGGATAATTGGCATAATTTCTTTTAGTGCTTCAGTTTCAGCCAATAATTTTTATTTCGGTGCATCCCTACTGACAATGTTCTGCTCGGTATGTCGTCAACACGCTTCAGAAGATGCCAAAACTAGTAGTTTCATTGTTGGTACTAAAAACCTAAAACTGGAAGCCATAAAAGAATCATCCAAATGCCACATCCAGGTAAAAAAAAAAAAAAGAGAGAACATAGAGCCCTACTCATTTAATGAAATGTATATCAGTTCATGGTTTGTGTGTGTATAAGAGTGAAAAAATGTCAGTATTTCATTGAGATTTGAGATTAAATAAACAGCTTAAGTATTGTAGAGCTGGTAGTATTAATTTTCACGTGCAGTTACACATTGTCGGTTAAAAACAAGAAAGTGGCTGGTAAAAACATTGAGTGGCTGTAGATTTTGAAATCCACCAGCCACAGTGGCCGGTGGACAAAAAAGTTAATTTCCATCCCTGGTTGAGGTTTAAAACTATTGGATCTGCCCTGAGCCACTCTAGATCTGGAATAACCAATCGCTATCGTTTGGTCGTGACGTATGTTATGCGCCCTTCGCCTGTTTCACTCATGGAAATCCGACAAAATAAAAGTGCACTTGTGCAAGCCACCTCAGTGATAAAACTATAGGATAAAACCTAAAACTCGTGCATTCGGATTGTGATTTATTCACGCCACGGTGGACAGGAGGGCTTTGTGATCGGGAATGCGGCGCTCACGCGGTCCGTAACATCATTGTATGCCGTAAATAAAATGTCATATGCTTGGTATGATAATAAATGCTGCTATAAATAACGGACCAATTCAAATGTTTAAATGCTTTTATTTTAAATTGTTTGAGCGGTGATGAAATGTATTGCTCTTCTAAATACTTGCCAGTATTTTAAGGAAATACAAGTCTAGAAATGCATCCAAATAACAGCAAAGCAACTGTATGGTGTTCTGCAGTGGTCAAAAATGAACAGTGAATACACTGTTACAAACAGTACATACTGTGAATACACTGTTACAAACATACCAACAGTGAATTTTGAAGTGATATATTGTTGAAAACTCAGAGATGTGGATTCGGACAGCTATTACATCAACACGACCTTGAGTTTGTCAAAAGCAGTAAGTTAGGTAACTCGGCCGGGGATTTTTACGCGGGTGGTGAGAGACGGACGGCAATAAAATAACTGACCAGTCCCTGTAACTTAAATGATGGCAATACCTTCCGACCCCACGAGAAACAGTTACCGTCCGAATAGCTTCAGCCAACTCCTTCATCACTAACAAAGCGATCTGGAAAATCAAACTTTTCCCGAATTTACCCTGTTAGAGGGCCACAACATCATGGCCACCAACAAACCGCAGCAAAGACTGTTATTGCTCCGGCTTTAACTTCTGGATGTTCGGTAGCGGTGCCACAATGCAATGAATGGTTTAGTTTGCATCTTTCTCCGCCGCCATTACTGAACTACATCTCAAACTAGCGCTCGACATCAACGTCATCGTTCTCAGCCACTCCCTCTGTTCGCTGATTGGACCGGTAAAAATTTGTTCGGAGAAAACCTAAGACTACACAGCAGTCCCAGACGTAGTACTGAAGGAAAATGAAAATTGAGCGGAAGTACGTAGGAGGGCAGAGCCAGGCTACAATTAACATCCAAGCTACTGCAAAATAAAAGTAAAAAAAAACCTTTATAGGCTAAACATCACTAACTCAAAATTATTAAAATGTAAAAATTAAATGTAATCTTACAAGTACCTAGATATACATGTATATAAATAAATCTCATGTGGGGCACGCCTGTTCAAAGGGTCTGTGTACAACTTTACACAGCCTTCCATATTCAACTTACAAAGTGTAATCCTCTCACAGTTCAAAACACTGACGCTACGTCAAGATGTCCTCTTTGTGCCAGTTACGCTTTTTTAAGTAAGTTGAATATCGTTGAATATGCTTCAGAAGGCCTTTATATATCAGGGATACAAAACACGTATGGTCAAAAAAGAGAGGTAAATCAACCCAACCTTTAAATTCCAGTTATTGTGCGTGTGATGCTAATGAATAGTCCTTGTGTTGTCACCTGATAGCGAAGAACATTTTTCTGTCTTGTGGTCCAGATAGAACCATGCCAGTGTCCTGTGTGCATCACTGTCCGCCATTTGAATATCATTGGTTTAGTTTGTGTTAAACATCTAGTAGCCTATAATTCATTTGGATTTTTGCACAATAAAACCTTTTGTTTAAATTGTGTTCATTGAACTGATTCAAATGTAATTTGTATTGTGATCAGGAACCCTGCTTTCAAAAGGAGTGGTATTTACTACTGATCACAGAGCTTTGCTTCACTGACAAGCTGCACATAAAAAAACAAGTTTGTGCAAATTGCGATTAATCATGCAGCCCTACAATAAGCAAACATTTAGCAGCCCCTCATAAGCATTTAACTTCAGGAAAATGGATCTCTAATCTTAGACTTACCTTTTAGAGAAGGGGACCTCTGATGTCACTGTAATTTTGCTCTTGCTCCTTTCAATAGAGACCACGCCACCACCCAAGTTACCAGCTTTACCATTTACTTTGATACGCTCCTGAAGGAACTGTTCCTAAAGAGAGACATGCAGACATGCCTATTAGAGCATACATAAATACTGTCCCCACATTTAAATCACAGCTGCACACACATTCAATTTATTTTGGGGGGAAAAATATAAAATCAATTTCACAGAAAGAATGAAAAAAATCAGACTATAGAGACTTAACTATTGATATAAAGTCCACTTTGCAGCTTAGGCCATACAACAGAAAGGAAGAAACTTAAAAAAGACCTTAAAATGTTCGACTGACATATAGATTTCACAAGCAGGAAAAGCAGTTTTACACGTATGCAAGATATCCAGATCTGATGTTTTGGTCAAACATTGTGAGGTTGGAAAAAAAACATGCAAGGATGAACTATTCACAATAAGATTTATAAAATGCCTTAAATTAATTTTGCAGACTTTACAAGCATAAAAAACAGCCAAAACGACTTCCCAGTAAGGTAATCTGATTGGACATTTACAGTTGTGTGCACTATGCATCAGAAGAAAAAAAAAGGGTACACACTTACAAAGTTAGCAGCATCCATGATGCCATCCTCTACAGGGTGAGTGCAGTCCAAAGTGAACTTTAGGACCTGCTTTTTCTTCTTCCCACCCTTGGTCACCTGCTTTTTCTGTAAAGACACAACCAGTTATACAAAATAATAAAACCAATAACGATCAGCGTTAATATGAAGATACCTAGGGGGCAGATTTAATGTGAATAAATCAATCATGAATCGTAACATTAACCAATGCACTAGAGGTATTTTTCTACGATCATTTATTTAAAGGAGCTGTGGCAAAACGGGAATTTGACAGCATGTGAGACACCGATCTACAGTTACACATTAATGAAAGTTATAACAAAATGTATTTAAAAGCGTTAGGGTAAATGTGAAACTAAATCTTCAACGAAGCCATATCATTTATGGCTAAGTTAGCTTCACGGTTTCAATTCGTTGTTGAGAAAATTGCTTTACAAACAAAATACAAGCATATTCTTCAATTTCGATACACATCAGTATAGGTATTGTCTAAAATCGCTTAGTGTTATAGTAGTTATCCTGTGTCGGTTCTACGAGAAAAGCTAATCCGCTAACTGGTTGTTGCTACAACGTGGTTGCTCACGGGCAGGCCTCACTCCAGACCTCCGGTAAACAAATGCTTTTAAAAACAACACTGATACACACATTCTTTCATTAATCGAATTACTCAAACGCTCAATGGTTCGGCTTTAATACGCTCTGGTCTCTTCGAGCCTAGAGGGACGTGACACAACGTATTTTGTCTTTTTTCAGAAACTTGCTCGTACTCACAATCGGGGCCATGGCCGACAGTTTGGCAGAAAGGAAGAGGAGAGGAAGCGCATGCGCATTGAAAGCTTCCCGTTATAATCGATCCCAAACATAATCGATAGAATCAGTTATTCGGGAATTGATTAGTACAGCCACTGTGTTACAATAATAGGCATTTTATTGAATTGTACCTAATATAATACCATGTCTTAAATATGTGTTCAGTGGAAAAATCACTGGAAATAAAATTATCAAGACTTACTTATATTTTTACATGTTATTGAGATCACAATTCGTGTAGCCATTTGGAAAGACTTGAAATTATGCATTTATAGTTTATATTGTTTATGTGTGCGTGTAGATAGATGTTCAACTCTTTAAATCTTAGCCAAGCCTTTAGATAGATAGATAGATAGATAGATAGATAGATAGACAGACAGACAGACAGACAGACAGACAGACAGACAGACAGATAGATAGATAGATAGATAGATAGATAGATAGATAGATAGATAGATAGATAGATAGATAGATAGATAGATAGATAGATAGATAGATAGATAGATAGATAGATAGATAGATATAGATAGATAGATAGATAGATAGATAGATAGATAGATAGATAGATAGATAGATAGATAGATAGATAGATTTAAGCTTCAAGATTTCAAGCTTGTTAAATGTTAAATGTTGTAGCCCATACATAAAAATAAGAAACATGAGCTATAATCAGAACATAAAACAGACACAATAAACATATAGGCTTTAAACTATTGGTAATAGTAGAACAATAGCTGACCATTGAGAGCTCATTGATATCCTATTGCACAAATAAAAGTCTTTTGCTGCCCCCCTAACAGCGTATGCAGGCTCTAGTTTCTCATATTGTCAGATTGCAGTTTAGCGTTACCTTTGGCAACCCCCTCAGTCTCCCTTTACATTCAGTTCCCCTCCCCTCCATCATAGTCAGCTGCTGCTCCTGTTGAAGAGTCCCGGCATTACTGTCATTCCAACTGTGAACCAAGCCACATTTTCTGCGTTTTGCTTGTGAAGAGGAAATGAGAACTGTCTTCACATGAACTCAAGCCACTCAGGCAGACATAATACAGAGATTTGTCTTGTTGGGATTTTATAATGCCATATTGTAATATGTTTGAAATAACAAAAGTTTTGTTTTTAATCAAAGTGTTTAGTTCACCATTTTGCTTCTATAAAAGACCAATTTTGAAGTAAATGAGAAAGACAGACTTACATGGAGAATTTATATGATTGATTGATCTATAAATGTATCACTCACACTTTAAAAGTGAATATTTCAGAGCACTAGTCATAGATTTGACAGCAAGTCAAGTCTTGTTGTCTTTATTTCCAACATGTCAGAGAAAAAGATTCTAATGTTATAAAAATAAATATTAATATAATGTTATAATAATTAGTTTGAATAAAGTATTGTAAGAAATTCTATTTTATTTGTTTTTAGTAAACCCAAATAAGTTGGGTTTAAGATGAGTTACATAAAAAGAAATTAAGTTAAGAAATCTAAGGTTTGAATAAGCAGAACTTGCATTTTACATTTTAAGAGCTCTTAACTTCAAATATTTGAATAAGCTACTTCATTCAAATTAAAATTATCAATTTAAATATTTTTAGTAGTGGAAACTTGGCTAGCTTTACCTAGCTAATTCAATAAATGCTACTGTAAAAAAATATTTTTTTTAAAAAGTTACCCTCACGGCTGCCTTAAAATTTAGTTGAAAAGTTAATTGAAATTTTAAAAAAAAAGAGTTAATACAATGAACATTTTTGAGAATCGACAACCTTTATTCAAATATTTGTAAAAGATTTTGTAAGCATTGGGTAATTGTGAGTGTGTTTTTGTGTGATGACGCAGTGAAACTTAATAATTTGAGTTTCTATTTATTAAACCAATTTCCTTCATTGTATCAATTCAAATTTTTTATTTCAATAAACTCAAAATTTTAAGGCAACCAGGTTACTTACTTTTATAAGTTAAACCAACAATTTTTTTACAGTGTATATCTATTGGTAACACAATGCTTTGATAGCATTAGCATAGCATAGTATTTAATGAATGAGTTCGGCAAAACATTTAACAAACTATCCATTCTCTCATGCCCCCCCACCTATAAATCCCCACCTTAACATTAATCTCGCTCACAAAAACATTAAATAATACTTAATTTATAGCATTTACTCTCCCTTTTGAGTGTCATGCAAAGCATTTCAGTTTGTCTAAATTTAAAAAGAAAAAGTTCATAAAACTCAAAACAATGAAACAAATCAGATTAACTTAAAAAGTGTCAGCTTTATTAACTCAAAAGAAAAAGAAAGTTAAAAGCCAAATACTCATAAAAGTTCATTTGATTGAACCAATTTGTTTTGAGATGGTTTTACTCAAACCAATAAATTATTTTCATGCATTAGGGTTTACAGTTGTTATTATTCAGAAATACCAATTCAGGAAAAGACATTTTGCTTACAAAAAAATCTAACTTTTCAAAACTGGCATTTATATATAATGTCCCACAAAACTAGATTATATACTTAAAAAAAAATTGTTTAACTAATTCTGTATAAAAATTATATATAGTAGTATCCATTTCAAACTCAAATATTCTGTTTTACAGATGCCAGGACAGGAGGAATCATCTTCTCTCACGATGACCTATGGGATCCAGACTATTACAGGCTCCATCCCCTCGTCTGCCACCTGTGTAATGAGCAATACCACCAGCCATGTCTTCTGGACTGCTACCACATCTTCTGTGCCAGTTGCCTGCGTGGCAGGGCCAATGACAATCGCCTCAATTGCCCCCTCTGTGGGTAAGCACAAAAAAGGCATATGGGGAGGTAAAAGACATGGTACAGAAAATAGGGAAACTGTGCATGAATCATGCTTGGTCAATTAAGGCGACGTATTTGCACCATTTGTTCTGATATCAAACATTTTAAATGTTACTAAAATTGAAATAAGTCACCCATAAGCAGACAATGCAGATGAATTTGCAATTGCTTTATTGAGATCCAAGTACACTACCGAAACACTACAGGAGGTGGGGTGAGGAAATGGAAATCATGACAGAAGTGTTCAATTAGAACCAGCCACAGCAGGCTGAAGCCAAGTTACATCTGGGTCTCCACTTATTCTAGTTTTCTTTAAGCTCGAGCTGGTGTTGATTCCAAAACGAATCTTTGCCAGACCTGCATGGATTCCTGTAATCTTTCTTGCACTACCCACCCACTCATTATGCTCTTGTATATATAACCATCAAGTCTTCGGTTTTGAAGAGCTGTTCAAGGTTTTGATGACTAACAAATGTTCTTTGTTTGAAGCTGCATTTCATCATTTTCAATTCATGTTTTTTCTCATATGTCTCTCTTTGTTGATCGATAACAACTTAATCTTATGAAGTTCTCATCATGTGCTGTTGCAATCATTTCTTGGTCTTGAAATCAATTTCAAGCTCAGATTCATGGAACATACAACAAAAAGCATGATTCTTCCAGGCCAGTGAGGTCCAGTTAGGAGCAGCACAGGGCTGTTGCTGTTGGGACAGCTGCAGGACGACCCCAGCATTCTGATTTTAGCACCACAACAAAGCACTCGTGATGGGCACTCTGATCGCATCACAACATTGTAATTTAACAAAAGATCCTCACGCAAGCATCTTGGCAAAGGTGCTTGACGCATTGATCCCACAGCTTATAGCAATTACACACAATCTGGAGCTGACCTATTTCATTTATTTTCGAGGTGACTCACAGATCTGCTATTTTATGGGTTTCTTTACAGTGTGCAGGGCAAATCAAAAGAAGTGAAAGTAATTAGCGATATATAGAAAGTTCTGTCATGAAACTCTAGACGGCACCTTCAACCCTCCACCTTCCCCAGCTCCACTTGTTTAGATCTGCAACATGTATGCTATTTTGCTATTGCATCAGCTATAACCAACAGAAGCAGCAACACCATAGCATGTCTATTCCGATAAGTCTAACACATCAATATTGTCATATCCATTATCATGCCCATACAGAATTCAGAAATGTCAAGACAGAAATTATATATAAGCCAGGGCAATTAATGGAATATCAGCTGAGTTCAATTCCATTTCTGTGTAAAGTACTTTGAATTGCCACTGTCAATTGCCACCATTTTGCTTTATTTTTTTAATTACCTTTCATGCAGCGTGTAATATATCTGTATATAAGTGTAAAAGTCTGCAGAGATTTAAAGATCAAAGTGCACAACAAATTAAGTTTGTTATAAAGTATTTTGAGTTTCTATTTATTAAACAAATTTCCTTCATTGTATCAATTCAAATTTTTAATTTCAATAAACTCAAAATGTTAAGGCAACCAGGTTACTTACTTTTTTAAGTTAAACCAACAATTTGTTTACGACCTCACTCGTACAGAGTAGGTTTAGGGGTAGGTCATTCGTACATGTTAATATGAATTGAAACTCAATTTAGCAAAATCGTATGATTTATATGAATGAGGTAAGAATTCCTACCAATTAGCCACCTCGTAAAATATGTACAAACTGCAGTGAGATCAGGTGCGCATTTCCCAAAAGCATCATTAGCAAACTATGGTCAAAAGTTATTAAACTCCATTAGTAACAACAGAACTTGCACCTATAGTTGGCTCTGGGAAACTCCAGGTTGGTTTATTAGGCGAGTGCTTGTATGTCACTTTAAATGCTTGAGCTCATTACAGCAGATGTTTCCAATGATATTGTTTCTCTTTTGTATTTGTTAAAGCTATTCTTTGATAGTTAGAATTAAATATTTATCATTATCTTTATAGTTATCATCCTTGGTGTTTCTTAAAAGAAAGAATTCTGAACTGTTGAAAAGTGTCGTCAGCAATTCCAGTCTCACTTCCTGTGATTACATAACAATGTAACAAAATTGCATAATGGCAGCATATTATAACATAAATCCACTGCAAGGCGAGGTTCAGGAGCTCAAGAAGCATTCTTATTATTATCAATGTTGTGATGTTTAATGCTTATTTTGTGGAAGCCTGCTTTTTTCAGGATTCAAAAGAACAGCATTTATTTGAAATAGAAAGGTCTCAATGATGTCCTGATCTAACTACTGTATTAGAAACTAAAAAATATAGCTTATTGTAACTCGTGATTTGAGCACTAAATATAGTGATACAGCAGCAAAGCTCTGCGATATTTTTATCCATTGTTTCTCACTGCAAACTTGCATTTGTGGCATCTAAGTAGCCTGGCTTTACAAGACCAGTGTACTGGTGCCAGCAATCTGTGGTTCTGTGGGTAAAAGCAGTGCTTATTTCTGCAATGCAGTCCATTACCACAGCCAAACACAATAGAAATGCTGCAGTGTGCTTTTCCAAACTGTAGAACTTTTTTATTGCTTATATTCTGTTATATGGTAGGCTATTTGTTTGCATGTGAGTGTGCCGGTGTAATCTTTCTCAGTTTAGTGTGGGATCTTGCTTTGCCACTTAGAGTAGCAGATAATGAAGCTTTTGTACTTTGCTGTGCCACACACTCCCTCATGCAGTGTAAATCTAGGAATTCACCACTTTGATGCTATTACTGGCACAGAAAAGCTGTTTTTACTTAAAACAATATAAATGTGGAGACTGATGGAGGGGCAGGATGAACATATTTGTACACATTGAACACATTTGTTTTCTCTTTTACCCTAAGAAATTTTAGAATTGTGAAAAATGTATTACAAAGAAAGATAATTAATGACCATTTCTGGACTATTTCTAGGTCACTAGTTGAATATAAGCAAATTTGTGACCATGTGAACTTCTTTCACATTTTCTTGCATCCACTGATGCATACAAGACAGTCTTTGGCTCGTTTTCAAAGCATGATTATAAGATTTTACACAAACTTTTGGAGTTCATGATGATTCAGGGTTCAAGCGCTTTAAGGCCTTTAAGCACATGTATAAGATTATATTATACACTTAACATATATTATTCAACAAGTCAGTAACCACTTAGATTAGAGATGGAAAATACAATTTTCAGCCAATACAGGCAATTTACCAAGGCAATACATATATGGTTCGATTTCCATAAACATTTGCATTCTTGTTTAAGATCATGTTGCAAGTTCTGGGTTTTCTAAGCTTTTGGGTAGACTTGACCACGCCTGTTTTCCAAAGGACCCGGGCGAAAGTCAATTTTTTAAATAAAAATTATTGACCTAGAGAGTCCCTAGAATTGCAAAAAAAACACGAGGTTCGCAATCGTTATGCACGTGTAAAACGTGATGGCACCCCCCGGTGGCCAATTTCTTTCGAATTTCTTACAGGCCTCCAGGACCGGGAGTCAAACAGGTCCGGCGAGTTTGGTCCTGATCGGCCTCTGTTAACCTTGTCTGATAGCTACCACATTTTTCGAGTTACGCGCATGTCCTCAAAGGCAGTCTTGGCACCATAAAGACACAACATGACAATTTTCAAGAAGTCAATCAGGTCGTGTAGTTATAGCCATTGTAATGGTTTTTTTCCATGTTATGGCGCCACCAAATGGCCAATCACTGCATGATTTTTCACGCGACCACAGAATGAGCTATACATGTATGTGCCGAATTTTGGTGAAAATCTAAGCTTCACACATGAACCCTAGCCTAGAAACCTAGACGCACCCTAGCGGCAGCAAATCTAATCTGCCGCGAGTATCGTCTAGCAACTCTCAATACACGTCTGAGCTGTAAAAACCAAACTCTGGTCAGGCCAATCACATCGTGTATAGAGTCGGTGGGCGGGGCTTAGCATAATGAAGGCCGAGTTGCGTTTGCGTGCTACTAGTAAACACAAAAGCTGGCGAACCGCGGTCTTTCAAATCAGCTTTGACCGCGACTCTGAAAGACTTGGAGTTGAGCTTTTATCTGAGAAAAGAACAAAGAACGGCACTGAAGTCATTCTTAAGAAGGGAAGATGTGTTCGGAGTTTAGCCGACCGAATACGGCGAAAGTTTAATATATCAATGAGCTCCGCTTCACATTGCAGCCTACAACCAACCAGAGCAACGTGAAGCGGAGCTTATAGCGATATCCAATTGCGGAGTTTGAGGGTGCGTTCACACTTGTAGTTCGGTTAGTTTGGTTCGTTTGGTCCGGACCAAAAAACAAAAACAAAACATATAGTCCTGGTCCGCTTAGCCTTCACACTGGCATTTTTAACAGCGAACCTAAAGTTACCGAACCAAAGGCATAGGGAGACGGTCACAACCTGATTGGTCGTCTTATGTTACGCCTTTTAGGCATATGTGTTTTGTTTTTTTGTGTGTATGTTCTTTTGCAGGAGCCTGTTCCCTCATTGGTTCCATCATGTGTACTTGCTCCAGCCAATCGCTGCCTGTCTTGTGTGATTAGCCAATCACACACAGGAACCTGAGATCATCAAACACTATAAAAACCCCAAGATGGCTGCTACACAAGAAGACTGTTTTTTCCTCTTTCCTTTGTGCTGGCCTGCGGCCTTTGTTGTAAAGTTTTCAATTTGTTTGAATTGTTTTTGAATTGGGAACAGGTTAGGGGCCCTGCACATTTTTGCAACATGTAGTCCTCAACTGTCTAGTAACATCAGGTAAGGAGTGTTTGCCACCCGTTGTAAGTTTTGTTTTAGTTAGAGTAGGTAGATTTATTTTTGATGTTTTGTTTCTAGTAAGCTTCTTCTTACTTTGAGTTAGTTGGTCTTTTGGGTTTTCCTTATTTCTTTTTGTTGGCAACACTCTTGTTCCCTTTTCACCCTTTTTTTTTTTTTTTTTGTTTTGTTCCCCTTTGTGGGACTGTAAATATGTAAATATATGTTTAATTACTTTCAGTAAAACTTTACTTATTTTGCCCCAAACTCGGTTGGTCTGCTTAAGTCTTCTGTTCTCTGTGTAACCTGAACTCGTCTTAGCTGAACTCAGGTTCTAGTTTTATGTTCATGTCCCCTTGATACCTCTAGACTACTGGGGACGTAACATAAAATGGGGGCTCATCCGGGATCTCATTGAAATCCTTGAAAAATAGATGAAACTGTGAACAGAATTTGAGTAGTAGTATGGCGTTGTTTGATATTAACCAGTTTGTTAGTAAACCTAGTGTTGAACAACTTGATCAATGCCGTAAGGATGATTTAATGGCTATTGCAGATCACTTTCGTATCTCTGTATCTAGGGGTCTTGTTAAGAAACGGTTAAAACTGGTAATTTGGGAAAAATTAGTGGAGTTGAAGGTCCTTAAAGGGCCAGTACAATATGATCCAGCTAGTTTTGATTCTCAGGTTATAGGGGCAAGTATGCATGCCTCTGAAAGTGAACTAGATGTGTCGCAGGTGGATCTTAGTGCAACTAAGACAGCTGTTGATGCTAAGACTCCAGCTACTGCACCCAGTTTTGACCCATTTTCTCCAGCTTCCTCTGGTCTGTCTCCATCCAGAGGAGATGCCAGGGTAAAGGTCCGTGTGGCACGTCTCCAGATGGAGGCTGAAGAGAGAGCCCAGAATCGTAAGGCTGAAATGGAGCTTCGTTTAGAAGTACGCAAGTTGGAAATCGAAGCTGACAAAGTTGTTCGTCTGCGTAAACTGGAACTGGAATCTGCACGTCCTCCAGTACCAGTCACTTCTAATGTATCTTCTGCGGACCAACCTGCTACTTCCTTTGATGTGAGTAAATACATTACTTTAGTCCCTTCTTTCCGAGATACTGAAGTGGATTCTTACTTTAGTGCTTTTGAGCGCATTGCAGCTTCTTTTCGATGGCCGAAGGAAGTTTGGCCTCTTTTACTGCAATGTAAATTGTCCGGAAAGGCTCAGGAAGTAGTGTCAACTCTATCATTAGATGATAGCTTACAATATGATTTGGTTAAAGCAGCAGTTTTGCGTGCCTATGAACTCGTTCCTGAGGCCTACAGGCAAAAGTTTAGGAGTTATAGGAAGGCCAATAGTCAGACATTTGTTGAGTTTGCCAGAGAAAAAGGAACTCTCTTTGACAAGTGGTGTACTGCTACCAAAGTTTCCGAATACAATTCTCTCAGAGAACTCGTTCTGCTGGAAGAGTTTAAGAACTGTTTGCCTGAGCGTATTGTGGTTTATTTAAATGAACAAAAGGTGTCTTCCTTGTCTAAGGCTGCAGTTTTGGCTGATGAATTTGTGCTCACACACAAAAATGTCTTTGTATTGAAAGACCAAAAATCTATGTCAGTGTTTACTCCTTCAGCACCTCTGTCTTCTTCAACTGGTCAGGTAAAGTCACCATCTGTCCATCCAACAGAGAGAGAATGTTTTTACTGCCATAAAGTTGGACATGTTATAGCTGACTGTATGTCTCTGAAGCGAAAGCAGATGCAGTCACATGAGTCAGGTCAGAAGAAAAGTGTGGCCTTGATTAAGAGTGTCCCTTTGTCTCCCAAAGGAATTGTGTCCAGCAATGACATTCCTGATTCTGCTTATGCTCCGTTTATTTTTGATGGACTAATATCTGCAACAGGAAGGCCTGAGGACCAGAGGCTGATTCGCATTCTGAGGGATACTGGGGCCACCCAGTCACTTTTGCGTACAGATGGGCTACCCTTGGCAGCTCAAACCTCCTGTGGGGTGAGTGTTTTAGTGCAGGGTATCGAGATGGGATTTGTTCCAGTGCCTTTACATAATGTACACATAAAATCAGAGTTGGTCACTGGTTTCTTTAGAGTTGGGGTGCAGCCTACTCTGCCTGTAAAAGGGATCGACTTTATCATGGGGAATGATATAGCTCATGGAAAAGTAATGCCAATGCTTGAGGTGGTAGATCGAATAGATCATTGTTGTACAGCTGACAACCTGTTTTACAACTTCCCAAATGTTTTTCCTAGTTGTGTCATCACTCGTGCACAGGCACAGAAATTAGAACATGTTGACCTGTCTGATTCTTTTCTAGGCCCAATGTTGAAGGATCTGGCCCATGACAACCCAAAAGTGTCTTCCCCTTCAGACTCTGGGTTGAGGAGTAAGGCCATTTCCTCAAAGTTGTCTGAAAAGGTTGACCCTCCTCCGTTTTTTGTTTCACGCGATCAGTTGATTGCTGCTCAACACTCTGATCCATCTCTGGTCAAGTATTTTTCATTAGTTGTCCCTTCTGACACAGTGAATAATAAAGAAGCAGTATACTACCTTGAGGATAAGGTATTAATGCGTAGGTGGAACCCTCCTGGTGTGGCAGACTCTGACTGGAGTGCTACCCATCAAGTGGTAGTTCCTTCAGTTTTGCGAGAACAAGTGTTGTGTTTGGCTCATGACAGTGTGTGGTCTGGACATCTAGGTGTCACGAAAACCTATAATCGCATTTTGAAATTTTTCTTTTGGCCAGGTTTGAAATCTGCGGTGGCAGAGTACTGTAAAACCTGTCATACCTGCCAACTAACTGGGAAGCCAAACCAAAAGGTCCCTCCAGCACCTCTTTGCCCAATTCCTGCTGTGGGAGAGCCCTTTGAGCATGTTATGGTTGATTGTGTGGGCCCTTTGCCCAGGACTAAATCTGGTAATCAGTTCCTACTGACCATAATGTGTGTTACTACTAGATTCCCAGAGGCTATTCCCTTACGAAAAATCACTGCCACTTCGGTGGTAAAAGCATTGACAAAATTTTTTTCCACATTTGGTCTCCCTAAAATCCTCCAGAGTGATCAGGGTTCAAACTTTCTTTCGAAGGTGTTCAAACAAGTCTTGGAGGCATTGAGTATTCAGCATAGAGTCTCTAGTGCTTATCACCCTGAAAGTCAGGGTGCACTGGAGCGTTGGCACCAGACATTAAAGTCTATGCTGCGCAAATACTGTTTGGAAACCGAAAAATGCTGGGATGATGGACTTCCTTTTGTACTTTTTGCTGTGCGGGAGGCTGTGCAGGAGTCTCTTGGGTTCAGCCCTGCAGAACTTGTCTTTGGACACACTCTTAGTGGCCCCTTGAGAGTTTTCAAAGATGAATTGTTATCGGTTGATTCTGCTCCCATGACTAATGTATTAGACTATGTTAGTCAGTTGCGAGAGAAGCTGCACAAGGCTGTTGCTGTGGCAAAAGAAACGTTGTCTTCTACACAAAGTGCCATGAAAAGCCGCTTCGACAAGAAGGCAACTGCACGGTCATTTAAACCTGGTGACAAAGTCTTGGTGTTATTACCTGTCCCTGGTTCTTCTCTGTCTGCTCGCTTTTCTGGTCCTTACATGGTCATGGAAAAGCTTAGTGATACAGACTATGTAATCCATACTCCGGAAAGGAAGCGTCAAACCCGTACCTGTCACATTAATATGTTAAAAGAATACTATGTAAGGGTCAGCTCAGCAGCAACCTCTGAGGCAATTTCTGGTAATGAGGATGTAATTCCCAAACCTTTGGCTACTATTTCTGTATCTGCTGAGCCCGAAACTGAAGATCTAGTGTTCTCTAACTCTGTACAGGAATCAGTTAGACTTTCAAATTCTGAAATGATCTCCGAGTTACCTTTCCGTCTTCAGTATTTGTCAGAGGACGAGCGAGATGATATTCTGCAACTAGTTGCAGATTTTCCCACTCTTTTTGGAGATATCCCTTCTCAAACCACAGTTGTACAGCATGACATCGTAGTTACGGATGTGACCCCTATAAAGCAACATGCTTATCGTATTAATCCTGTAAAAAGAAGCATCATGAAACAGGAGGTTGAGTTTCTTCTAGACAATGGGTTGGCGAGACCAAGCTCTAGTCCCTGGAGTTCCCCCTGCCTGATTGTTCCTAAATCAGACGGTACTTTCAGGTTCTGCACAGATTACAGGAGGGTAAATGCTGTTACTCTTCCAGACTCCTATCCATTGCCAAGAATCGAAGACTGTATAGATAATGTTGGTGCAGCAAAATATGTAACTAAACTGGACCTATTAAAGGGATATTGGCAGGTTCCTTTAACATCTAGAGCCTCTGAAATATCCGCCTTTGTGACACCTGATCACTTTCTACAGTACTCCGTAATGGCATTTGGGATGAGAAATGCTCCCGCTACGTTCCAGCGACTAGTGAATTTGGTCCTAGCTGATGTTCAAAATTGTAATGCCTATCTCGATGACTTGGTCATTTACTCTCCTGATTGGTTACATCACGTTAGTACTCTTAGGGAAGTATTTACACGCTTGGCCAGAGCTACATTGACATTAAACCTTGCAAAATGTGAGTTTGGGAAGGCCACGGTAACCTATTTGGGGAAACAGGTAGGGCAAGGGCATGTACGGCCAGTTGAGCAGAAAGTTACTGCAATTACTGCCTTTCCAGCTCCCACTACAAAGAAAGAGCTCCGTAGATTCCTCGGAATGGTTGGGTATTATCGAGGTTTCTGCAAGAACTTCTCAACTGTTGTCACACCACTTACAAATCTACTGAGCCCTTCTAAAAACTTTGTGTGGACTCCGGAGTGCCAGCAGGCATTTGTTAATGTGAAGGCTTTACTATGTACTGCCCCGGTACTTTCTGCTCCTGATTTTAATGTACCATTTAAAATTGAGGTAGATGCAAGTGCTTATCGTGCAGGTGCGGTGCTGTTACAGGAGGATGAGGATGGAGTTGACCATCCTGTTTGTTACTACTCCCGTAAGTTTAACAGACACCAGCTAAGGTATTCTACCATCGAGAAAGAGGCTCTGGCAATGTTACTCTCTCTTCAGCATTTTGAGGTTTATGTGGGTTCGTCTCCTGTACCTGTAATTGTTTACACGGATCATAATCCCTTGACATTCCTCTCTCGTATGTATAATCATAACCAGCGTCTTATGAGATGGTCTTTATTGGTCCAGGATTATAATTTGGAAATTAGGCATAAGAAGGGCATCAATAATGTTATTGCGGATGCATTGTCTCGGGTTTAGTGAATACAAACCTTTAAAGTTTGTTCTTGTGGAGGGAGGTGTTACGCCTTTTAGGCATATGTGTTTTGTTTTTTTGTGTGTATGTTCTTTTGCAGGAGCCTGTTCCCTCATTGGTTCCATCATGTGTACTTGCTCCAGCCAATCGCTGCCTGTCTTGTGTGATTAGCCAATCACACACAGGAACCTGAGATCATCAAACACTATAAAAACCCCAAGATGGCTGCTACACAAGAAGACTGTTTTTTCCTCTTTCCTTTGTGCTGGCCTGCGGCCTTTGTTGTAAAGTTTTCAATTTGTTTGAATTGTTTTTGAATTGGGAACAGGTTAGGGGCCCTGCACATTTTTGCAACATGTAGTCCTCAACTGTCTAGTAACATCAGGTAAGGAGTGTTTGCCACCCGTTGTAAGTTTTGTTTTAGTTAGAGTAGGTAGATTTATTTTTGATGTTTTGTTTCTAGTAAGCTTCTTCTTACTTTGAGTTAGTTGGTCTTTTGGGTTTTCCTTATTTCTTTTTGTTGGCAACACTCTTGTTCCCTTTTCACCCTTTTTTTTTTTTTTGTTTTGTTCCCCTTTGTGGGACTGTAAATATGTAAATATATGTTTAATTACTTTCAGTAAAACTTTACTTATTTTGCCCCAAACTCGGTTGGTCTGCTTAAGTCTTCTGTTCTCTGTGTAACCTGAACTCGTCTTAGCTGAACTCAGGTTCTAGTTTTATGTTCATGTCCCCTTGATACCTCTAGACTACTGGGGACGTAACATCTTATATGACGTAGGAGCTCGCTTACCGAACATTCAAAACAATGCTGTGTGCTGGATTACACGCGATCATTTTATGTGTGTACATATGGCATTATTTTTACCAGCTGAGAACTCATGAAGAGCTCATGAAATGTTCAAAACATTCAAAACAACGCTGTGTGCTGGATTAAACGTGGTCATTTTATGTGTGTGTCATTATTTTTACCCGCTGAGAACTCATGAAGAGCTCATAAAATGTTCTAAACATTCAAAACAGCAGCAGGATTTCCTCCGTTGTGCAGAAAAGAGATGGCCGTTCTGTCGTCTGTACCTGCTAATAATGGGCAACAGGAACTTTGAAGAGAAGAGCCAGGTATGATTTTTGTGTGTTTTTTCTAGCATTTTCGAAACATGCTCGTCTGACCAAATATTGATTAGGCACTTCCTCGACATTTGGCTCCACATTTGCCCTCTAACGTTAATGTTACTCATTTTGGATACACCGATCTTTCCACGTCGTCAAATCAGCTGCATTATGCGTCGCATCTTGTGACATTATACGTCCGGTTTTTGGTCCATTTACATGTCTTTGGTCCGTGTTGCGTTCATATATCAATTGAACCGCACCAGAGTTCGTTTGGAAGCGGACCGAGACCCATCTTTTTAGTCTCGGTCCGCTTGTTTGGTGCGCACCAGGGTTCGGATGGCAGCGTTCACATATGTTCAAATGAACCGCACTAAACGAGCAACCGCACCAGGGTTCGTTTTAATCGAACCAAACATGACAAGTATGAACGCACCCTGAAAGACAACCGTTTATCACGCCCCTTAGATTAAGCCCCTTGTCAGGTTACATGAACCCCTAATTCTATGTAAAATTTTCTCGTCTATGAGAAGGTACTAACGCTCTTTGCTTTACCTCAGGACTTCCTCAAAGTATCCCTGTGATCTTTTACATCTCTTGTCAGAATCTCCTCGTGTTTCCCTGTCCGGTGTGTGTGTCTCCAGCGAACTCTCCAGCAAAGTCTCCATTGGTTATCTCAAGCGATCTCTACAGCGAGTCCCACTACCCTCACGAAGACTCAGTCACCTGCCCACCTGCACTTCACTTCAGTTTCACTCTCTGGTGCTCAATAAACTCAGCTAACCAACACCTTTGTCTCCTGCAGTCTCTGTACCCGTGACACCCTCAAGTTGTTCCTTTTGAGTTTCTTTTTCTACTGAATACAAAATAAGATATTTTGAAGAATGTTTGTTACCAAGCAGATAGAGCAACAATTCACTAATCATAGTATTTTTTCCCTACTATGGTAGTGAATGGTTGCTCTATCTGCTTGGTAACAAACATTCTTCAAAATATCTTCTTTTGTGTTCAGCAGAAGAAACAAACTCATATAGGTTTGGAACAACTTGAGGGTGAGTAAATTATGACGGAATGTTTATTTTTGAGTGAACTGTCCCTTTAATCCTACCAATACCCAACTTAAAAACTACCTTACTAACTATTAATAAGCAGTAATAAGGAGTTTATTGAAGTGAATGTCCTAGTTAATAGTTAGTTAATAGTGAGAAATGGACCCTAATCTACCTTTATTCAACAAGGATGAATAAAATTGATCAGAAGCAACAGTAAAAGCATTCATAATGTTACAAAAGATTTCTGTCTCAAATAAATGCTGTTATATTGAACTTTCTATTCATTATATTTTCTAAAAAAAATCCTCCAAAAACTCCACAAAAACAAAACAATGTTCAACAGTTTTCAACATTGATAATAATATAACTTTTAACGTTTCTTGAGCAACAAATCAATGATTTCTGAAGCATGATACTCAGCTTTGCTAGTACAGGAATTAATTATATTTTAAAATATATAAAAATTAAAATAAACAATCATTTTAAATTGTAATAATATTACACATACTCACAGCATTACTGATTTTACTATATTTTTGATCAAATAAATTCAGCCATGGTGATCATTAGAGAAAGGTGAACAAATACTACCAACCCCAAACTTTTGAACATTAGTGTATGTGTAAATAGAATAATATAATGTGTTAGATTTAGAACAGAGCTGAAGGTGGATGACTAGAAACTGGATTCTCTGACCAACATCTGAGTCAAAGAGTACAACTGAACCTCATTGTGGACCACCGACAACTACATGCATCTTGTACTGACCTGTGTTCCCTTGAAGGCGGTGCAGATGCGAGAGGCAATCGTATTGCTGAAGGCCATGATGGGTGAAGTGCGGTCAAATGCAGAAGAGGAGGAAAGTGCCATCTGTATTCAGTTCAACAGTATGCAGGTGAGGTTACACTCCAGAAGGGGGCACACTGTGACCAAAGAGCAGAATAATGGGCAGCTTTGTGAGCATCAGACATGAATTCTTGGACAAAGATCATGTATGACCCGAACCACATAATTTAAGGATAATGTGATTTGAGTTAAACTGGCTAAATACGTACTCAAAGCATCACTGAAAATTGATTGTTGAGAATAAAAACAGCATTTAGTCCAAAAGTAAAATATGTCCTTTTCTTCCTAGGAAAAACTCGCTGAAAGTAAAAAGGCACTCTTAAAAGCCGCGGAAAGGTAAATATTGTCCAAACAGATCCGGAAAGTTTAATCTGTCTATTCATGACAGTTTATCCACATGGCTTTGGCAGAGTAAAGAGTTGTGGTGTGATGGTCAATGTTGGAACAGCAGTGGCTTGGGTTGCATTTCATGAGTCCTGTTATTTTTTTATTTTTTTTCTCCATCCCCTAACCACCATTGCCTGGAAGCTGGCTTGATGTCTTCCAGGAATTAAGCTATTTATGTCAAGCTGCAATCTAGGACTCAGCTGTGTGTTTTTATATCGGGGACACGCAAGAACAAATAAAGGACGAAATGTTAAAATCAGGGTGAGTTCTGGAAATATTCTGTGTATTTTGTGTGGCGAAAGTCTTTGCATTGTGTATACACTGACCCAGATGTTTGTTTTTTCCCTACATTTTCAACAGCCAACATGAAGAGAAGGAGAGGGCACTGAAGGAACAACTTTCCACCCTCCTGCCCAACCTTCAGGTATTTTGAAAGGATAGTTCAGCCGAAAATGTAAATTCTGTCATTTACTCACACTCATGTTGTTCATAAACCATAGGCCTATGACAAATGTAAGGTCATAAATATCTTAAATGCCTTTAATCGTATATGAAAAAAGTATTGATTATCATTTTAAGCGAATCGTGCTGGTGTCATTATTTCATTTTAAAAGGCTGAAATTATTGTAAACATTGAATGTTCACTTTGTGGTGTTTATATTGTAATATGTTATAGGATGCAAGAATGCCTATTTGAGCTCACTCATCCTTTTGAATGCTAGTCGTAAAGCACATACATTTCAAAATAATAATTGTTTATAATTAAAAGTCCTGCTTTATTCAAAAAATTATTTTCTCCTGGATATTACTGGTATTTTGCTTATGTATTCAATGTAAACAAAATCCAATATTGATTCAACTCTAATTGGTATATATTGATATATTTGTATATAAACCAGCTTCCATACATAATCATATGTCTTACAGTTAGTAAGTATTTAAACTTAGTTGCCATGCTCTGCAGTTGAATGTGTCCGACAGTAAAATAATCTGACATACATGATTTATTTTAATTGCCTAACTGTATTTTGATTGTATAGGTTTGTTCTATACGGACATACAATATTAATTTTATTTGTGCGGGTCTTAAAAATCCTAAATTGGATTTTAAAAGCTGTGCTGATACTCTGATTTGTAATGTCTCTTTTCACTGGTGCTAGTTCACTTGGTCACCTGCTCTGCTTTTCTTGACTCGGCCAATAAGTATGAGTTCTTAGATATGGGCTATGTAAGTAGATTTATTTTGTATGCATTACTTTTAACTTGCCACTATTGTGAAATTTGAAAGGGTTCTGGATGTCTCCTACAATAGATTTACATGCATCCAAGGTCAAAAAACACTTAAAGGGATAGTTCATCCAAACATTTAAATTACCCCATAATTGATTCACGCTAAATCCAACCTAGGTGTATATGACATTCTTCTTTCAAACGAATACATTTAGAATTATATTTAAAAAAATGTACTGTCTAATCCAAGCATTATAATGCCAGTGAATGGCAGCCCAAAATATGAAGACCAAAAAACTGCATCCATCCATTATAAAATTAACCCACACGGCTCCGTGGGGTTAAAAAAGGCCTTCTAAAGCCTTTGGCCTTTGGCCTTCTAAAGCCTTAAGCCCATCGGTTTGATGGGTTCTAAGTAAAAGATATCCATATTTAACACGTTATTAAGTAAAATATCAAAGGGTCAAAGTAGCTGCCATTCAAAGGCAGCCAATGAAGACCATAAGGCTGGCATTATGCAAATTTGTTACAAAGTTTGTGCAGAAAGAATGGGATGACTGATGAGCACAGGTGAAGCACTGCTTGGGCGCAGAGATATCACGGCTCTTATTTTCACGTCCTCTGGCTGTTGAGCGATCACAATGTGTTGCGTGATATCTCTGCGCCCAAGTAGCAGTGCTTTGCCTGTGCTTTCCCCTAATATAGTCCCAAGTCAATAGCTGCCTAGGAAATTGCCTAGTCTTAATCTGCATCGCTATTTGTACTTGTTGTGAATACGCAGGCCACAAGAAGTAATTAGATGGGGGTTTTTTTGTTTTTTTTTATCACTTTTACTTGGGACATGCAAGCTGGTAACATTGGATTCCATTCATTATGCTAAGCTAGCGACGACCCTGCCAAACTAAAACAATACATGCATTAGGAACAAAAATGCATTTGCCCACATATTTAAATGTAGGAAAGAAGTTGAATAAGCCTTTAGCTAGTTCTGAAAACGGTGGAGTGCTCTTTTAAAAGGGGTATTTTAAATAATGTTTTAAATATAAATGATTTTAATTAATGCCCTATGACCCTTAACAGCAGTTGATGGACAGACTGTGTAGCATTGTAAAGCTACCTCACAAGTTCCTCCCTTTCCAGAGTAGCAAGGTAAATTGAAGACCAAGCATTTGGTAGTCACATATAGACTAGCATTCTGAGTTTGCCTGCTGTCTGGAGACTCTTTTGATGTTGGATCAGCGGAGACCTGACTCTGTGACTGGAGGAACTGGATTGAGTTACAGGTGAGCAGTTTATATGTAACTACATTCAGTATAAAAATATTAAATGGCAGTGCTGTTATTCAACCTCTGTTTTTGTTTGGCCTTGGACTGACTGAATTGCTTAAATACTTCTGAAAAATACATAAATGTATGCTCGTGTGAAAAAAGCAACACTAGTTTCTCGACCTTAAAGGTGTCATGAACTGGCTTTTTACATTTTTTTACACTGTGTTCTGAGGTCAACTTATGATGTTGGTTTTTACATTCAAAAACATCATAATGAATAAGTAATATGCTATTTTCTACACTGGTTTTGAGGCTCTCTCCTGCACGCTTGATTTTTATGGGTGTGCCGCACTGAAGACTTGGAAGTAAACGCTCATGGCTAGGATTGGATAAGCTTTGCATATTTAATGAGCTTCAGCTCCCCCGTGAGTACATGGAAAGAAACGGCATTTTCGCCCAGCTCGCGAAATGTCTTTATCAAACAAACATAAGTAATTTATCTCTCATCCACCCGCAATTAATTGGAATGTTAATTTTTTATTAGTTGGCCCACCTGAACCGTGGCTATAACCGTGAATTATGCATCAGCTAAAACACACACAAGCCTCACTACAGACAAAACAAAGCATATTCAAAACTTCCGCGATTGCATTATTCCTTCAAATATCAAGTCAAGATAGAATGAACAACACACTTGGTAGCCTTTCCAGAAAACACATAGCTTTAGGATGTTAGGTTTTGCCCATAAGCTACATGTCCGAGTCTGATCAGTGATTGTCAATCGTAAGACAACACCTCAAAGGATTCTCCAGCCTGTGACCGCATGCTACGTTATGTTCAGTTAGACACATACACATAATCAGTAGAATCAAATGATCTCTAACAATGCAATACTGTCACATTTAAAAAAAAATACTTACACAAGTGTGTTGCTTCATTCATGTAATCTCATCCTGTTTGCAAATCCAGTTTCTTGTTTACAATCTGTGGTGAAATGAAGAAACTTCCCCACGTGAGCTGGATATTCATTACAAATAAAGTTCATCCATGCATTCATAATACTCGAATCCGAATCAAGTGTATACAGCATGTTTATTGCTTAGAAGTTGAATCCAGTTTAGCTCCAGATAGGCCTATGTCATGTCAGGCACGAGTCGGTAGGCGGGGCTATGCCATGTTTCTACAGTAACCTTAAACGGTCAAACTTCTCTACGAAAGGTGCTTCGAAAGGGAGGGGTGAGTGGTGGGCGTTTCCAATTCACAACCTCACCACAAGATGTCGCTAAAATTCACACAATGCACCTTTAATGCACTGATATGCCATTGTTATGCATTTGGACTGCTCAGATTGTCCGAAATTCTGTCTAATGACACAGAACTGACTACAGACAACAGGAAGGAGACACTGGCATTACGCTGGTGCTTTCTCATCCGGTTATTATAAACAGAAAACCGTTTATGTAACTCTCCCTAATAATGCACCAGGTGGCAACTGTCCTGTTATAGCTAGACTTAGTTCTGCGTCTGTGAGGTGCCAGGAGCTGGGGTGATAACATGAGGCAGGGCAGGACAGGAGCCTGACTTCCTGGAAAGCTCTCATTCCGGGACAAGGGCTCAGAGAGTTATGCCTCTGACGGACAACTTCAGAGCCTTATTCATAATATAGCTCTGTGTACGAGTACTGTTTCCAGATCAGTTAGGCTCTTTAGCTTCCAGTAAAATAAGTGCAGCAGAAGTGAGCATGTGCTCATATCAGTGCAAATCTATATGAACAAAGCTTATGAAAGAAAGGGGTGTGATCCTAAATTCCTTTTCTCCAAATCCACCCCAGATCTCATTGCATATCATTTTGGGTTGTGTTAAAGTCCTGTTGCTATGGAGTGAACTATATCAAGTTTTTATAAGCACTTTTCTGAGAAACTGGAGGAGCTTTGGTCTGCGCTTAGTGTCTTCATATACAGCATTCCTGTATATCTGCATAGTGGAGCAGTTATTTTCAGGAATCTTAGCTGTGCAGGTCTAACTTTTAAACATTTTAAAACTAGTTGCCAACAAATAATGACTTATTATCAAACCTCACATCACTTTTTTCTTGCTATGTTTATTTAGGAACTATTTACTAATTATTTATAATATGAACTATGGATACGTTTCATTAATTTTACATAACGTGTCCTAATACTCCAATGGTCATTCCACACCCGTTATGTTCCAACGGGTGTGAAATGACATTAGGGTGAGTCATTAATGACATAAATTAAATTTTTGGGTGAACTAACCTTTTAATTTTGGACAATAAATCATTATGGAAATATTTATTTTGGTTGTATGTACAAGTGTTACACGATACCGGTACTAAGCTATCACGATATCTTGCATTATCACGATACCATCATTAAAAATGGTATGATCCAATATTTTGATTGCAGTACTCATTTCAACCACTAGCTTAATATTACATACTGCATCTTTAAGAATAACAGTGTTCTAATAAGAACCGCATTTCTTCATTTTCATCGATGTGTGACAGCAGGAGTCAGTGTGTGTGCAGAAGTGTAGAGGCTGCCTCAAGTCGGAAAAAAAACGAACCAGCATGCACTGCTTCAAGTCAGCCGCCGATCGGCCTGTGCATCGCTATATGAATTCGAACAAGCCTTTTGTCTACGCTTCGTTTCTTCATATACTATTATTATCTTATCAGTATTATTGATAGGTGTTAGGTAGGTTTTAGAGATAGGTTTTTTTTTTTTTTTTTTTTAAAGAAACACTGAATGACCAACAATGTCTCAAGCTCCACCACCAGTCCTAAGTTCAGTTAAAATGACAAATATGCATTAGTACTTTTTAATTTGCACAAGAATACCAAGTTTTAGTTCAAATGACTTAAATTCTATCGTTAAATTATTATTTGCAATTTTTTTTGTAAATCTGAAGACATGGTTGGGATAATTACTTTTGGTGTTTGTACTATTTTTTGCTAGCCTGACAAGCCAGACCCACATCTAAAAATGTTTGGTCTGGAAACTCACCATTGACAGGGGTCAATCCGAGGGGCGGGATAAACGACTTTTTTTTTTTCAAACTCCCTCTGCAAGCAACTGGATAGCGCTACAACCAACCAGAGCAACGAAGGTGAAGCGGAGCTAGTTGATAGATTAAATTTTCGCCGTATCCGGTCGGCAAAACTCCGAACACATCTTCCCTTTTTAAAGCTACACTGTGTGATATTTTCCCCCATCTAGCGGTGTAAAGGTTAATGACAATCCAGTGAATATTAGTTTCTGTTCCTCTCAATTCCGATTTCGTTTTAACTCCTACTGTGGCCGATTTAGTCCAAGATTAACATGGCTTCCAGTTCGACCTCGTTCATGACTGCCATCGAGTGTTAAAACGCGAAAAGTGAAGCTTGAATTTACGGGTATGTCCCTCTTTGGCTAATGAACTTTCAAGATGGAGGGGCACCATGGCGACCGGCATTCGAACCCTCACCCGTATGTATTTTCAATGGCATATTATAAACTTATGAAAATACTTTATTAATTGAAAGATGTAAATATACATTAATGAGCACATATATTTTTGAAAGAACTAAGTGTTTTTAGCTAAGAATAAACTAAAAAAGTTACACAGTGTAGCTTTAAGAATGACTTCAGTGCCTTTCTTTGATCTTTTCTCAGAGAAAAGCTTAACTCCAAGTCTTCCAGAGTCGCGGTCAAAGCTGATTCGAAAGACCGCCGTTCACCATCTTCTGTGTTTACTAGTAGCACGCAAGCGCAAGTCGGCCGTCATTATGTTAAGCCCCGCCCACCGACTCTATACACGATGTGATTGGCCCGACCAGAGTTTGGTTTCTACAGCTCAGAAGTGTATTGAGAGTTGCTAGACAATACTCGCGGCAGATTAGATTTGCTGCCGCTAGGTTGCGTCTAGATTTCTATTTTTTTGCCACTGTTTGCACCATAAGAATATGAATATATACAGAATCTGTGTTTAGATTTCTAACTTGTCATTGATTTGGATTATAATTGTTTGTATTGTTGATGTTTTTCATCACATTTAAGCATTACCTGAACTTCTACAGAAAAAAAGTATATCTGGAATTTTTCCATTTCTGAAACAGATAGTGTTTGGATATTTGCAGTTTGTTATTATTTTATGAAATTTGTTTATTATAGGAGCCTATTTGATGATGGGTATGTTTTACTTTAGATCATTGTTTGTTTTTCCGAGGCTCTCAAGAATGCATTCGGCTCTCACTTGTAGTCAAAAACATGGGGAGTGGTACTACATTTACAGGTCCTTCTCAAAAAATTAGCATATTGTGATAAAGTTCATTATTTTCCATAATGTGATGATAAAAATTAAAATTTCATATATTTTAGATTCATTGCACACCAACTGAAATATTTCAGGTCTTTTATTGTTTTAATACGGATGATTTTGGCATACAGCTCATGAAAACCCAAAATTCCTATCTCAAAAATTAGCATATCATGAAAAGGTTCTCTAAACGAGCTATTAACCTAATCATCTGAATCAACCAAATAACTCTAAACACCTGCAAAATATTCCTGAGGCTTTTAAAAACTCCCAGCATGGTTCATTACTCAAAACCACAATCATGGGTAAGACTGCCGACCCGACCCTGTTCAGAAGGCCATCATTGACACCCTCAAGCGAGAGGGTAAGACACAGAAAGAAATTTCTGAGTGAATAGGCTGTTCCCAGAGTGCTGTGTCAAGGCACCTCAGTGGGAAGTCTGTGGGAAGGAAAAAGTGTGGCAAAAAACGCTGCATAGCGAGAAGAGGTGACCGGACCCTGAGGAAGATTGTGGAGAAGGACCGATTCCAGACCTTGGGGAACCTGCGGAAGCAGTGGACTGAGTCTGGAGTAGATACATCCAGAGTCACCGTGCACAGGCGTGTGCTGGGAATGGGCTACAGGTGCCGCATTCCCCAGGTCAAGCCACTTTGGGCTACAGAGAAGCAGTACTGGACTGTTGCTCAGTGGTCCAAAGTACTTTTTTCGGATGAAAGCTAATTTTGCATGTCATTCGGAAATCAAGGTGCCAGAGTCTGGAGGAAGACTGGGGAGAAGGAAACGCCAAAATGCCTGAAGTCCAGTGTCAAGTACCCACAGTCAGTGATGGTCTGGGGTGCCCTGTCAGCTGCTGGTGTTGGTCCACTGTGTTTTATCAAGGGCAGGGTCAATGCAGCTAGCTATCAGGAGATTTTGGAGCACTTCATGCTATCATCTGCTGAAAAGCTTTATGGAGATGAAGATTTCGTTTTTCAACACGACCTGGCACCTGCTCACAGTACCAAAACCACTGGTAAATGGTTTACTGACCATGGTATTACTGTGCTCAATTGGCCTACCAACTCTCCTGACCTGAACCCCATAGAGAATCTGTGGGATATTGTGAAGAGGAAGTTGAGAGACGCAAGACCCAACACTCTGGATGAGCTTAAGGCCGCTATCGAAGCATCCTGAGCCTCCATAACACCTCAGCAGTGCCACAGGCTGATCGCCTCCATGCCACGCCGCATTGAAGCAGTCATTTCTGCAAAAGGATTCCCGACCAAGTATTGAGTGCATAACTGAACATAATTATTTGAAGGTTGACTTTTTTTGTATTAAAAACACTTTTCTTTTATTGGTCGGATGAAATATGCTAATTTTCTGAGATAGGAATTTTGGGTTTTCATGAGCTGTATGCCAAAATCATCAGTATTAAAACAATAAAAGACCTGAAATATTTCAGTTGGTGTGCAATGAATCTAAAATATATGAAAGTTTAATTTTTATCATTACATTATGGAAAATAATGAACTTAATCACAATATGCTTATTTTTTGAGAAGGACCTATATATTGTCATTGATATCGTTATCGCAATAAATACCAGAAATAGCAGTCCATATTGCCATCCCTAATTGTAAACTACAGCTTAAAAGTTTCAGATGCATTTTTTTAAGAAGTCTCACCAAGGCTGCATTTATTTGATAAAAATACAGTAAAAACAGTAATACTATGAAATATTAGCAATTAAAATAAGCATAAAATAAGTGTAACTGTTCTATTTTAATATATTTTAAAATGTTTTGTTTTTTTCTTGTGATGGCAAAGCTGAATTTTCAGTATCACTGTCTTGAGTGTCACATGACCCTTCAAAAGCATTCTAATATGCTGATTTGAAACATTTCTTATTATTGTCAATGTTGAAAACAGTTAAGCCGCTTATAATTTTTGTATAAACCATGATGCATTTTTCTTTTTTCTTTAGCATTTATTTGCAATAGAAATCTTGTGTAACATTATGAATGTCTTTACTGTCAGTGTTGATAAACTGAATGTTTCCGTTTGATATTTTGTTATGTAATACAGTGGCATTCCTAAATTTTTTAGGTGTGGCTTAAGCATCCAATATTTGCTGGAGCCACTCCACAATATCAGTCCTAATCCTCTAAACCCATTATCCTGATTAAAAGTTTCCATATTGAATTACCATTGTCATGCCATGTCACACTTTCATAAAAGGCCTCAAAGGTATTACGGCCTCGATGCATCTGCACGGAATACCCAAGGTGATAAGAGATCAGAATGAATCCAGCCATTCCACCACAGCACCCTCCATCTCTCCACAGAGAGTCCAATGACGCAAGTCCCTGTGAAAACTTTCCACATCAATCATCCCTACCGTTCTCAGGTTTGTAAAGCCCTCCACCAATCAATTGTCCTCCCCACCTGCCTCCATGCCAACAGACAGGACAGTACAGCGGTCAGGCTTCTCTCACTATTTTTAACAGAATTTCAGAGAAGTCTCTCGGATTCTGCTAGTAGTACAGAGCACTTTGTTCCAATGCTGCTGATGTCACCGTTGGTGCCAGGATCTTAAATTGGTAAAAGTTAGGGGGGGGTGGGACGCTTGTCACTTAGGCTCAGAGAACAGTGTCCAGACTCACTCGAGGGACTTGTACCGCCACAGTACTAGGGAAGAGATTAGAGGAGCTTTGAAACTAAGGTAAGGTCTTTTTTCTTGATGTTTACCTTGTAACATTATTGGCTTTCAATATGGCTTTAATTTCTTGATCTTTTAATTCCTGAATTTCCAACTGAGGTTTGTGGACGCAGAGGCGGGAATGCCGCATTTCTGTGCATGGTTAATTGTTTTGACCGTCGATGGTCATCAGGCTCTGAAAATTTGAAAGCATCAGGAATCTAAGTTGAATTTTATTCAAAATAGGTCTGAATGTCAATGTTTAAATGGTTGTTATATAATCTATTAATATTCTGCTTCAGATGTAGAGAATTAAGTTCTTTAGCTCAGTGTTGTTATTGATAACATTTAACTATGAAAACATAAATATTAGGTGAAAAACTTAAACTCAAATTAGAAATGTTGTCTTGACTAATTGAAATGTTTAAGTTGAAGACTTGAAATACAAATAATACAAATAGCTAAATGAAAATGAAAATATGAAAACAAAAGTTAGTTCAAAATATTAATAAATAAAATATATATTTTTTTTAATATACATTTACTTTTTGTTGTTTGTTGTATTTGTAAACACAAAAAAAGTCTGTTGGTATTTTTTTTTTTTTTTAATTTTGCATGTGGCAAAAAATATATTTTTTGCATCCTATGCTAGTGTCTACCAGGTTAAAGGAACTGTATGTAAGAAATGTATTTCAATTAGGGATGTTAACAGATGACCGTTTGACCGATGGTTGACCGTATCAACGTTAACCGTTCAAAGTTGTCGGTTGTCGGTTAAAAAAAGGTGATCTCTAAATTAGGCTATTATAGACAGTAGACTAAACGCTACTATAGTTCCATCTCATTCCAAAATCTTTTTGTGTGAAGTAAACAAATAATTTGCCTGTTTGTACTTAATAAACCAATAAAAACATTTGGCGCGAGGTCACAGCGTTTGGGTTTGCGCGCTCACAAGGTTTGCAAAAAGTAAACAGGCTAAAACACTCGAGGTTAGAGCCAGGGCAGATGACAGTATGAAGCGTGCATTCCGCATAAGATGGGCTTACATTTGGATATATATTACATCTACATTTCAGTGGTAACACATAAGGTGTTGATCGTCTTTCTTTATTATTGTTAGCACTACCTCGAACTAAAGCGGCGTCTCTTCGGAGCTGTCACTTTCTTAAAAGAGCCGCAGCAATGTTACAAATGAGCTTCTAACGCTAGACAAATGCCTTTATTTTCAACGCGATCACCTTGTACCTGAACCATTTCGAAACTAAGGAGCCATTTTTCCTCCGATTACAAACAAGGTCCTTGGCGCCGCGTTTCGCGCTGTAGGGTATTTAAAAAAGTGACGTGAGTGGTAGAGACATAAGCCCCTTTCACACTGCAGGACGGACCCGCAATATTCCCGGAACATATTCCGAACACTGAATTCGACCTGGGTTGGGGACCTAGTAACATTGCGGGGTTCGATCCGGGACGAGCGCTGTGTGAACAAAAGCCAAAACTAATGCCGCAACGTGTACGTAGTTATCGTTCGACTCCTAGAGCTTGTTTTTTTAATAATACAACCCTGAAGCCGGAATCGCAGTGTGAAAGGGGCTATAGAGAGATGCAACCGAGTTGCGAAATTGCAGGCGCGGCTCGCGGCTCTTATTTCAAATAGCGCAGCATATTTTAAACTAATCGGTTAACCGGTTTCAACTGGCTAATGAGGCTCAGTGGTCGGTCAAGAAAACGTTTAGTTTTCGCCATCCCTAATTTCAATTAATCATGAAATGGCCCTGATATGTCATTAGACATTAAGAAATCATGTTAATTTCAAATACTTATATCACTGACAACAGTAGTCTGGCCAGGATTTTGTCATTTAAAAGTTGTTGCAGCCCTCAACTGATGTTGATGTTGACATGTTGTGTTTTAGCCTGAAGCTCCACCCTCAACCTATCGACCAATCACAGAGTCAGTAGTGTTTCTGCATCCGAGTTGCCAGATCTGCTGTAGTTACCACAGCTGCAGCTACAAACGTTCCTGCTGGATCCAGCAGCCTATCTGGCAACCTCGAGTCAGGGGGAGGGGGAGGGGGGATAGTGATTGCAGTACCAGTTTTGGCCACAATCTTACATACACTTCCTTTAATACTTTTTTTTTTAGATCAATATTGACCTTTAATTCTGACTACAGGTAAAAAAAATAAGATAGATGCTTGGATCTCATTTCCTTTCACAGGCTGTCGGCTCTGTCTATGTCGTGCCCGTCCCCTTCTCTCAGTGAAATGCCTTTTGGCCGCAGGTCCACCTTTCATAGATACATTTGCACCAAGGTGCTACTGGCTGAGGGCAGAGAGTCACCCTTTACCGAGCACTGCCGCAACTTTGAGAAGAGCTACAGGGTAAGAATTTGTCCTTTTTTATATGTTAGTCTACTCCAAATCATTGACAGAATTAAACTTATATCTGCTATTAAAATAAATAATATGTCAGCCTCATCATCCTGTTTTAAGTGGAAATACATCAGCAAAGGAAAGACAATGTGCTCTTTGAGCCATTTGATTTGTTTGGTTTATTTACTCTAGAACATACAGTGGGGTTTTATATAGGGTTCTTGAATCAATTTTAAAATACACTTTATGTTAAAAATGTTTTATATAAGACAAAATGTCTTAAATGTTTGCATAATACTTTGATGTTAAATGGGCTATTTGATTTTTTTTTTCAAGTGATAAAGTATGTTTACAGACCGATTAATTCATAAAATTAACTAAAATTAAAAATGGATCCATTAAATGATCCATTTTATGATGGGAATCCCCTTAAAGGTTCTATATATGAAGCACCTGACAAAACCCTTTAAGGCCGTGGTTCTTAAACAGGGGACCAGGGTCCACTGGGGGCCTCAATAAACTGATCATGATTTGCCCGGTCTCACAAAAATGCGTATAAATAGTACCAGTTTGCAATCTCATGGAATGTATACGGCAAAATGAGTTTTGACGTGCATATGGTACGCGGTTTTTCGCGTGCATATGATACGCACTTTATGGTGTATTATATGTACGAACCCCCCACCCCACCACCCTAATCCTACCCAAGAGCATGTCATATGCACGCCATAAAGTGCGTTTTATATGCACGCGAAAACTGCGAAGCATTTGCACGCCAAAACTCATTTTGTTGTATCCATTCCACGAGATTTCTCACACTTACTATTTATACGCATCACCATGAGATCATGTTGAGCATTAACATAAGCTCAAGAATAAAGATATTTCTTATTGTAATTCACCCACTCAACATCTGTTTCACAGGTTATATGAGGAAGCCTAATTTTAAATGTGTGATATCCGGAACAGAAAAGGAAATGCTCATTGGCATTTTAAAAATGAATACATATTTTAAATCCTCATCCAGTAAATCATGAGCAACGGAAAGGATGTATAGAAAATTCAGATCACAAAAATATTGGATTTCTAAAATGTAATTAACAGGAACATGAGCCTTTGAAAATGGACCGTGAGGGGGCCTCGGAGTCAAAAAGGTTGAAAACCAATGCTTTAAAATGATAATGATCATTTTCCAAAAATGAAAATGATCCCATGATTTATTCACCCTCAAGCCATTCTAGGTGTATATAACTTTCTTCTTTCAGACGAATACAGTCACAGTTATATTAAAAAATGTCCTGGCTCTTCCAAACTTTATCCATAGTTTTCAGTCACGTGACTTTCGCAGAGCTTTGGAGGGCAAAACCGCCATACAAATCCACTGAACAGCAGCACAAACCTGTTAAATTTCCATTTTAAAACAAAAATATGTGAACAAGATACACGTTTTGGGCACTATACAGCCCCTGTATATATTTCAATCACTAAAAACAACGGGACGTTTTTAAAACGCTTAACGTGAAAAACACTATAGGGTGAGTTGCACCAACAAGGATTCAGCTAAGCAAAGTTTAACGCTTTAATCTAGGATTTGTTCTAGAATTTTATTTTAAATCGAATTGTTACACCACATGATTTTAAACTGATTAATTATGCTGTAAAACCGTTATAGAGCTGATCAAGCAGACGGAGGATGAACTGAAGACTTCTTTTAAACCATTAAAGTGCCGTAACAGTGATATTAAAATATCAAATTCACCTTTTGGTGATGCATACTATATAAATGCGAGTAGAGGAAACACGGAATATGAACACAACGCTTTCTTTATAATGGGTTTCGGTGGGGAAAACACCTAGCGAGAAACCGTGTGTTGCACTATTCATTTGCTTTCCTGTACAAAGTGTGCAACATCAATCAGGTGTATATTCAATTTGGTATTTTAATATCACTGTCTTACTGCATTAATACTGACTAAAACCTGGTAAAAATGATTGGTGGGCAATGGAGGATAACCTTGTTTTGCCCTCCAGGTGGGCATTCCTATAAGCGTGTGACGACACATGAAAACTATGGATTATGGCAGTGAACGGGAAGCCCAAAAAAGTGTATCCATCCATTATAAAAGTGCTCCACATGGCTCCTGTGGGGTTAATAAAGGGCTTCTGAAGCAAAGTGATGGGTTTGTGTAAGAAAAATATCCATATTTAACATGTTAACAAGCAAATATCTAGCTTCCACCAGACCGTATTCAGATTACAGAAAAAGCGTTACTGGCGCGACATATCACTATGAACTGTGTGAGGTGTTACACTTGTTTCCGTAAGTTGAATGCGGAAGGCAATCTGATGGAAATTCGACATTTTACTTTATAAAGTTTTAAATATGTCATTTTGTTTTTTTACATAAACCCATCGATTCACTTCAGAAGGTCTTTATTAACCTCCTGGAGCTGTATGGATTACTTTTATAATGAATGGATGCACTTTTTGGGCTTCAAATTTTGGGCTGCCATTCACTGCCATTATAATGCTTGGATTAGCCCAGGTCAGTAAATTCATCTGAAATAATATTATACACACCTACTAGCATGAGGGTGAGTAAATTATTTTCATTTGTGGGTCAACTTATTATATTGTATGCATCAAATAATCTCTTCTGTATTTCGCTATTTTTGAACACTACTACATTTGAAACCAAGAGAATCAAATACATTCATTCATTCCATTCATGTACTCTAAAGAGTGCTTTTCTTGTATTTTGGGTGTCGTTATAAGATAAAAATGTGCATGTGTGTTGTTTGATTAATTCTATGCATATTTCATGCTCCAGGTTCTTCAGACAGAAGTCCAGAGGCTGAAGGATGAGGTTCAGGAGATGCACAGAGACCTAACAAAACACCACTCTCTCATCAACACGGACACTATGGATGAGATCCTGGAAAGGTCTCTACTCATCGATGAACAGATCGCGTCTCAGTACTCTGCCGTGCAGACCCAGAGGGCTGTATTTGAGGAGGTGAGGCGAAATTATAATTCCTGCAAAAACGAATAATTTTTTTCAAAACACAGCAGCGCCTTAGAATATTTTGGTTGTGTTTCTAGATATGGGATGTGACCTTTCAAAGAGTAACCAATGAGCAAGAGATCTATGAAGGTGAGGAAAAACAAGTTGTCTGTAATGCCTCAGGGTTTATTTTATCATGCAAGTTAAACTATTTCCTTCCACTAATTAATGAACTAATTAATTTACTAATTACAGCCCAGCTTCATGACCTTCTGCAGCTGAAGCAAGAAAATTCCTACTTAACAACCATTACACGACAAATTGGACCCTACATATTATCCATAGCAAAAGTGAAAGAGCGTCTGGAACCCAGGTGTTTTCATTTTTAAATATTCATGCACTATTTATTTTACTTCTGCTTTCCATTTGCTTGTTAAAGTGAGTTCATCCAAAGATTACTCACCCTCATGTCTTTCCAAGCCCATAAGTTTTATGAACATCTTTGGAACACAAATTAAAATCTTTTTGATGAAATCTGCAACATGTCATTATAACTTTGCATAATCTTACACGCCCCTTTCTAAAGCCAGTGGCCTGTTATCTGTACGCATTTTGAGCTATCCGCGTGTATGTCTACGCCGTGTGGTTCTGCGTAAATGTAGGCCGAAACGAACCATCATCTCAGTGTGTATATCTACTCCGTGTAATTCCGCATGAATGCCTACGCTGAAATGAACCATTATGTGAGCGTGTGTGTCCACAATGTAAATGGATTTTATAAACATACTATATTATGTTTTTTTGAAAATGTAAAAATGCAGAATAATTCTTGTGATGGGTAGGTTTAGGGGTAGGGGCAGTGTAGGGGGATAGAATGAAATGGTGTTGATAAATGCGATTATGCGTCTTGATAGCACGCCAACATGACATACGAATTGGCGTGTCATATATACGCCATTCATGAGATCAGTCTGAAATCTGAGAGCTTTCTGTATTCTACGCAGCACGTTTGAGCTTCCTTAAGGACCAATGAGGTTCATTCTCGAGTTACACTGCACGTTTGCGCTTCCACAAGAACCAGTGAGGTTCATTCTTCTCATGAGGTTTAATCTCATGTGTCACACAGCAAATTTGAGCTTCCGCAAGAACCAAGGTCCATTCACTCAAACGGTACACAGTATCAATAGTACGTGTGTGTAATGTTGTGGAATGGATACACCAAAATGACTTTTGGCATTCATATGCCGTGTAGTTTTTCACGTGCATATGACATTTCATGAGATCAGGTTCTTCATTCTCGTGTTACGCAGAACTTTTGAGCTACAGCAAGAGCCTTTTTCTCTTGAACTCTTAACTTTTTAAAGTGTCAAAGTGGTAGTTGCGTAACTGTCTACGCAAGGGATAAAGCTCTCCGATTTTAACAAAAAGATCTTCATTTGTGTTCCGAAGATGAACGAAAGCCTTATAGGTTTGGAACGACATCAGTAATTAATGACAGTATTTTTCTTTTTGGGGTGAACTATCCCTTTAAATATTTTAGACATTATATGGTATATTGTTGATGTATTCACAGGTTTCACAAGCCTGAGGACGATCGCATAGACACTGTAGTTAAAATCTGTGAGGACAACGCAATGACTACTGAACAACGCAGGTGATGAGTTTATGTTACACAGCTGAAAGTGCAAATGTAGAACAACATAAGAATGACATGTACTTTCTTCCACCAGCTACAGTGAGAGTTGCTCAGCAGTCTATGACAGGGACTCTCTTATCCTGCCGCCTGGTGAGACACTACTAAAGAGCAGTGACTTCTGTTGGCAAGGAAAGCCGATAAATATTTCAGAAACCTCTTGCTGCAAAGAGCTGCCATTATAGAGCTGCGCGTATGGATGACAGTGAACACTGACCACAAACGTGGCATGTGCTTTCAAGCATGTGCTAGATGTCAACACATAAACACGGGGCCTTTCAGTAACTGACAAACGAGAAGGACATAAATGGAAGACATTTTTTGCTATGTTTATGGAATGTTTTAAGTGGGCCTTAGCTATTTTACCCAACAGATGGATTGTGACTTGTTGTGGCATTTTGCATTTTGTTTGGAAAGAACAGCATTTCTTTCAAACACAAAACTTTTGTCTTTCATGTCACTTTTGATTTATCACGAATCGCTAAATGAAAGTAGACCTATTCATTGTTTTATTCACCCCAAACTTTTGAACGATAGTGTACAAATGCGCTTGTAAGAATATAATATACAGACTATAATATTATGGAAAAATATAAGAATTAAATGTATTCCTTTTGTCTCTCTCACTGTCATCTTGGTTTTCTAATAACATGTTTATTATATTTTAAAGTATTTGAACTTGATATACTCTTTCATGGGCAGACATGTTTTTTATTTATTAATTATCTTTGTACAAGGATCCTTCAATGCATCCTTATGACGATTTTATATTTTTCAGCACGTTATGCTTGCTCCAACAATGAATACAACAGCGCTTACTAATATCAGACTAACCTTGAGGTAGCCTATAAATGAAACTACAGAGCCACAACTCCATACATAAGGTGAATATTTGAGACACAGAGTGCTCAGCTAAACAGATACAGAGAAAGAAATGGGGTCACAGCGACCTTCAAGCGCACGCCGTGGAAGTTCAGACTCATTAAAAATACATTTGGTGACAGAATATTGAGGAGGGGATGAATGAACGAGAGTTCAGGACTCACAACAGTCATATATCATCTCTCCTTACCGCCTTACAAGGTCTTTATAAATACACACAAAGTGCCTAGTTATTCTTCCTCGTTACTGTTTGTTACTGTGTTTGAAAAGGTATGCTTACCTGGGTTTCCGGTCTGGTTCTATAAAGCTCCTGAATGAATCAGCGTGTTTGAAAGAATCATTTGAGTGAATCATTCAGTGATGTAATTCACTTGTTTTGTTCCTGAACGAATGACTCACTCATACAGACTAGTCGCCGCCTACTGGCTTAACCTGCACCGGTTTGGTAAGCAATATTGCTGCATTAAAGGGTTACTTCACCGATTAGCATATGGCTTTGTAGCTGTAGAAAACAGTATCACTGCATTAAGGTTACTTCAGCGATTAGCGTATTCTCTCCTCTTCTCCTTTCAGTTTCATGAACTGAAAACGCCAGCGCAGACCCTATGGCGCGGACCGGCGCAGACGCGTTTACCTCATAGCTCATTCATCACTATGAATGTAATCTGACTCCTGCTGCATTTGTGCTGTGACACTTGCCCGGCGACTCACTCATTATATTTAACAGACACATTCAGTTTTTAATTGTAGTGTCTGTTCTCTAACTGAACTGATTTTATAAAAATTAAGCGGTGGGAAAGTGATCCAGTAATCCAGTTTGCTGTCTTTGGGAGTGGCCTAGATTAGTGAAGCATTCTGGGAATTGTTGTCTTTCATCCCCATGAGACAAAAATACATTTTCTGTCTTTTCTCAGTCTAGAAAGCACCAAATTCAAAAATAATTTCATATTTCTAATACATTAATGACCCAGTTTAAATACAGATTCATCTTCCCAGCGCTGAAGTAGAAACAATGTCACCAACAATTATTTCCTAATTATTATTTTTTTATTTTCCGTTTTGTATTTGTGCTTAGGTCTGTCATCACATTGACATGTTTATCGAAATGTTACTGTTACTATAATGCAAAAAAATACAAACCTGTTCATTACGTTGTCAGAAACGTGAAGGAGTGTAACCATGTTTTGTTATGTCATTGCATAACAAACATGTACAATGCTTTCTAATTTTCAAATATAGTTTACACTTAATATAATAACTTTCATTAACAATGCTAGCCAAAATTATTACATTATATAATGCAAAACAGTTCATTAGGTCACATATTTTAGTAACATTGAGATAATATATTATTTTTTAGATCTAATATATTATTTGTGACATTAATGACATTAAACATATATATTAAATGAAATCCATATATAAACGAATGCTTGTTAATGATTTCCTAATGAAAGTTATTATAAAGTGTCAACCAGAATAGTTATAAGGCTGCACAACATCACATAAAAGCAAGTAAACAAAAACAAACAATCAGAACAAAGTTATAAAGCTCTTTCCCCAAATGGGAAAAATGTTGTCATCAACTTTGGATTCAGCGATGAGTTCAACTCAGAAGGCAAAAAGAGAGCTCTCATATATTGTACAAAAATAGCATGTGTAAAAAGGAATCAGTCATTTTCAAAATCTGTCCGCCCACTGCTGACTGCCACTCTTTCCAACATTGATAATTCCGTCCTGGTTTTTGCATTAGAGTTTATTTTCCATAAAACATCTCCAGAAGAAGTTCCTCCATGTTGACTGCTCCAATGACCGGTTTGAAGAAGAGACCGGCCACAACGTTGGCGTTGATGGATCTCAGCATGGAGAGAGCGAGGAAGAGTTTGGCGAATCTTGCACTGTCCCCGCGGTGAATCATTTTGACATATTCATTAAGTGCCTGGTTCGCCTCGCTCTGCAGGGCCTGGATGTAATGTTGACATTGCAGCCCTGCAACATCTGAGAACATGGGATAGAAAGAGACTTGTAATATCCTGCATCAGAAACAACTCGATTACATGAAATTACCCTCAGATACCTTCTGATTACCAGTATATTTCACTTTAATTCTCAAAATCATGCATTTAAAATTTTTTTTTTTTTTTTTTTTTTTGTGAAGAATTTTGTTGTTTCTGAAACTATTGTCATAGTCATATTTGAACTACTGACCTGTTAAACACCACAAAGTAAAATGAAGAAGACTGAATGCAAGTGGATTTTCTAATTTGTAATCTTATTGGGATCAAAAAAAAGTATTATGATTAAACTTAAAGTTTGACTGGTCCCTTTAAATATTTAAGTAAGTATAATTGTATTAGCTTAATATAATAACGACAAAAATGATGAATATAATATCGTCTTATTATTGATACATTTTAATCATACGAAAAACAAAGAACTGTTTTGAAATTTTGTTCTACATTTAAGTACAATGTGTATAAATAAATAAGAATTACAATGTGATTTTAGTATTACTGTTAGTAGTAGTAGTAGTAGTATTAATAATTACAATGTGACTATATAAGCCATTTCATCTTAAAGGCAGTTGGGAAGTGTCCTAATTCAGGTGTTACATGTCTCACCTGGGTTAAACAAAATAGCCCCTTTCAAGTACGCGTACTCCTTAGTGCTTATGTCCAGTCCCCAACATTTCCTCAGAAACATTTTAATACCCTGAACGTCGGTCAGCGCCACTCCACCGTTATTACTCTGGTTGTCCTGTTTGTCCTGTCCGCTCGTTAAAATCCGCTGCAACATGCTGGGCTCCTGCGTCTCCGAAGTCTCGAAGTCGATCCTGTCCTGCGCCATGCCGAGCACCAGCAGCGGCGCCCAACAGCTCCGCACCAGCGTGTGCTGGTCATCCACCGGGAGCTCCCGGAAACACGGGACGTTCTTCACGAACTTCAGGGTCTTGACCAGGACCGCGGAGGCTGCTTTGCATGTGGTTTGGGGGGAACGGAGAGACACCTTCCTCTTGGATCCGCACGCACACGCGCGCATGGACACGGCGAGTCTCGGTGTCCTCGGCTGGTTCCCAAGTTGCGCAGACTGACTGTCGTTCTTTAAAATGCTGTATAAGATGCTGTTCTGCCGTCTTTCGCTGCTGCAGTGGCAGCTGCTGTCAAAGTAAGCCATCCTGCTGGTGCTGCGGAAACTGTTATGTTTCGTTGCTGAAACTACAAGGAGCTTTACGCTTGGAGATGTCCATGCACGGTTGAGGTCTCTGTGTTACCATCCACCCAAATGCCAAATAGTTTAGAGTTTTTAAAGAGCACTGGACACCGCCCACTGTCTCGATCTGATGCACACATAGGGGGCGCTATAATCCCTATATATTTTGAATATGATGCGTGGTTTTTGCCACATCAGGTATTGTTTACTATACATTATGGGCACCAACAAAGTATAGATAAAAATATTAATAAAAATAATATATTATTCATTAATAATTATTAATATGAATTATATGAGGGAGAATATAGTCTTGGGAAAGTAATACTTTGGAAATGTAATAGGTTTCAGATTAAGTTTGTAATTACTCATTACAAATGTAATGAGTAGTGAAACTATTTCAATTACTTTGTTAAAATATTGTAACTGATTACATTTGATTACTTTTTGATAACATTTCTATTTTCCAGTGCTGGAATACATTTTTATCACTTGTTATGGTGACAACGCTTTTAGATAGGCCTATAGGTTTCTAACTTTTTACAGAAAATATCCAGATGTAACCCCCTTTGTAATTAAATTATGTAATGTAATTACATGTAAACTCTCAACACATATATATATATATATATATATATATATATATATATATATATATATATATATATATATATATATATATATATATTCATAACAATACAAAATGATATCCAGTGTAATATTATTACTTTAAGTATCAGAATCACTGAGTTGATTGTTGTTGCTGAGGTATTAATTAAAGTGCAATGGTACAAGAAAATGGCTAGCCCGTTTCCAGACTGCATTTCCAAACGTTTACAGGCTTGAAGGTATTTATCTATTCATTCTGAGTACTATAAGAAGTGACAGTAGGTGCACCCTCCTCGTTTGGCATCTGTCCCAGTCTAGCTGGTCTGGTTTGACAATTTTACAGTATGATATGAGTTTGTGTGTGTGTGGCCTCTTTACTCCAAAGATCCTGTGATAATTTATAATTTTTGTTTTGTTACTAAAGTCCAGGGTCATCTGTATTGTGCACTGTTTACAGGGTTTGTCTGAGGCAGACGGGGGTGTACTGATGTCATTGCTCTCCTAAAGAAGAATATAAAAGCATATTGATTTGCAGCCTGTATGGAAAGTCATATCAAGGCGCCACTCCTAATGCTGAATAGCCGAAGGACAAGTCCGTGGTGGAAGTGATGAAAGCATTAGAATATTGTGCAGTAAAAGACAACTTGCACAATTGATCTATTTGAAAAAAGGAGATGTTTTTTACCATTTACATCAAGGCCAATGTCAAATAAACAGCCTTCACATCCTCCTCCAACACCTGTCCCCCTCCCCCCAATAAAGCAATACGCATGCACATGTACTAACACACAATTTTGGTTCCAGCTCGGCATCTGATCAAGGTCAGCAGGTCTAACCGCCAGTTTGTGCAAATGTTCTTCGTCTACCTGTCCTCATCTGTGAAACTGGCACTGTATCTTGGATGAAGGCTCTTAGTTATTTTCTGTTAAGTGAGTTTGAGGGCCAAAGCTCACTTTGAGTTACTGAAGGACTAACATCTGAGGAGTTGGTCCAGGTAATGACATAAGGCCAGTGTTTACATGTCTCTGTTTAGTTTTAGAGTCGTCAAGGATGATGTAATGATGTAAAATACTAGTACTTACATTAAGCTTACAATGCCGTTAAATGCTTGCATTGATTTTTTTTTAAATCATTCTCAAGTGCAGAATATAATTATCGTATCTTTTACCAGCCAGAATTTTGTTCTATTCAAACGGTTTATGTGCACGTACTGCACATCTTGTTCACTTGGGCGGAGATTTTCATCCGTCATGAACTGGGAACATTTAAAATGAACTGCCAGCTGAATGTTGATCCTTCGGTGTGAATATAAACATGACTTTAAGATCATTGACCCCTAAAGTGACTAGCAAACGCTGATCAAACCAGCTTACTATATAAGCATTAAAGGGGTTCTTTTACCGCTGGCAAAACGGGCTTTCAATAAAACTTGGCTGCCTATTAGGCTACAGTAGAAAGACAAAAAAAAATTTGAAATCATTGCTACCTGACAAGAGAAAACAGAGAAAAAAGACTGCTGTCTTGCGAATAGGAAAACTTCAACACCGATAATTCAATGGGCATGTTGGCTGTCCAAGGTCGCTCCCACCTGTCTGCTATGGATATTCATTACAGGTGCTGGTCATATAATTAGTATCAAAAAGTTGATTTATTTCACTAATTCCATTCAAAAAGTGAAACTTGTATATCTTGAACTTGAAACTTGTTTTATATTCATTCATTACAGACAGACTGATATATTTTAAATGTTTATTTCTTTTCATTTTGATGATCATAACTGACAACTAAGGAAAATCCTAAATTCAGTATCTCAGAAAATTAGAATATTACTCAAGACCAACACAAAGAAACGATTTTTTTAAATTTTGGCCAACTGAAAAGTATGAACATGAAAAGTATGAGCATGTACAGCACTCAATATTTAGTTGGGGCTTCTTTTGCCTGAATTATTTCAGAAATGTGGCGTGGCATGGAGTCTATCAGTCTGTGGCACTGCTCAGGTGTTATGAGAGCTCAGGTTGCTCTAAAAGTTGCCTTCAGCTCTTCTGCATTGTTGGATCTGGCATATCGCATCTTCCGCTTCACAATACCCCATAGATTTTATATGGGGTTAAGGTCAGGTGTGTTTGCTGGCCAATTAAGAACAGGGATACCATGGTCCTTAAACCAGTTACTGGTTGCTTTGGCACTGTGTGCAGGTGCCAAGTCCTGTTGGAAAATGAAATCTGCTGCATAAAGTTGGTCAGCAGCAGAAAGCATGAAGTGTTCTAAAACTTCCTGATATACGGCTGCATTGACCTTGGACCTCAGAAAACACACGCTGGGCCAACACCAGCAAATGACATGGCACCCCAAACCATCACTGACTGTGAAAACTTTACACTGGACCTCAAGCAATGGGGATTGTGTGCCTTTCCTCTCTTCCTCCAAACTCTGGGACCCTGATTTCCAAAGGAAATGCAAATTTACTTTCATCAGAGAACATTTGGACCACCCAGCAGTCCTTTTTGTCTTTAGCCCAGGCGACACGCTTCTGATGATGTCTGTTGTTCAAGAGTGGTTTGACACAAGGAATGCGACAGCTGAAACCCATGTCTTGCATACGTCTGTGCGTAGTGGTTCTTGAAGCACTGACTCCAGCTGCAGTCCACTCTTTGTGAATCTCCCCCACATTTGTCAATATTGTGTGTACATTTTTTTTACCACATCTTTTCTTTCCCTTTGCCGCTCTATTAATGTGCTTGGACAGAGAGCTCTGTGAACAGCCAGCCTCTTTTTTGCAATGACCTTTTGTGTCTTGCCCTCCTTGTGCAAGGTGTCAATGGTCGTCTTTTGGACTGTCATGTCAGCAGTCTTCCCATGATTGTGTAGCATACAAAACTAGAGTGAGAGACCATTTAAAGGCCTTTGCAGGTGTTTTGAGGTAATTAGCTGATAAGAGTGTGGCACCAGGTGTCTTCAATATTGAACCTTTTCACAATATTCTAATTTTCTGAGATACTGAATTTGGGATTTTCCTTAGTTGTCGGTTATAATCATCAAAATTAAAATAAATAAACATTAGAAATATATCAGTCTGTGTGTAATGAATATATAAGTTTCACTTTTTTAATGGAATTACCGAAATAAATCCTTTTTTGATGATATTCTTATTATATGACCAGCCTAAGACCTGTACACAGTTTCTGCCAATCTCATGCAAATCTCTTGTCTGGCCATCACCAGAGCAAGTTCAATCTTTTAAGACTGAACATTGGTCTGGAGAGTCTGCTCTGGACATTTACTGCACAGTGTGATCAACTGGCATAGTTCAAATGAATCTGTAGTAGGTGGAGCTAAAGAGTCAAGAGCACACAAACACACATCATCGCATTATCCCTGGATAACTTTCTATTCAATTGTAATGTTGAATTATATTGCACGTATATTGCATGTAGATTATATGCACTTACGTGCCGATTGCCAACAAAACACAGAAATTTGAGGCTATTTCACTTACTCATCCGACTCATGAATGGGATCTTTTAAGACCACTCCATCTTTAAGTTACAAATGATCTGCAAATCCAGCATCGAACTGGGCCTTGTTTATAAAACATTAGTCACCAAATGTGGCGGGAACAAACTAGCACACTTGCACAACTCTGTTGCTGCTCTGGAAAAACTAACTCTGTACTGTTCCCTTAATTCTGGATTCTTTAGGGAGATGAACAAGTTAATCTTTCCCTCACAACTAAAACACACTTCCTCTGGGAGAAGTGCCCATACAAGGAATTTCGCCCATTATGATGTCATACAGGGCCACACTTTAAAAAAACTTTCTGAAACTTGTACGAACCCTGATATTTGGCACAGAAATACTCCATCATACGCCAAACTAATATTTTGATGTTTAGCATAATAATCCAACTCTTTAACAGTGTGAATAAGTGAGAATGCATAAAATAGCATTATACATCCCATTTAATGTCAATCAAATGTCTGTGTAAGGCATAGATGACAGTATATGTGGAAGTGATAAAATGACAAACTGCAAAGTGTTATCTGACTTTATTTTTATTTAAAGAATAATAATAATTTGGAGTCAGTCAAGAGGTCAAACTATGAAAATTTGTTTCCGCCATATTGATTGCTGCTAATCAGAATTTTTTTTTAGAAATGCGAGATATAAACTAACAATTCAAAATTGGGAGATAAAACGCTGTTTTTTAGTTATTCCATGGAGGAAACAAACTTCAATATTAAACTGTGAACTATCAAAACATCCACAACTTTAACATTTTAATTAACATTTTAAAGTGCACTTTTTCTCACAACACACACTATTTATACTACAAAACGGCACAGAATACTCCAGAAGTACGCTAATACAGATTAGTGTAGTGTACACAGTATAAAACTCTATGGTACTTATTAGCATAGAAGCTAAGCTTCAGCATAGGATTAAATAAGTCTTTTTCTGACATCAGCAGACTTCAAATATAGTGTTGACCTGTTTTTAAAATTGTATTTATTTAATTATGTTTAATTAAAGTTTGAGAGAAACATGCAATCAGCAATCAACATCAACCCAATCAGCACGAGTGGAGGCTTATATGCAGTCAACTCACCTATGCTCATCGAAAGTTTTCAGCATCCCTCCACCACCATGTTTCTACACAATCACCTGGTTACTTTCCTAAACAGAGATACAGGGGAAGTTCTCTGGGCCCAGGCCAAAATACAGAGCTCAGGGCTCTCTCCTCGGACAGCACACCAAACGCATTCTACTTTACTCTATCCAACTTATTAGTAAGTGTAAATGAAATGTGAGATGATTATTTGTAAGTGTGAACTTGTGAATTTAATGGGTTACACTATATTTTAAGTTGTCATTGTTACATTGTTATTTTATATTTGAGTACACATCTGTAACTACGTGTACTTACTATAGGGTTAAGGTAAGATTAGGGTTTGGTTTAGGGTTAGTTGCATGTAATTATGCATTATTTACTGTTATGGTTTACATATGGTTTACATATATTTAACATATGTAACAAGGACACTGTAAAATAAAGTGTAGCCATTTATTGTCCTGTTTGAAGCTTGTCAGAAATGCTTCCTATGAATATCTTGAAAGAGCTGCATATAGGGTCTTCAAAAATTAGCATACAGGTTTGAAATATCATGAGACTGTAAATGACTTAATTTTTCATTTTACCTATATGCACACTTCAGATTGGAGACTGACCGTCTGAAGTGTCCTGCTTGTGTTTGAATTTTCGATTTTATCAAAAGCCAGAGTTACTGCATTTCCAATCATGGCTCCCTTCATTGCAAGGTCATGGTCATGCTGGATGATTTCTTGTGTGTGTTTATGTGTGTGTGTGTGTGTGTGTGTGTGTGTGTGTGTGTGTGTGTGTGTGTGTGTGTGTGTGTGTGTGTGTGTGTGTGTGTGTGTGTGTGTGTGTGTGTGTGTGTGTGTGTGCCCACATCTGTGCTTGTACTTGAACAACTGTCTTTGGGTCTAATTTCATGGACTGATATCTATCGATTATGATGTTGAGAAACATTTGCAATTTTCAGACATGTTGTTTAACTGCATTTTTAGCAATCAGGAACTCCTATATATTTACTGCTTCAGAACTTCTTCACCACCATGTCATCCGTGCATCAACAAACATCAGTACAACTCCTGAATTACCCAATTTTATAAATGTGTTGTATTTATGTATTTTCACATTATTTCACATAATTTTTAACTTTATTTTTCAAATATAAAGATGTTTTCATGGTCAGTGGTTTATGAATTCAGTCTGCACAGAGAGTACTAATGTTTACTTAAACGTCTTTGGAAAAAAATCCAGTCTCAGAGTAAATCATCCTCCCTTTACTGACATGCATAAACATAACAGAAACAGCCCACTAGGTTGTCATGACCCAATGAGAATAAGAATTTGGCTCAACTTCTCAACAGCAACCTTGAAGAGTATGAAAAAGACCTTTACTCTGCTTTCTTTATCCTTCTTCTATCGTTTTTCCTCTGTTTGCCAAACTGAAGTCTTTTTTCAATACTGTAGTATCGATTTGTACTGAAATAATAAATGATACAACATATACAGTGTAGCCTTGAGTCATTTCATTGATGATGAAAAGGAACCATGTTCGTTTTTTAAAATGAAAACTCTTTTGCCTTCGGACTCAACAGTCGATAGCCTTGTTGGCAGCGTTGAAGGTTACGAAATTACTATGCCAATTGGCGATATGAACTCTTTTATTCATGAGGCGGGACTTATATACTGCCATTTAGAGTGCACTTTCTAGCTGTGTTAGTTACGAAAGTATTTATTCAATTCATTTCTCCCATTGGGATAAAAAAAAAAAAAATGAAGAGCTATGAACCAAACCAACTTGTTATTAAGTGAATCACAACACTACAAACTCTGACTTGAAACAAAAAAATATTGGACATTTTTTTTGGAAATCAACACCTTGAAAATGAAAATTCTGTCATTAATTACTCACCCTCATTTCGTTCGACACCCGTGGTTCTAAAATAATATTATGAAGCGACAAGAATAGTTTTTAGTATAGTATTTCAAAACAAAGCTTCGAACTGTTATGAATCAGCGTACACTGTAAAAAAAAATAAAAAATAAAATCAGGTCTCTAATTGAAAATTTTCTAGTGACTGATCACATCTACATTTTTCAGTTGGCCAAATTGAATTTCTGTGAAATAAATTCCATTGATTTTTAAAAACATTTTTTACAGTGTATCGATTCATGTTTCAAACCGGCAAACTGCTGAAGTCGTGTGAATTTTGGCGATCCGAATCATGAATCGTTACATTGATTCATAATGGCTTGAAGTTTTGTTTTGAAATCGGCCCATCACTATATAAGTTGTTATTAAGTTGTTGTTTTTTTTCACAAAAACTATTCTCGTCACTTCATCAAATTATTGTAGAGCCACTGTAGTGAGATGGACTTGAGAGAGGAAATGGCATCGGTGTCAATGAAGGCCTTTCTGAGCCATCGGATTTTTTAAAAAAATCTTAATTTGTGTTCTGAAGATGAATGGAGGTCTTACGGGTGTTGTAACTACATTGGAGTAAGTAATTAATAAGAGAATTTTAATTTTTGGGTGAACTAACCCTTTAACGGCTTTAGTGAGGGAAAGAACTACAATCCCAAGAAGCATTGTGAACAACATAATCAAATTACAAATTATATTGAAATTACTAATTATATTATATATTATATTATATATTCTATTATACAGAAAACTACTAATTTAAAAATGTTGATTATATCTATAGAAACAAGTTTATTGCAAAATATGCATATAAAACATATTTCAGTATTTTAAGCTTGATTACGTCATTTGCAGTGCTTCATAGGTGTGGGCGGAGCTAAATAACTCTTTTGGCAGGTTTTGCTTGTTTCAGCTCTGATTGGTGGAATGTTCTGTAAAGCATAAAATGTCATACATTTTTCACCACAAATTTCACTGTTAAAGGGGTGATGAATTAAGAAATCAACTTTTCCTTGAGCCTTTGATATATAAAAGGTCATGGTAATATATGAATATCCTGTATGTTTCGGAGCTGAAAATGTCCTTGTTAGTCAAAGAAAAGCTTTTATAGACATCAGGCCCAGCAAACGAGAACTCTCAAATCAATGACATAATAGAAAGGGGAAATGCCGCCTCTACAGATAAATGTGTACGCCTGCTTCAGTTGCCCTGACCACCCACTAGTGGAGCTAAACGACCAAAAACATGTTGACGATAGCGAGAAAATCGTATGTAAAACGAAAAAAACACAGGTCGACACTGGATTTTCAGTCATATTGAGAATAAAACACAATGCCTTCTATATTGGATCTGACAGGAATGGTGCAACACACTTAAAACATGTTTACATAAGGAAAACATGTTTGTTTGTGATAGCATATTGCATTGTGTATGTGTCTAACAAGACATACCATAGCATGCTGTCACAGGCTGAGAATCCCTTATTTGTTGGTTCATTGTTGGTTCTCACAAAGCCCAAAGTCCCAGGTCTATGTGTTTTCCAGACGGGCTACCAAAACATAAGCATGCCGGCAGGCCGGTTAATCTTAAATAGTGAAATAACATTCATTTCTTGATCTGAGTTGTTCACACTCTTGACTTGATATTTAAAGAGGGCACGGGTGGGCCAAGTAATAAAAAAAATTATCAATCGTGGGTGGATGAGAGATAAATCATTGTGTTTGTTTGAGAAATATGTTTTGAGAGCCCTGTGAGAGAATAATTCCGGTTGCTGCTTTTAAAACAATCCCTCCAGTGAACTGACAGGGAGCTTAAGATCATTAAATATGCAAATCTTCTCCAATCCCAGCCGTGGGCGTTTACTTCCAAGTCTCCAGTGCGTCACGCCCATTAAAACCCAACCCTATAAAACCAGTGTAGAAAATAGCCTATTACTTATTCATTATGATGTTTTTGTATGTAACAACCATGCAAACGTCATAAGTTGACCTCACACAACAGTATAACATTTTTTAAAAAGCCAGGCACCTTTATACATGGTTATGACACCTTTAAACATGGTCATTTTAAATATAAGTTGAAATAATGCTGGCTGACGGCTTCAACAGAACAACTTCATAGCTCACAGTAGCAAGTTATCATATTAAAAATTAATTTTCCCTATGGAGAAAAATGAATGAATGGAGTTTTTACTTCCGGAGCCAAACTATTGAGCACAGTACCCTTTCTCCCATTCGTAGTAATATAAGTGCACTTTAATTAAAGGGGTACTTCAGCGCTGGAAAGATGAATCTGTATTTAAACTGGGTCATTAATGTAGTAGAAATGTGAAATTATTTTTGAATTTGGTGCCTTCTAGACTGAGAAAAGACAGAAAATGTATTTTTGTCTCATGGGGATGAAAGACTACAATTCCCAGAATGCTTCGCTGCCCTGTTAGGCCATTCCCAAAGCCACCTACTGGATTACTGTGACTGAGTTAGAGAAGACACTACAATTAAATACTGAACGTGTCTGTTCAATATAATGATGGAGTCGCCGCCTGAGTCTCACAGCACTAACGATTATATTTAACGTCATAAATGAGCTGATGAGCTCTCGTGATGAGATCTGAGGTAATCGCGGACCACACTCCCGCCATACATTCACAACGCGTGTTTAGTCTGGCGCGTTTTCAGTTCATGCCTTTGGAAGCTTAACTTTCATAGAAATTAATTTGAGAAGTTAAAACACTTACATTGCTTAGCATCCGTTTAAATTAATGCCTGCAGCTGAGCTCTGCTGTGAGTGTGATCTCCATCCCCCATGCGCGGGTTGAAAACATGCGGAAATGGCTCCCTCTGCTGGCTGTAGTCTTTAGCCTCTGGCCAAACATTCCAAAGATGACGCAAATATCGTCAATTTGCGTCACGGGAGGAATTTTTCCAGAAATAAAATGCATAAATCTTTCGTCTCAGGGGGATATGAGGGGGGAAGCACAATCATTTGATTATACTCCAGGGTTTCTACTGATACAAAGACATATGCTAATCGCTGAAGTAACCCTTTAAGCAAAAATGCGCAACTGGCGATTTGAGTTTAAATCCCGACTGATCCCAATTCTCTCTCATCGTCCCTTCCTTTATCAAAAAAAGGCATAAATGCCAAAAAATAAATATATAAAATATAAAATACTTTTTTGGGCAAATTGTTCTTGTTGCCTTTTTGTGTTATGAGAAGTTCTGTCTGTTACTATAGTAACTACCTCGAATTTCTTCCTGCCTGCCTCTATGACTTTACCCATAAAGTGATATGGCCTTGTGTCGAAGAGAGTTACAAATTGAATACACCTTTTCTCAAGGGCTTCTGTCATTCTGTCTGAGGCTCTACGAGGTATGGGAGAGGAAATTCATTTGACACACTGCGTGCTCACCAGCGAGAGTGTGTGTGCAACAAAAGCCCTCAAACAAACAAAGTACTTTTTTTTATTAGAAACAATTGCTTTATTGATGTGAGAGCTAGAGTAAATGGGTTTATTCACTAATCGTGCATATGCACAAGAAGAAAAAAAGTAACATTTTTAATTATCTATTAATAGAAATGCCCTCTACAAAAGTATATATTGTTTCTCAGTAGGCCTAACAATATATAAATAAAAATGTCAGCTGGTATCAAACGCACAGCTGATAAATGAGGGCCGAAACATAATCGAGTGTCTAGGCCTAAATAAAAACTATAGAGTGGTGCAGGGATGATGTCAAAACCATCTAATAGCTGTCCAAACACAGCCCTGACGTCTAGGCTACAGCAAGGTAAAATTTGGACGTCTAGCCCAAGAATAGACTGTTCATCTAGAACATGAACAGGTCAAAGAAATTAAACCAAACACCTTGTAATCACTGTTGACTTTTCTTACATGATGGTCATCGTGTCATTTTGGCAATAACGACAAGAAAATTCAAGGTTATTTAAGCCGGATCTCACGAAAATGTGTCTAAATACAATCTCGTGGAATGTAAACACCAAAATGAGTTTTGGCGCGCACATGGTAAGCTGTTTTTCGCATGCATATGATACTCACCTTATGGCGTATTATTCGTACGAACCACCCACCCCACCACCCCCAGCCTACCCAAGAGCGTGTCAAATGCATGCAAAAAACTGCATATCCATTCCACGAGATTGCACACTTGCACTATTGATACGCATCACCATGTGATCATGTTGGTTATTTTGGCTAGAAGTGGGTTACTTAAAGCCGGACTATATAGTTAACCGAGACAGTGAAACGACGGCTATTGCTTGCTTGGATAAGTCGTCACTTCAGTACTCTGTAATGCCATTTCTGAAACCTTTGAAAACCATTCTTAAGCAGTGAGAACAGAAATGCGAAAGGTTTAGATTTCTAGCCTTCGAATAATCAAGACTTTGGGGATGTTTGGTCAATGTGCAATAGGGCATGTTTGGCAAAACTAAACACACTATCACTATTACCTCATTTCAACCAACAAGAACATTTCTAGAGGAGTGATTATTTGGCCTTGTTTTGCAGCCAGAGGATCCAGTCACCTTGCAGTCATCAATATGACCAGGATCTCAATATTTAAAGTAAGGTCATCTACAGCTGAAGTAGTAATGGTGCGATGCAACAGGACAGTGACCGAAAGTGCACAAGCACATTAAATCAAATGCTGGTTTACAAATGACCACGTCAATGAACTGAAGCAATTTGTAAATAAAAGTGTGCAAAAACTCCAAAATATTTAGAGATAACTGCACAGGTCACGTATAATTCATACATGTTGGCTGACTTGTTAAACAAATTGTAGCAGTTGAGTCTGCTATGCGTTGCGCACATAAGACTGACATCATTTTAGGGCCTTGTATAATGGTGTTTCGGCATAATCCAGGGTATTTACAGCAGTGAACATGTAAAAATGACAAGCTGCATCAATAATTCTGTGTTTGCTATATACGGGAATAATGAACTCCCTTGTCAGTTTAGACAGGGTATAAATTAAGCTGGTCAGATATGCTGTAGCATATGTGCCATGGCCATTTCAAGGTCATAGTTTTACAAGATATTAAAATGTCACTTCCTGATTCTGAAACACTGCTGCTCCATAAGCCACATGATCTTTTATGTACACAATTCATATTTCTTATAATCATCAATTTTCTACAATTCATTTTTAACTTTTTCAATTGAGCATCCATGTTACATATTGTTTGGAACGGTTTTCTCTAACCAGTGAAAGTTGTAAATGAAAAAAGCCCTGGAGTCATTTTTAGGGTAAAGTGACAAAGATGTCCTTTTAAGGATACTGCTCCAGTGATAATCTGTTGTACCCCTACAATTTTGACACTTTTTTCTCTGCGTGTTTAAAGCATTTAGTGCGCATTTTAAGCTCATAAAATGCATTACCATTCTGCGTTGATATGTGACATGTGAGCAAGTATGAGTGAGTGGAGGCGGGGCTCATTTATTCATAGATTCACATAATAAAGCAAAGGTGTAGAGTTACATTCAAGCTATTTTAAGTCATGAATAAAAACATTTTCACAGGAAAAAACTTTTAAATATGTATTTTGTAGAGTTTTGAAGGGATACAATTATTGACTACAGGAGGACTTTAAGATTTACCAAAGCATGAGTTAAAAACTAATTTAGCCAAGCATTCATCAAAACTGAGTTTTCTTCACTGCTGTGACATATTTCCAACTGAAACGGAATATGAATATGGCGTTGTTTGTAAACAATCGGCACCAAGATACTTCCGGGTGGCAGAACGCGAACGGTTTATATGACCAACTGAAGAGATCCAGCCGGCTACTGTAAACGGTTACATAGTTAAAAACATTTTTGTTGATTAAAGTTGAAACTATGATGAAAAAGTGTTATTTATTTCCTTCAGAAAAAAGTAAATATATCCAGCAGAAAGTTAGCCTTGCAAGCCAGACCCACATCAAGATGTTTGGTCTGGAAACTCACCATTGACAGGGCTCAATCCGAGGGGCGGGATAAACGGTTGTCTTTCAAACTCCCTCTGCACGCGATAGGATACGGTACAACCAACCAGATCAACGAAGGTGAAGCAGAGCTTGTTAAAAGATTAAACTTTCGCCGTATCCGGTCGGCAAAACCCTGAACACATCTTCCCTTTTTAAGAATGACTTCAGTGCCGTTCTTTGTTCTTTTCTCAGAGAAAAGCTTAACTCCAAGTCTTCCAGAGTCGCGGTCAAAGCTGATTCGAAAGACCGCCGCCGTTCGCCAGTTTCTGTGTTTACTAGAAGCACTCTAACGCAACTCGGTTGTCGTCATTATGGCCCCGCCCACCGACTCTGTACAAGATGTGATTGGCCCGGCCAGAGTTTGGCGTTTACAGCTCAGATGTGTATTGAGAGTTGCTAGACGACACTCAAGGCAGATTAGATTTGCTGCCGCTAGGGTGCGTCTAGATTTCTAGGCTAGCGGAAAGTATCTCAAGAGATCTCTCTTGAAGCCAATACGGAAGTATTGTAAACTGCAATTCATCGACTGGCCACTAGGGACAGGCCCCAGAAGGGAACAGAATTTCATTGAGCCCTATGTTAAAATTCCCAACTTTACAGCAGAAAAAAACATGTTTACAGCCTGGCACAAATTGGGGGTTTTGGTCTATACGGCTAATTTTGACCTTTATGACAACTGTGAGGGGGGTGAATTTTTTTATATCTCATTCGTTTACTTTATATAAAGCCTTAAAGTTCTGCATCATTAAGGGCGTGGTTACTTTGAGTGACAGGTGGATAGCCATTTATCTGCCGTCTATAGTAATTGCGTCACCTAAGCTCCGCCCACATCCCGCGTTTTTGACTCAATCGCAAGATGGCAACGCCCACCTTGCTCCTACTTTAAGCTTCAGAACGGCTTCTCAGAATCCTATGGGTGACGTCACGGACACTACGTCCATATTTTTTGACAGTCTATGGTTTTACCTCAGAGCTCCTCTTCTGACTCATAGCAGACAAACGGTTGGAGGGGCATGGTTAAGCATTTTCAAACCTAAGCCGTCATCTGGGAACGCCATTGCAGACAGTAGGTGTGTTCGACATCGGCTGCGGCTGGATGCATGCGGTCGGCGAGAGTAGCCGAGTGCAGGCGGGGAGGAGCTGCGAACGGAGACGTGAAGTCAGACACTTTCTACCTCCCGTGGTGACGCTTGCACTGCGTTTGCAAACTTTATCACAGCTGAAGTTAAATAAATGCAATATTTCTCAAATACACAGATGTTTCAAATTAAATTTTCATCCTATACTTTATATAGCTACTGCTTAATAAATCGTCTATTTGGACAAGATTAAAGTTCAACATATAAACCTACACTATCAATGAAGTGGTGTCAACGGTTTTTATCAGTTTTAGTTTGATAAACATGACAATATAACATCGCGACTACATGAAAAGAGGTTTTACTGTTATAAATAAATGATTTGTGAGCATTAGCGTGACATAAGTTTTTAGAATAAACACGAAACACTCGTGATCACTGTCATACGGCGAATCGGCCAATCGTGGATCAGCTGTGTCGTCATCAGAGCTTGTGCAGCCTCCTGCAGTCCCCCTTGATAATCTGCAGCGGCTGCATCAGCTGGCTGCTCTCGAATCGCTCTCGCGGTACTTTGTTGACATACGTCACAGTCACGTGCCGTCGGCGCTGTCACAAGTCGGACAAAATTTCTAACCGGCATGCACTGCTTTAAGTCAGCCGCGAATCGGTCTGCGCATCGCTAGGTGAAGTCGAACACGCCAAGTAACTTTTCAGATTTTGATAGATTACCATGACAACATTTTTTTCTTCTTCTGTATTATCTTGCACAGATTAATTGTTCACCCCAAGACCTGTAAATAGGTTAAATTTTGATTTCACGAGGACTTTAAAATGTTTACTGGTGCGCTAATATACTGATCTACACATTCTTTTTCATGCCTCTCCCATTTGATAGAGATGCAGCTTCATACAACCTCATTAAAAAAACAGAGTGTTGGCCTCCTTCCGTTAAACTGTCCCTCAGCAAATAAATAAACTGCAGCCCTTCACTGTGTTTGTCTTGGCTGACCGATCTGACTGCGAGGTGCGGTGGCTGCGCAAAAGGAGCGTTAGTCTGGAGGCCAGTGACCGTGAAAAAGACCAGTAGCACCTCGGTCGCCCCCTCCTTTACCAACTCCGATAAGAGGTCAGCGCTGTCAGTCACCGCGCTTCCGAACACGACATGAGTAATGCGAGTAGAGGAGAGATAAGACGATCACAGGGCAAGATTTTAAAAGTGATTGAGAACAACATGAACAACCTGGTGTACAGAACAAGGACAGTAGCCTAACCATGCAGCAAAATAATGATAATAATAATAAAAAGTCAAATATGGCTTTTTTCAATGACGTATAAGAATGTTAGGCTATATGACATATATCTAGTCATGTTTTTTTTTTATAAGATTGTAAAAAACCAGTATACCATTTGAAAGAACATTTTAATGATTCATAGTTCATAGAAATAAATAGCTTACCCACACCCTGAAAAATAGGTTCTAACACACACACACACAACAGGCCTATATATGCCTATTCAGAGACGGTTATCTTTTGTGAATGTGAATAACTAAAGAGGTAATCGTATAATTTCCCCTGCATATTTTCCCCATAGACATGGGAAAATGCTACAGAAGTGATACAGACTTATATTTAAGTTAAGGATTAGCTAGTGTCTGTATGTCTAAATTCATCAGTCAAATGTTTTTTTACAAACTTAAAAAAACTAACAAAAAATATCACTAGTGAAGCAGTTTTTCAAACATGTATATTATTTTAAGAAATTCATTTTTCTCTTAAATATCAGGTCAGTTGTGTCACCCTAACATTTTTTACTTCTCAAATATTATCTCAAATATTTCTGAATAAATTAATTGGTAGGGAAAAAAAAATGAATGTCATCATTGGCTTTAATAATACATGATAATCCTAACAATTCACAAAATGATTGACATCTATAACAAAAAACATGAAAAGCATTTTCTCCTTCCTTTTAAAAGCTAGTAAGCCTATTTATTTTGTTATCCTAATATAAAGTTGTATCCTGTCATTCATGAGCCCATCAGAACAGAGCTGTTACTCAGTTTCAGGTCTTGACACACCAGTTAAAAACCACTACTCCTGTATGTCGTAGTGCTATAAATGTTGCGTGTGATAAAGATGTGAAACAGTTTACTCTTTGTGTGATTGTTGGAAGTTTACCGCAACCCTGAGACATTGAAAATGTTTCTCTGAAAGCTATGGAGCTTGAAAGAGTACTCTCTCTCTCTTTCTTTCTCACATATACACATGCACTTACGCACACACTGGTTTTCAGGGTCGTTCAGAAGCAGCAGTGTCTGCTGTTTCAGCCTAGCTCAAGGTCAGCACACAGGCATACAAACCCAAGGTCGGTCTGTTCACAGAACATAAAGGAACAGATGCCAAACACACAGGTCCCTCCCTCTACCACTAACGCAACCCGGCCGGCACCCACACGTCCACTGGCTTAACGACCTGGCCTGATGGCTTCCGTCCTTTAATGGACCATCAGGGTTAGTGCAGGGACTGCGCGGGTTGAGTGATGTGTTGTGTTTGTGTGTGAGTGTGTGGACACGGGTAGAGTTGAGCAAATGGATCCTTTCTTTCTCAGCACAACCCGGAGGCCTCGGCAAGTGCGCACTGCATGCCCGTCTTTTGTGTGGCTCTTTAAAAAATTATTATCTGAGCCTTTTTCTGCTGCTCTAGGTCTCAGTTTAAGGGACTGAAAGCTTGGCCTTGGCATTGTCTTTCTAACTGAAGATGCAACAATGGAAACATAATTCACTTGATGAACTGAAAGTACAAAAACTTGTTTCACATCACCTTCAGGCAAGGGCAAACAGTAAAAGAACATAACACGTGTGCTGCAAGTCTCCTGCAGCCATACGTTATTATTCACTCAGTAATTCATGCAAATCGTTATTTTAATATGGTGCATGTTGGGCATGAAATAACATACTTTGACAATTTTTAAATAGAACAGTTTATTGAACCTTTATACAAAATACAACATTTTTTGTAAAGGATCATCATATTATAACAACCTTTTATGGCTCATATGGAGCTCAAGGAAGAAAAAATATACCTCAAATTTTTTCAGAGATTCAAATTAAATATGCAATTTGTTGCAGTTAAATAAGATAAAATACTGATAGCCTTTCAATTATATCTTTACAAAGGTATAGCAGATTATTTGCATATAAATATCAGTTTTTACTCATATCTCCCAATAATATGTCTTAGCTTATGATCTAAGCTCTGTAGTTTTTATTGTAGGGGTCACACAATGCAATTCAATACAATGATGATTGAGTGACAAATATGTTTCTCAAAAGCATGACGTATGACACTTTTTTTTTTAAATATTTATTATAGGCCTTGGACATTTGTGTATCAAATATCATATAGCCTAAGTTTTATTGACATGTTTGGTACTTTATCATATTTATAGTCAATATGATCTGTATGAAAGAGAGCCATGTTAAGATTTTTCTTCTTTTATACTTCCAATAATAGCATGCAGGTGTGAAAAAACATGAGGGTGAGTAAATAATGACAGAATTTATTTTGTGTGAATAAAATCTTTTTTAAAAATAAATAAATTTAATTCCGTTCAAATGTATGATTGCCTGACTTAAAAACTAAATTATATTGAAAGACGAATATGCATAATCATCTGTCACAACACAGAAGGGAACAGACAGGTAGGTAAGTGATAAAAATGTTTATTATCGGCAGAGTCTAGGTGAACAGTGGGAACCAGGTGATGAGAAGGGAATGGTGACTTGCTGGACGTAGATGGTGACTTAGTTGGTTAAGTTTCAGGTGGGTATTCCTTGCAGGTCCTTGCAAAGAAGGGAGATCAGGAACCGGGCAGATGGATGGAAGACAGGAGACGAGATGATCACAGGTAGGAAGAGAGGTAAGGAGTCTGAGGTGAAACAGTGTACTGACTTGACCAGACAAGGAGTAAATGGTGCATGGTGAATATAAATGGTGAGTCTCTGATGAGGTGCAGGTGCAGCGAGTCAATACTCTGGGGATTGTGAAAAAATGAACAAATGGGCAGGTCATAGCGATTCGATAATTGAGGCTGTAATGTGTGGTTGACTCTGTGACAGTACCCCCTCCTCTACGACCTCTCTTGATGGTCCAGACCATGACCTCTGGGGGCTGGACGGTCAGGGTGCTCTTTGTGGAGCTGGGTGAGTAATAAAGGATCCAGGACGTCATCTTGGGAAACCCATAAGCGTTCTTCAGGAGCTTACCCCTCCCAGTCAATTAAATGCTCAAGGTTGTCACCCCTCCTGATCTTCGCACTGCCCGGGAAATGAACTGGAGGACCTCTGTCAGAGATGATCTCTTCTAGCAAGCCATAATGATGGAATACTTGGTGGAATAAAAGTTATGCAGCTTCAAATGCGGTTGGCAGGCCCATAATTGGGGATTAATTTAAAACCCTTAAAAAACGGTCAAGTCGACGATGACAAATATGCAGGTATGATGGTTAGATGGAGGAAGGTCAGTCATTAAATCCACTCCCAGACGGGACCCGGGTCGTTTTGGTATTGGCAGGGGTACCAGCTTACATTCTGTCAGCTTCCATGTAGTGTTGGAGATAGCACAGACTGAGAACCCCTTGACAAATTGGGACATATCCTGGGTCATGTTGGGCCACCCGTAGCGATCTTGAAGGAGCAAAAGGGTTCACTTGCTGCCTGGGTGTCAAGAGCCCAGCGAGATATGTGCTGAGTACATGAGGGACAGACAGTAGGCAGATTGTATATATAACCATCCCTTAGGACCTCCCGGTAGAACAGGTTCGGTAAGGGTTTGCCTGGAGGATTTGATCATCAAGGGACCATTGACTCGGGCTAACCACCATGGCTGAGGGAGAAAAGGTCAAAGAGGACTAAAGTCAGGTTCAGGAGGATATAGACAGAATATGGCATGCGCTTTGCAGTTTGTGGAACCGGGTCAGTAGGTAATAGTGAAATCAAACTGGGTGAAGTAGAGTGCCTAATGGGATAGTCGAGGATTGAGCCGCTTGGCTTCTCGAAAATACTCCATGTTTAGGTAATCAGTGATAACCTCGAAATGAGGCTGAGTTCTCTCCAGCCAATGTCTCCACTCCTCAAAGGCAAGCTTGATTGCGAGCAACTCATTATTTCCGATGTTATAGTTCTGCTCTTCCGGGGACAGCAGAAGAGGACCTGCCGTAAAAGTTGGTGAATCCCAGGAAACGTTGGAGTTCCTTGACGGTGACAGGTTGGGGCCAGTTGTGGATGGTGTCCACCATCCTCTAGTCCATTTGGATACCTCATTCATAATGATATACCCTAGGAACTGGACAGATTGTGTGTGGAACTCGCACTTCTCCAACTTGAGTTATAGATGGTGTTCTCACAGCTTCTTGAGGACCTGCGTCATGTGTTGGTGATGTTTGGCATGGTTCCGGAAGTAGATAAGGATATGGTCGATGTAGACAATGACGAAGCATTGAAGGTGCTCCAGGAACCCCTCATTCATGTAGCATGAATATTCATGAATATGGAGGGACAGCCCATACGGCATTACCTGGTACTCATAGTGGCCTGCCAGAGTGATGAATGCCGTCTTCAATTCGTCAACCTCACGTGTCTAGATGAGGTTGTAAGCGCTCTGGAGGTCCAGCTTGGAGAAGATGTGAGCCCCACGGAGCTGATCCAGCACAGCAGGGACCAGAGGAAGAGGATAAATGTACTTGACTGTCAGGAAATTCAGGGCTCAGTAATCAAAACACTGCTGCAAGCCTCTGTCCTTTTTGGCCAAAAAAAGAAAGAAGCTAGGTTCCTGGATAGACAGGGGGTAGATCTTACCCTTAGGTGGAGAGGCCAGAGGCCACAGGTCGATGGCACAGTTCCATGGCCGATGAGGTGGAAGACGCCAACCGCTTACTAAACACATCCTGGAGTGCCCAGTACTCTGGAGGAATTTCAGTTTTCCCCTCAGTTTCGACAGAGGTGGATTTCAACTGAAGACTGGAGGAAGAGATGGTGTAATTTTGGCAGTACCTGTGTATCGCTGGTTTGGTAACAGATAACAGCCAGTCCTTGAAGCAGGAATTACTCCACTTTAGAATTTTTCCAGAGATCCAGTTGATGGTTGGTTCATGTTGAGTCAACCAGGGGCGTCCCAGAATGATGTCAGCGGTGGAGCATTCCAGCACCATAAAAGAGATATTCAAAGTGGCGTACATGACCACGACCCAGCAGTTTGCCGAGAATCGCGTGGATGGTTAATTCCTGTATGAGATTTTGAGTCTTTGGAGATGTTGGTAAGAGATGAAGTTCCCCAGAGTCAATGAGCGATTGTGCTGGAATGAGAAGTTAAGGGGTTATAATTTGGTCAGGACTGGTAGGTGGGGGATGCGAAGCAGGCGGATCCATAGAACAGTTGTGAGATGTGTACAGCTCTCAGGATGAAACTCTCCAGACTGATGTGTCTGGTGATTCGATGATTGGAGATGTGATGGTATGGTTGACTCTGTGACACAAACTAATGGTAAACTAATGTTCTTAAATTTTAAATTTAGTTTGTATAAAAAGATGAACAGTATGGTTTAAGTTGTCATTTAATGTAGTAAATATCACTTACATAGTCACATGTATGCAAAAAGAGGTATATGTTTTTGTTCAGAAGAGTAGTGAATTTTGAAAAGAAAATGTTAAATGAGAATTAATTAATTCACAGAAATAAAAAAGGATGATGCCTCCAAATGAAAACAGTATTCAGAAAGGGTCCTTGATTTCCTCATATTTTCTGGCTCCATTCGACCCTAATTAGTAAAAGCTAGACACACAACAAACACAACACATCACCAAGGGCATGTAAATAATTCACTCTCATTTTCTCAGCGTAAAAAACAAATGTGCCTCTTTTCAGACGATCGCACCAGACACTTATTGGCTTCAAAATTTGTGGAAATAGTTCCTTGGGTTATAAATGTATTCGACAGATACAAATTGCATCATATCACCTTTCATTCCAGAACAAAAGTCAACAAATCTCTTAGACATGGAAAAAAACTATATATATATACAAAACATAGATCATACAAAATGTATGTTATTTTTTATCTTATATAAAATATATCTGCATATAGTCCACAAGACAAAAAGGAAATATCTGAATTTATAAAAAATGACCCCGTTCAAAAGTTTATGTACCCTTGATGTAAATCCCTCCAAGCATACGCAGACACAAGTGGTTCTCTTGCTACTGGTTTAATTGAAGACTTTTCTCCAAATCCACTGTGAAAACTAAACACAGTATACAAAACATAATAAAGAAATCACATTAGCTTGAAAAAGCAAAAGCATGCACAAAAGCGTGCACAACAGATGTAATGACCCTTTACTAACACAAAATACAGACAAATAAAACACAATACCTCGTTGGCTGCATGCTGCGACAAAGGGAAATAATCTCTGAATCTTCTTTATGACCATTCAAGTCCTTTTTGACGAGAATACACTTTTATTCGGAGCATTCATAATGTCCGTGCTTGCCGCTTGCCTGCGTTAACTACCAGTCTGACGTGAAGTCAGCATTTTCGCGTAAACTTGAACCGACATGTCAAAATAAAAGTACTGCAAATTATAATCAATAAAATAATGAATAAATGTATTAATAACAAACACAACTTACATTCTCAATTATGAAAGTGATTTTAGAAAACAAACAAATTATATCTAAATTATATTAACAATATAATGGCAGCCTTTACACTCCCACCAAATCACACAATCTTTAATGTGGGATTTCTTTAAATACAATGGTTGTTGCTGGTAACTATTTCAACTTTTCAATGAAAACATTTTCTAGTTATTAACCAATTAGGCTGTATCTTCCAAGAAAATATTGTACCTCTTAATCTGTCTCAAGCAAAGTAACAACCTTCTGTATAGGTCTTTCAAGGAACACGGTTTTAGTTATAGGTTTTCCCTTTTTGTCAAATGTGGTGTCACTAACTAGCAATCTTAGCTTTCTCACCCTACCATCTGACCCTGGGTAGACTTCTGTGATTCTGGCTAGCTTCCATTTGTTGCGTGGCGACAAATCATCTTGCAAGAGGACAATGTCATTGACCTTTACGTTTCTTCTGTTCTTGTGCCACTTTTGTCTCGACTGTAAGTTCAAAAGATATTCTTTCTTCCATCGAGTCCAGAATTCATTAGCCAAATACTGTACTCTGCGCCACCTCTTTCGAAGATAAAGATCTTCTCTTGTAAATTGTCCAGGTGGGGGCAAAATGATTGTGGACTTCATTGTAAGGATGTGGTTCGGAGTTAAAGGTTCAGGTCCGGATGGGTCATTCAAATGTTCAGTGGTGAGTGGTCTGCTGTTAACGATGGCCATAACCTCATATAGGAATGTCCTTAGAGAGGTACTGTCAAGCCTTTGTGCTGACTGGTCAAGAATAGCAGTAAGAACACTTCTTATGGTTCTTATTTGTCTCTCCCAGACACCGCCCATATGACTTGCCGCTGGAGGATTCATTAGAAATTCACATCCTAAAGCCTTTACTCTTTCTTGATGCATTCCCTTCATGAGTTCTGCGAACTCTCTTCTTGCTCCAACAAAATTGGTTCCTTGGTCACATCTCAATTGACGAACATTTCCTCTTATGGCAATGAATGCTCTTAAAGCATTGATAAAGGAGTCAGTTGTCATGTCATCAACCATCTCTATGTGTATTGCCCTTGAACATAGACAGGTAAGTAAAAGACCATATCTCTTGAGATCCTTCCTTCCTTCTTTGACATATATTGGACCAAAGCAGTCAATACCGACGTAAGAAAATGGTGGAGTTGATTCCACTCTATCTTGCGGTAAGTCACCCATTCTTTGTTGTTCTGTAGGTCTTCTATACTTTCTGCATTTGACACATTTGAAGATGTGTGACGAGACTACACTGCTGCATCCCAGAATCCACCATCCATTAGCTCGCAGTTCATTCATTGTCATTCCACGGCCTTGATGATGTATCTTTTCGTGAAAGTGGTTAACAAGTAAAGCTGATATGTGGCTGTTCTTTGGGAGTATTGCGGGATGCTTCACGTGTGGGTGTAAAGTGGCTTGACTTAAGCGTCCTCCAACCCTTAAGATACCTTCTTCATCCAAGAATGGATTTAACTTGTTAAGCCTATTGTCTTTGGTCTTGACAAATTCTTTCTTTAGCTTCAAACTCTTTATTTCATCTGAGAATGCTTCCTTTTGAACCAGCTTGATGATAACAAGTTCTGCTTCTTTCTTTTCTTCCAAGCTTGTACTTTTGTTGCTTCTTTCCTTCACTCCTTTGAATTCTTTGATTTTGCGTTTCAGTCTAGCAACTGCCTTAACTCCCCTTGACCAATCAGAGAATTTCTGTAGGCGATCCAGTAATGTTCTGCTCTCTTCTGCCTTTGTGTTACACACAAGAGCTTTACGAAGTTCCGGATCATCTTCGTTAATTTCTCCCACCTTGCATTCTCTCTCGGGTAGTTCCTTTTCCCAAAGAAACTTTGGTCCTGTGAACCAATTTGAGGTCTTAAGTTGATCTGCTGTCAAACCTCGAGAGGCATGATCTGCTGGATTGTCCTCAGAGGCAACATAAGCCCATTGTTTAGGCTTTGTACTAGACTTGATTCTCTGTATACGATTGGCTACAAACACATGAAACCGTCTGGTATCGTTGTTTATGTAGCTGAGAACAACTGTAGCATCCGTCCAAAAGAACTCTTTTAGATCTTGGATTTCTAGTTCATTCCGAAGCATGTTGCTGGTTTGAACTGCAACAACTGCTGCCGAGAGTTCCAGTCTTGGTATAGTTGTAACTTTTGTTGGTGAAACTCTTGATTTTCCCATTACCAAACAGCAGTGGACATTGTCGGACTCATTAATTGCTCGCAGGTAAGTACATTCACCATAGCCGGAGACACTTGCATCCGCAAAATGGTGGAGCTCGTACTTTTTGACCTTGCCGAAATTTGAAGGTAAGAAGCCTCTCTTGATTTCCATTTCAGCTAAATTGGGTAGGTCTCTGATCCAGGATTCCCACTGAGGTCTTAAGTTATTTGGAAGTTCCTCATCCCAACCAACCTTCTCTCTGCACATTTGTTGGAGTATTTGTTTCCCCAAAAGAACAAATGGTGCCATGAACCCCAGAGGGTCATACATAGATGCTACAGTAGAAAGCACACCCCTTCTTGTAAGTGGGTTGGGTTTCACTTGAACTCTGAATTTGAATGAGTCAGCTGTAATGCACCACTCCACTCCTAGAGCTCTCTCCATCTGAGGTAAACTTAAAGCCATATCCAGATCTTTGACTGTGGCGCGTTCTTCTTCTGGGATTGTTGCCATCACAATCTCACTGTTAGAAACAAACTTGTGGAGTCTTAACTTGCCGATGGAACAAAGTTCTCTTGACTCTTTGATAAGCTGGATAGCTTCTGTCTCAGTTTGAACGCTTATCAGACCATCGTCTACGTAGAAATTTCTTTGAATGAAGCGTCTGGTGTCCTCACTGTACTGACCATGCCCATGGGTTGCCAGATGTTTCAGGCCAAAGTTGGAACAACCAGGAGACGAGGCAGCTCCAAACAAGTGGACTTTCATTCTGTAGATTGATGGTGTGATTTTCAAGTTGCCATTCTCCCACCACAGAAATCGCAGGTAATCTTGATCCTCCCTTTTCACGTGAAACTGGTGAAACATTCTTTCAATGTCACACATGACTGCGATGGAACCTTTTCTGAAGCGGCACAGGACACCTACCAATGTATTGGTCAAGTCAGGACCAGTAAGCAGATGGTCATTGAGGGATGTGTCCTGAAACTTCGCAGAACAATCAAATACTACACGTATTTTTCCCGGTTTCTGTGGATGATAAACTCCATGATGTGGAATATACCAAACTGGACTGACGTCAATTTCTTTCTCAGGGACCTTCTCTGCATCGCCACGTGAAATTATGTCGTCCATGAATTTTACATAGTCTTTGTAGTACTTCTGATCTTTCTTTAATCTCTTTTCAAGACATTTCAGGCGGTGTACTGCACAAGTCTTGTTATTAGGAAGTTTAGGGTTTTCACTTTTGAATGGTAATGGCATTTCATAGTGACCATTGGTTTTTTGTGTGATGTTTCCTCTCAAAATAGACAAGAACTTGAGATCATCTTGGGACACAGGATCATCTTCTCCAGCCTTTTCTGAGAAGTCTGATTCAAGGACCTTAATTATCTCTGAAGGAGTAATTTCTTTTACTTTCATTCGGCTCACATAGTGTACTTCAGTTTTGAGACTGACAGAAGATTCCATATCAGGTATGACTTGCCTTACTACTATGCGATGGCTGGTTCCGATAGTGTCACCATAATCTACATGGGAATTCCAGTGACCAACAATGCTCCATCCAAGGTCCGTACGCTGTGCATAAGGCTGATGTTCTAGGCCAGATACTACTTCTCTTGGAAGAAGGGCTTGAGAGCAGTTGTACCCAATGAGTAGACCTACTTCGCAGTCCTGCAGAGGGGCTATCTCTTCTTGAAGGTGCTCTAGATGGGACCAAGCCTTTGCGGTTTCATTTGTTGGTATGTGAGTCCTGTTGGCTGGAATAAACTCTCGAGTGTAGACTGGTGGTAAAGAGATCCTTTTACCAGAATAAAAGCCTCGGACTTGTAGGTTCTTGATTCTTTGGGAGCTTACCACTGTGGTTCTTGACGTCATAGTAGAAAGCTTTAGCTTAACTTGTTCTTTGCTTGCTTCTAATGCTTCGGATACTTCACTCAAAATGAAGGTTGTGTCGCTTTGAGAATCCAGCAGAGCATATACCAGGAATTCTTGTGTCGGTTGAGTTATGGATGAAATCCAAACAGGAATTATAGCTGCTGTTTGTGCGTTAACTTCGTCAAGTATTACTCTGTTTGAAGTAACGGCTGTGGTTATTTCTTTATGTTGTGTTGATTGAGGTCTTTCTTGACTTGTACTTTGCTTGGCTTGTGGTAGCTTTTGGTTTTCTTTGGTTCGCTCCTCGTGCAGACAGGTTGGATGCATCTTATGGCATATGTTGCAGACACTTCTACTGTCGCAGTTCTTTGAGAAGTGACCTGACTTGAGACAACCAAAGCATAGCTTTTCAGCTTGAACAAATTTAATTCTGTCTGAAACTGGTTTCTCCATGAGCTTCCTGCATTTATGCAAAGTATGCCCAGTCTTCTGGCAAAAAATGCATGTTAAGACAGACTTTTCACTAGAATTTGTGGTCAGTGTTTTCGCTCCAAAGCTTTGACGTTTTGGGAATTTTGGCTTTTCAACCTCACCTAATTTAAGCGCCTGTAATGACGTGACAGGGTTGCAGGCAATTTTCACCTCTCTTGTCAGAAACTTAACAAATTGACTGAAAGAGGGAAATTGATTACTCTCCTCTTCTATTTCGATAACCTTACGGTTCCATCTCACTGCTAGCCATTCTGGTAGCTTTGAAAGGATCTTTATGTTTTCATTACAGTCATTTAAGATTTCCAAAGCCTTGATATGGACCATGGCAGCCTCACAACTGCGCAGAAAATCAACAAACTCTCTGAGCTCAAAGCTGTCTCTAGATCCCATCTTAGGCCATGCCTGGAGCTTGTCTCTGTATGATTTTGCTATCGTAAATGGGTTTCCATATCGCTCTTCCAAAACTTCCCATGCAGCAACATAGGCAGATTCAGTTCCGAGTAGGAAATATCCATCAAGTGCCTTTTTAGCTTGTCCACTTACATACCTACGGAGGTAGTATATCTTCTCCTTGTCTTGGATGTTCTTCTGGTCAATCAGTGTTTCAAAGGAGAGTTTCCAGTCATTGTATTTCAATGGATCCCCAGTGAACGATGAAGGTTCAGGAACTGGAATTCTGTTTGCACTTAAAGCACTTACCAACACCTTCACAAGCTCTGCTGTACTTTCATTTGAGGAGGTGGTTACAGTTTGTGGAACAGGAGACAGTTTCAGGAAGTCTTTCTGATCTTCTTCTATGACTTTCTCTTGATCGTACACTTGCATTCTTGCTCGTGCTGCATTTAGACTTTTCACTGCTTCCAAATGCTGTATCTTTCTCCGTTTTTCTTCAAGAGTCTTTTGTAGAGCTGAATGTTCTTCTTCCAGTTGAGCTTTAATTTTTGCTTCCTCTTCCTCTCTTTGTATTCTTCGTTTCACCTCTTCTGCTTCTTGATCTAAACGACGCTTTACAACTGCTGCCTCTTGATCAGCTATCTTCTTCTTAACTTGTGCTTCTAGGAGCTGTATTTCCAATTGTTCTTTATTTTGTTCTTGTAACACTTCCAGAACAGCTTGGCTTGCAGCAGCATCAGCAGCAGCTTCCTGTCGCTTTACAGAAGATTTACTTGAATGTGCTGAGGAACCTTTCAAGATAGAAGTGACAGAACCTGATTTACAGGTACTTGAATTGAAGAGAGAGCCTGCTTCCGGCCATTCGTGTTCTTCTCCTTCTGGAATCCTCCCATCCAGTCGGCTTGATGCTCTGGATACAACAAAATTAGAAATCTCCACACACAGATCCACCCTTCGACGCGTGTCTTGATCTGGAGTTGTGATTTCGCGTAGTTCATCATAAACACGCTGGACATCTGCAGAAAGACCTATGACATCACCAATTATATCATTAAGCAGGTCATCAGATACAATCTCTGCTGCTTGTGATAATGTCCGCTTCGAAGATTTAACATGCGTTTTCCATTTGTCATAAATGTAGTTAAACCTTTGTTGAAGTGATTGAATTTTGGCAACTTGCATTTCTCTGCCCTTCTCTGTTAGAGTTCTGGTTCTTTTACTTCGTCTTGACTGCTGTGTCTCTTCTTGCTGAACTTCAGCACCACTCATTTGAGCTTCTTCGGGTTGATCTTGGGAATTTGCACTATCCCTAACGCTGTCCCTTACCTGAATTGTAGGCTCACTTGACTCTGACATTTTGAATCACTACTTTAAATTTGCCTGATTTTATATGTAGAAAATATACATAGGAAAGAAAACATTTAAATCAACTTTTAGCACTTGCTCAAATGTAAATGTCAATTAAAGGTAAATACTTCAAGGCTTAATGTGATGCTTTTCAGTAAAAATATTGCACAGGAAATTAAAAATGTGCAAAAACAGCTTATTTTAGCTTAAATATTACTCTTCAAAAAATACACTTAGAAGCCCTTGATATTAAATGGCAAATAACCTTCTCTTATTGTTTACGAAAACACTTTAAATTTGAGAATCTGAGAGTTCAATGACACTTTAAACGCTTCTATAAAATAGCAAGCTTAAAATGAATTATGTGAGCAAATAAGTCAAAACATTTAGTATACACACTACAGTAACATAGCTTTCATTGAAAATCCTTTCACAAGCTTTGCAAACCTTCTTCTTAAGTCACTCTTAAGTGTTCAAGTTCGTTATGACTTAGTCCGTTGCAGCTTGTAACTGTATACGTCTTCTTACGTCTTTAAATGTGTGTGTGGTGCGTGTTTTCAGCTCATCTGTTAATCTTTCGATGACGCTCCATGGTGCAGAAACTTCGTGATGAGCCCCACTAGTCGTACTAACTTGCTGCGTCATTCACTCGTGGCGTTGAACAGACGAGTTTTCACTGTAAATCCCTCCAAGCATACGCAGACACAAGTGGTTCTCTTGCTACTGGTTTAATTGAAGACTTTTCTCCAAATCCACCGTGAAAACTAAACACAGTATACAAAACATAATAAAGAAATCACATTAGCTTGAAAAAGCAAAAGCATGCACAAAAGCGTGCACAACAGATGTAATGACCCTTTACTAACACAAAATACAGACAAATAAAACACAATACCTCGTTGGCTGCATGCTGCGACAAAGGGAAATAATCTCTGAATCTTCATTATGACCATTCAAGTCCTTTTTGACGAGAATACACTTTTATTCGGAGCATTCATAATGTCCGTGCTTGCCGCTTGCCTGCGTTAACTACCAGTCTGACGTGAAGTCAGCATTTTCGCATAAACTTGAACCGACATGTCAAAATAAAAGTACTGCAAATTATAATCAATAAAATAATGAATAAATGTATTAATAACAAACACAACTTACATTCTCAATTATGAAAGTGATTTTAGAAAACAAACAAATTATATCTAAATTATATTAACAATATAATGGCAGCCTTTACACTTGATTCTTAATAATGTGTGTTGTACCTGAGTGATCAACGTCTTTCATCCTCAAGCTAAATATTTTTAAGCTTCACAAAATAGAAAGTGGCTGTAGGAAAATATCTAAAGCATTGAACATTCCAGTTTCCACCATCAGGGCAATGATTAAGAAGTTCAAATCAAATACAGATGTTACGAATCTGCCTGGAAGAGGACGTGTGCCTGTCTATATTGTCTAAATGCATGGCGAGGTGGAGCGTTTGAACGAACAAAGAATCTCCAACAGAGGCGGACAGTATTGAAGTACTTTTACTTTCCAAGTAATTTTGTTTGCAAGTATATGTACTTTATCAGTGTTCTTCTTTGGAAAACTTTTACTTCACAACATTCCAAAACATAATATTGTACTTTTTTACTGCAATACATTTCATAATATAATTTAATACTTAATGACATACTTTACATACATTACTGTCTGCCTCTTCTCTCCAATAATCACAGATTGAGGTTCGCAGAGATAGTTGAGTAATGGGGTCAGAAAGCCTTTAAAAAAATCTAACAACCCATATAAATCACCACAAGTTGTTCGGAAAGGATTCAAGAAAAATCCATCTTGCTCCTCCAAAAACAAACTCAAGCATATTAAGTTGTCATATACAGCTGGAAATTCAAAAGGGACCTGGTTGTATGGTCAAATGAAACTACAAGAAAGAGCTTTTGGCAGAAGACCCACCAAGTTGGCGCGAACAGTAATGAAAAGTACTCCGTGTGCATGGTTAAATATACTGCTATATCCTCAATGTTGTGGACCGATTTTTTATTTTTATTTTTTTTTGCTGGGGGTCCTGGGCGTCTTGTTCAGATGCATAGTATTATCAATTCTTGCAAATACCAACATATAAAAAATCTAATCCTGATGGCCTCTTTTAGAAATCTTATAATGGGCCATGGATGGATCTTCCATCAGGACATCAAAACACTAAACATTAAAATCAACACAAAAATGTGTCAATGAACGCAAAATGAAGCTTTTGCCATCTGTTTCCTGACCTGAACCCTATAGAAAATGAGTGGGGTGAACTGAAGCGAAGTACCAACATGGATCTGGATGGATCTGATCATTATGCATGGAGGAATGGTTTCTGATTTCTTGTCAGGGGTTCTCCAAACTCGTCAGGCATTCTTGGACCACAACTGTGTGTTTATGTGTCTAAATTCTTCAGTTAACACCATTGCTGAGTATTTTCTCCTTAAAACTGTATCCTTTTCTTTCTGCTTACTGTCTTTCTGCTCCCTTGTTCTCTAGGTGAGCCAGGTTACCCACAGTTCATCTGGCTCTGTGCCTCTCAATCACAGAGCCGTCTCTGCGGGTGGAAAATCTGTCAGTGGGGGCCGCTCCGCCCGCTGGAGATTGATAGTTGTGGCCTTAGCTGCTGCAACTCTGCCACCACGGTCCAACAATTTTACATATTAATTTATGTTCTGCAGGGTTATAATTGAGAGAGGAGGAGGGGGCGGGCTATTTGCAGAGAGATGAATGCGTCTCTCTCTATGATATATGACCCTTTCATCACCTTTTGTAAGGCTTGTTTAAACTGGGCATGTATACGTTGCCTTCACAGGTGAGTAAAACGGGGTCATGTTTGCATAAAAGCCTAAATTATGGGTGGAGTTATGCTGCTGTGGAGAGGATAGAGGATTGGATTATGGGCGGACAGAGAAATCACTGAATAGAAACTCGTGATGTATTAAAACACTATGATTTATTTTATAGCTGTATTTGTTAGGATGTCCAGTCAATATAAATGAAAGGTACTTAACGTGTGAACTTTTGCCCAATATGAAATGTAGCCTTGGCAATGGTTGATTTATTATATATACAAGGATAATTTACAGGAAACTGTAAAATTTGTGGCAGAAAGTCTCAAATATTTTTTAAAGGTTATGTTGACCTTTCAAGAAGTTATTTTCCTCCCCAATATTCCAATTTACGAATGGTCAACATAAAATTATACATTTTTCAATGGGTAATTCTAATAGTTAGCCCAAATTCAAAATGTATTACCACTTACCCTAATTAATACATTGTAAAAAAAAATCAGGTCCAATTGAAAAATGTCAAGTGACTGACCACATCTAAAAAAAATGTACTTGTTCGAATTAAATTTATGTGAATTAAATTGCATCTAATTACAGAATTTCAATCAGAAATTTTCAGAAATTCGGCCAACTGAAAAATTTAGATTAAACATTTTTAAATTGGAGACTTTTAGATTTTTTACAGTGTAATTATCCAAAAATATTAACATAAAAAATAAATAAATAAGATGTATGTTAACATTACCATCTTAATTTTAAATATAATACTTGTATTTATGTTAATAATAATAATTATATTATATGTTAATATTGATAATTATATTAATTTAAAAAAGTTTATGTCAGCCCTGTTTTGCGGTTTGTGCATATATGGATTTGAAGGTCAGTATAAAATGCAGTTTAAAAATTGCTATATATATATATATATATATATATATATATATATATATATATATATATATATATATATATATATATATATATATATATATAACATAGCAAATATCATTGCATAACATCAGATGACTTACACTCTGTATAGGTGCCTTAACTATTATGTACTTACATCAAAATATACATACAATATACTCATTGTGTTCATATTGTATTGCAAAACACTTTTGCCAATATTGAGGTAGGAATCCAGGTAAAGTTAGGGACAGGTGTGGTGGTATGGGTAAGTTTAAGGGTAGGGTTAGGTGTAAGGAATGTGTCAACAGTGTAATTATAAATGTAACTACAGATATTAATTACAAATTATTTTAATTTTTAAAATGTAAGTACAATGTAAAAACATGTATGTACACAATAAGTGCATTGTATCAAATCATTAATTTAAAGTTAACAGTAGTTAAAGGTGTCATGAACTGGCTTTTTTATTTTTTTTTATACTGTTGTCTGATGTCAAGTAATGATGTTTGTGTGATTTTTACATTCAAAAACATCATAACTATTAAGTAATAGGCTATTTTCTACACTGGTTTTGAGGCTCTCTCCTGAACGGAGGGTTTTAATGGGCGTGACACACTAGAGACTTGGAAGTAAACGCCCACGGCTAGGATTGGATAAGGTTTGCATATTTAATGAGCTTAAGCTCCCCTGTCAGTTCACATGAGAGAGGAGAGATTGAGGGAGAAGCGTCAACTAGGATGATTTTCTCGACCACAGGGCTCGTAAACGTCTTTATAAAACAAACACAATGATTTATTTCTCATCGACCCACAATTGATTGTACTATTATTTTTATATTACACACAGCCCGCTAGATCAGACAATATAAGCGAGAACCGCGCGCACACACACACACACGTTCAGCGCGCGCTCAGCCCTTCAGATGTCAATCCGAGAGAGAGAGAATAGCAGAACAAGAATGGAATATAATGAGATTCATCGGCCTGCCAGGCTTTGCGAGCGATGACCCATGCGTGTCTGTGTCCAGCGTACTAAAGTTAGGTTTCTGTTAGACATGTACACATAAGCAAAACGATCTATAACAATTCAATACTATTACATATAAAAACACGTTATACTCACATAAGTGTGTTGCACCATTCCTGTCGGATCCAAATCCAGCATTGACCGGAGATTTGTTTACAAACGATTCCGCAGTGAAATGAAGTGAACATGTCTTCACCACATGAGCTGGAACTTCATTAAAAATAAATGAAGTATCACACATTCCTAATATTATGATCCGAAGGAAGCTTATGCATCGACTGTGTTCTTCCACAATATCTTGCTATCTTTTTCCACATGTTTATTGCTGCTGGCTAGTGATCGACCGAATCGGTGGGCGGGGCTACTGAATTACACGTTCTGTAGAGGTGTGTGTTTCGTCGCGCAGTGACATAAGTAATGAACAAAGGACCGTTTGGTGAGCCATGGTGTCTATAAAAGCTTCCCTTTGACTAACAAGGAAGTTTTCAGCTCTGAAACTTAGAGGATATTCTTATATTACCATGACCTTTTATATATAAAAAGCTCAAGGGAAAGCTGTTTTCTCAATTCATCACCCCTTTAAAGGAAGTGTATGTAAGATTGTGGCCAAACCTGGTACTGCAATCGCTTTTAAATGACTCTAGAGCGCTGTATCCCTCTCCCCCTCCCCCTGACTTGAGGTTGCCAGATAGGCTGCAGGATCCAGCAGGAATGTTTGTTGCTGCAGCTGTGTTAACTAGAGCAGAGCTGGCAACCCGGATGCAGAAACACTACTGACTCTGTGATTGGTCGATAGGTGGAGGGTGGAGCTTCAGGCTAAAACACAACATGTCAACATCAACATCAGTTGAGGGCTGCAACAACAATTTTTAAATGACAATATCCTGGCTGGACTATTGTTGTCAGTGATATAAGTATTTGAAATTAACATGATTTCATAATGTCTATTTACATATCAGGGACATTTTATGATTAATTGAAATACATTTCTTACATACACTTCCTTTAAGGCCACCCAATTTACCAAATTCATATTGCAAATCCATAATCTACTGAAAAGCAAACTTTTTTCCATAACCATCCTTGGATGAAAATTATAGAGACCATATCATTTTCAGATATTCACCTGCACAAATCCAAAGTATAATCTTTAGGAAAGGGTAAAAAGCACTTTCTTCTCCACCGAAGTGCAGAGACATATTTTGGAGTTTTGTGTGTTCAATCTAGATTAATTTTACAGTGAGATCTGGATCCTTTGTCTCAAGGCCTCTCCGCGTAGTGAAGGTCAAACACTAGGTAGCAGAGAGAGCCTTGAAGTCCTCATTGACTAAGAAAGTGTGTGCTTTGTTCTTGCACTTCTCAATGTCAGGTTGCAGGATAATCTACGCCACAGGTTTTTTTTCGCCCTTTTCTTGTGCTGTGTCTTCTGCTGATGTAATTACAAATAAAAGTGTGGTCCAAGGCTGCTGCAGAAACATTAATGTAAACTGTATAATTAAACACACTGTCTTTATAAGGGTTAGGCTACAGTGAAGCACTTAGGATCCCAAATGGCACACTTATACTTTATTTTAGACTTACAATGGCCACCACATACACATGTCCGTTAAGTCCATAATTAACTAATAAAAAAGTAGTTTATATATACATGAGTGAGAATTCACCAGTAGCAAAGATCACTTTATGATGTTCATTTTAAAGTCTTAAAAGCAGAAAATGCTGATTGTAATTTGAAACTTTTATTTCTGCAATGCTCGTGTTTATTACAAAACACTACTGTAATTGCTTAACCCTTTAACTGCAATTGTCAATGCTGAAAGTAAGCAATACGATCTCTGATGACAAGCACTTACACTGTAAAAAAATCCAACTTATGTTTTGTATGACAAATCCAGCTTTTAAAGTTTATTCAACTATTTAACTTGAAAGAAGATTGTACAACTAATTGACCCTAAGTTGAGAAAACTCAAAAATGTTCTGCAGCTGGTTGCCTTAGGGCTCAAGTTAATATGATTCTTTAGTGTCTAAATTAAAACTTTGTAATAAACTTTAATAAAAAAAAATTCTCATTAGTATTTTAAGAAAACACTAATTTTACCTGGTCAAAAGCAGCTCTGTTTTCACAAGCCATTTCAGTGCATGTGCCTTTAATGCTAATGAGCTTTGCTCACTCTGCCCCTCTGGTCTGTGGGTGGTTTGTGGTGGAGTCATTGCCCTTGACAACAGTAGAGGCAAAATAATGATGATGGGAGTCTCTGAGGACACATCTGTGCAACTGTATCAATTTGAACCAGAGTCGGACCTGGGACAAGATGGCGGCCCCACGAAATTTGACAATTAAGGCTTTAACAGGATGTTTCTGAATGGTTGGTTAATGTAATGTCACTTTGATCTGTAATGTTAGCATAGTGAGATATGAATGCTATGTGAACGTTAGTTCATTAAAAGATTGATGTAAATCCCACGTTAAAAAAAAACAAAAATGTGTTGTAACAGTTATTACACTGCATAGAAAATGTCACGCACCACCTCTGCAGAACATACAAAGATCGATCAAAGTGACATTATGTTAACCAACCATTCAGAAACGTCCTGTTTAAGCCTTAATTGTCAAATTTCGTTGGGGCTGCCATTTTTTAAATCGATCATTAATCGATTCACTGATTCACAACCGTTTGAATCTTTATTTGAGGATTGAACACAAACAAGCAAGAGAAGACAATGCTGAATAAAGTTGTAGTTTTTTTTATTTTTGGACCAAAATGTATTTTCGATGCTTCAAGAGATTCTAATTAACCAACTGATGTCACATATGGACTACTTTGATGATGTTTTTATTCCCTTTCAGGACATGGACAGTAAAGTGTGCATACACTTAGATACGCTCTCAGACTAAATATAAAATATCTTAAACAGTGTTCTGAAGATGAACGGAGGTCTTACGAGTGTGGAACAATATTAGGGTGAACATTTTTGGGGTGAACTAACCCTTTAAATAATATGTGTTGCTAAGGACATCATGTGGACAACTTTAAAGGCGATTTTCTCAATATTTTGATTTTTTGCACCCTCAGATTTGGGCTAAATATTGTAGTATCCTTACAAAAAGCTTATTATTTCAGCATTCAGATTACTTACAAATCTCAATTTCGAAAAAAAATTACCCTTTTGACTGGTTTTGTCATCCAGGGTCACATTTCTGCTCTAAAAAATTGGCCACATTCACTTTCATTACAAGCGCCTTACTGTAGCTTGGTCATCAACATTACTACACAAAAGCTGTTGATGTATTGAAGCCCAAATATTTGTTTAATGCTGCTGCTGAAATCTTAATGAACATCAAAACATTTGCAATCAAAGAGCCAAAAAAAACTGCCATCCATATAGCATTCACATACATTTCAGTGCCTGATCGTGCATGATAAGACCACCGTGTATTAAGAACCTAATTTTGATTTCATTTACATTTTAAAGATTCTGTTTCATGTGTGAGCTCATTGAATTAAGATGAATTTTACACATCAGTACAACTATAGTTTAGGTTCAAATCAGTCTATTAAACTGAGAGGAAATGTGTCGTCATCTTATTAAGTTAACCAACAAGCTATTTCTTTCGAGTGTGGATCTTCCAACCGACGGAGCACAAGCCCAAACATGAGCTTCAGCAGACATCTATAGTCTCTCCCTTTTTGTCTCTGCCTGTATCTTAGAAGCATGAATCTGAGCTGTCAACTGTAATAAAACTCATTTGCTGAACTGAGGATGTGAATAAGGACAGACAAGGTCAAGGCTGGAGGCTGGCGGAGGGGGAGCTTTGTAGCGTACAGTAACATGATTAACTGATCTGATATTACATAGTGTGCTCTTATTCAAAGGCTTTTTTTTCTATATTCATATTCTCTCTCTTTCACTCTCTCATAAAAACGAAGACATGGAAATAAATACAGCGAGTTTTGATTAAATTCTCCTTGAAGAAAGTGCTTCTATACACGCAGCCTTGAACATACTTATATCCCTTAGGACAAACGCATTGTAGACGGTCCCTGCAAACACAGAAAATTGACAGTTTAAGGGAAAAAAAACCTTTTAATGAGTGTGTTTCTCCTTTCAGGCGTGTCCAAGGCTCAGTTTGATGGAGGAGAGAAAGAAAACATGGTTGTAATGAGAAGAATGAAAAGGGTGTCCTTCGGTTTGATTTGAGGTCTTCAGTCCTTGCTCTCCTCACCTTTGTGTTAATATCATCTTATGTCTCGGAAATTACTTTATGAACCTATAAAAGACACTTGGGATGTTTTTGCCAGGTACCGTCTGTTGGGTCACGTTGAAGGCTCAAACGTTCTGCTTGTGAATTATTTACTCAATAACCTTCTTTGCTTCATGTCGTTGGTCTTTGTGATCTCACTGGATTGCCAATGGAATCCAAAGGAGATTGTAAGTATCCTTTTGGGATCAAGGCTGGACTTTTGTGCTTGACTATCAAGATCCCAAAGGGATGTGGTGGACGGACAACCTTCAAAAGCCTTCGGTGAGTCAAAACACAGGTGTTGCTTGCTGTTTGTTTGGAGCGACATGTTCAAAAATGCTTGATATAGTTTTAATTACAATGAAACTTTAGCACTAAAAGACTTAAAGGGGGGGTAAAACACTCAGTTTCAGACAATCTCATGTCAATCTTGAGTACCTATAGAGTAGTATTGCATCCTTCATTTCTCCGAGAAGTCTTTAGTTGTATTATATTTATAAAAGAAATATAGGCTGTACCGAGTCTTTCCGGAAAAAACGAGCGGATGGAGGCGTATCGTGTGGGCGGAGCTAAAGAATCAGGAGCACTCAGCTGTTGCATGAGAGTGTCTGAGAGCGGTGACGTCCTCAAATGTGGAAAAGAAAACGTTACCCTAAATAAACCACGGCTATAAATCAGATTCAATACAGATATGATCCAGGGTCAGATCCGGAGGACTAAAAAAATTGAACAGGAGAAGTAGTAACAGCAGGTCGTCCGTCTCTGTGGTATGGACTGTATTTAGTGGCCTGTCAACATTTGTGTGGGTTTACTCGCAGTTCATGAGGACATGATTTGGTTTATGGACTATTGTATGCGACTAAACCTTAGTAGTAGCAAGCAAAACGGTTTTGCACGTCAGACTAGTGTAACGTTATACATAGAACAACAATAGAGTAACGTTAGCGCATTTGAATGATGAAGCTCGCTTTATGAGAACGCTAGGTTTATGTTTGGGTGGTTTTACAATAAACAAACAGACACCTATAGTGGTCAGCTGAACAAATGTATTTAAACACACACCATAGATTGCATGCTCCATTGATAAATTAACTATATATGAACGTTTTGTTTACTTACGCAACGATAGCCAACATCATAGACATTTGAAGCAGTTTTACTCACCACCTGCTTCCAAAGCAGGACCGTGAACCTTTATCGCTGGGACCGTTCCGTCAAAAACACACTTCTTTGGTAACATTGTTGATTTGGTGAAGTCCTGTGACAGCGTTTATGGGCGTGCATTTGCTCTCTTGTTCTGGTCGCTCACGCCCGCACCCTTTCGGGAGAAGAGCCCGTACGGCCCATACAAAGACATTCCGCTCTGTTGACATCAAGCGGACCCATACTCGAAAAAAACATTCCGAAATTTGTGAGAAACCGGTTTTATTTTTATTTTATTTTAATTTTAAAATACTAAAGCAGTATTTTTGACACAGAAATACTCCATCAAACGTCCAACATTAGTTTTTGAAACTTTGTCTATGTTTAGGATGGAAATCCAAGTCTTTAACAGTGTAAAAAGCTCAGTATGCATGAAACAGCATTTCACCCCCCCCCCCCCCTTTAATTAGTACAGTTTTTGCTGGGTTAACTTGGGTTTGGATTCGATTTGGGCCAATAAGCAACCACCCAGAACACCCTAGCAACCACATAGTAACTTGCCAAAAATAAGTCACAATGTATTATCAGCCTCATAGTAACAACATGGCAACTCCCTACACCATAGCAACCACAAAGCAACATGCTAAAAAGCCACTCAAAACACCTTAGCAACCATTTAGCGACATTCTAAAAACCACTTAGAAGGCCTTAGAAACCACATAGCAACACCCTGATAACCTCTCACAGCATCAAAGTGGTGACTTGTATGATACAAGCAGCAATAAGGCCAGTAAGCAACCACCCAGAACACCTTAGCAGCAGCATAACAGCATGTTAAAAACACCCACAACAACCTAACAGCTTCATATCTACACTCTAGCAACTAGCATGCTAAAAAGCAGTTAGAAAACATTAGCAGCCACATATATGGCATGTCAATCAGCAAAAGACCCTAACAAATGTATAGCAAGTAACATGATGAAGTAGTGAAAACATAGCAACACCCTGGCAACCACTCAGAACCCCTTAGTATCAAAGTGGCAACTTTTGGATGCAGGAGGCACTTGTACTTTCTGAAGAGAATGCATACAATTGTTAAATAAACCTCTAGACCTTAAAAAAAAGAATTTAAAAAAAAGTATATATATATATATATATATATATATATATATATATATATATATATATATATATATATATATATATATATATATATATATATATATATATGTCCAAAATCCTCTGTACATCGGAGGTCAATGTACACGAGAGTTCACTTCCAGTGTTTGCATAAACTATGCCAGGTCGTGTACAGACCGCACTTACCGGAAGCAATCGCTCGCTGAAGGTTGTTGGACATAGTGGCATGACATAGCAAAGGAAAACTTTTCCTTAAGCTTCCATTGTTGTTTACACTGTTGAACATTGTTGTCTTGTAAATATACCTTTGAATGAAACCCAAATTCAAAAGTTTGTTTTCCGGCCTGCAGAAGAGATGTGATGGCGGAGCAGCGTGAGACCAATGATTATCGTTTCAGTTATTTTTCTGCCATTATTTGATTTAATGAGAACAACATGAGAAGTTAAAAGTGACATCCAGTTAGACTAATTAGATCGTGCCAGAGCGTGTTTGTGTTCAAATCGGAGCACTTTCAAGGCCTCAATGCAAATGATCAGAGGGGGCATTTGTATCCCAAGTCCTTGGGCCAAACAAACAAACCCCTTATGGATTAAAACTGGCATGCCCAATCCCTTTTTAATGATCTGCCATATTTTTTTCTGTCATCCTTGATGTGCGAATTCTAATCGATAACGTATTTTCATTTATATTTATGAAACATCCTTGTTTTCATACTCCGTTCAGGTTATTTATTTGACCTTTGTTTGTCTATTTGTCTTTTGAATAAAGAAAAAGCAAACTACAATTTGAACATATTTTATTAATAAACGTTAAACCATTATATATCACATACAAATACAGATATTAAAAGCCACATTTATAGTCCTTTTTTTAAATGTAGCTGTAAACATACACACACAATGCAAACAGAGAAATAACATCTGGCTTTAAACATGGCTCAAACATTAATTATAAAGTCCTTAAAGTGACATTTATGAAATTTTGTAGCCTACTTTTTTTTTTTTATTATTAAGTCAGGTAACAAATATAAATGTATCTTAAATTTAGCTTTGAGTGATGTTTACTTAATATTGTATTTGTTTAATTTCTGCACAAAACAGTAATATGCTACATGTACATGTTTTATTACAGTGGCACTGACTCATCGCTGCCCTCTGGTTGAAATTCAAAGCAACAGCAGATGCCTGACATTACGTACAGCATGTGCCTAAAGAAACAAGCATCCAATTTCTCCTTAAAGTAGAATTCACATAAATAGAACTCACATTTTATTTTTTTACTACTAAATAAATGTATAAAAATGCATACTTTATGATAAATTAACACATTCAATGAGCAAGTCCTCTTTAAAAGTCTTTTTGACACAGCAGGGTCACTTGTCCTGATCATGCTGGTGTAGATGTCTTGAACTGTAGGAAGGTCCAGAGCTTTGAAGAGAGGAAGATTCGGCTCTTGGCTGTCGTTTGTGGTTTAATGGTGATCCTGTGATTCTGTTTGGATGGCGTCTGGTATTCAGATATCCATCCTTCTCCTTCTCCACTCGTGTCCTCAATGGACACAGATCTTCCCGATGAGATTTCCACCAGGCATATCGGGTCCCTGGTCGTCTGAAGATGAACACTGCGTTCCATGCTCCACAGAGTAGTTTCACAAAACATCTAAGGAAAGAATAAAATTGAAATAAGATTTGTTATTCGCCCTGCTGCTTGCGCAGAAAGATGTAGCCTACTAGTTTAAAGTTTCAGATCAGATTTTGTCCTATGATTTGAATCTATGGAAGTTTGAAATAATAATTATTATAAAAATTATTTAAAAATAAAAATATAATAAAAAAGTTCAGTAATTTGCTTTAGACTTTAACCACTGGGTGGCACTATGTTGCAAGTTACTAGCTCGTCTGGATTCAAATTTAAAGACGTTATCTAATTGAAGATATGTATACAAAAAAGTATCATTCGTATATGTCTATTAGTTTAAATAATTGGTAAACAAAAAAAATCGGAACACCCGCAAACAATCTGTATAAAATGGGTAAAAACAAAAAACAAACAAAGTCTAGTAATCCCAAATGACAGTGATTTTGCTATCGTGAAATGCGCAGAGAAAAGTAACAGGTTACACGTGACACAATCACCGTCTCTTTATTTTTATTTTTAATACACCGGAATGAAATTTATTTGAATAGCCACTAAATTATAAACACACCCAGAAACGTTGTTTAATCCGTTTTTAAACATCAATTTTAATAAACGTCTGCGTCATGTAAAACCAGCTTATCCTCAGACAGCTCAAGTCCATGACTAATGTAAAGTATAATCTATGATTTTAACCGAAATTGACTATCATTAGTGATTAATTTAAGACTGCCATGAGATATGCCAGAAATGTAGCTCACTAGGTTTATAATTATGCCTAATTTAAAGTCTGACCTACTTAAGAACTTTGCATTTGGAAGTAAGTTACGGCACTGTTTGCATTTAAGAAAAAAGGGACAGAAGTTGAAGGGGAAACCATTAAAAAAATAATCAAATCTTACCTTGATTTTGTCTGGTTGATTTCGCCTGTCAGTGCGATGAATATCAAAACTGTGGTTAGCGTCGGCAAACGCAGCTTTTAAACTAGACTTTATTGCACCTGAAGGTAGATTCCATACACAATTAACCATAAAATGTAGAATAGGGAGTCCAAAGGTCTTCTGTAAACACTTAAAAGCGACCCAAGGTGTCTTCTTATGATGCTTTCTCAAGAATATGCCCAGACTTGCTAGACAGTGCAAAACCTGTGAGACTCAGGAACTACCAGCGGCTTTTATTATACATCTACCTGGGTGCGGACTTTTTACTAGAGGAGTTTCCACGAAAGTTTCCCTGAACTTCCAAATATTTCAGATGTCTCTTATCCTCCTAATTTCCCATTTGAATTTGAAAACATCCTAGTCCGATATTGGATATGGAAATAGATATTGTAGTCACATAACAAATATAGGCTGGGGAATTTCAGGTAAACCTGTAGCCTAAACATGAGGTAGCCTAAATGGGTCACAAATATTCAAAAAGGTTTTTTTTTAATTTATTTTTTAACTTTTTTTAAACCTGAAAAAATAAGTCATCATGGGTCCATGATAACAAGTTTCAGTTGTTAAATAACATTTCAAATGTTTTTGTAATGTCAATTGTAATGTTTTTGTGGATTAGTTGGGATCAGTTGTGGTTCTTTGGATGATGTTCTTTGCATTATGTTTACTGTTATTACCTTGTCCATTCATAATAAAAGAGCCATGTTTGGGGTGTTGTGCCACCCTTAAATTTGAGAAAAAATTGCTAGACAAGTTTTTCAAGTATCTTTAAAACTAGGCCTATATTTACAAAAGGTGTTAATATTAAAGGTTTTGACCCTAAAATGATGCCATAGTATTTTGTTTTTTATTATTAAAACAATATTTTAAATAGTTTTATGTTCATTTGTTTGGACAGTTGCACAATCTGAAGATAAAACAAAATAACATATTATTTAAATGTAATAAAAATGTTATATAGGCCTAATAAAGTGATGTATGTCATGAATTCATCAAATTATTTTAAAAGGAAATAATGCACTTGGACACAAAAAATATAAATGCATTTGTAGTTTTAAAATGTGGAGCATCATGCTCTGCTGCTATTTTAAGAAAATAATTGACAAATGGGGTGGTTTAAGAGATTTAAATAAAAAAACTGAACAATAGTGCACTCATTAAATCTCTTACTCCAGGCTATAGGCTATATGACAAATTGCAGACATCAGTAAATAACTATTAAATAAAAAAGAATCTGGTCACTTTATTTAAGGTGTCCTTAACTACTATGTAGGCCTACTCACATCAAATAAGTACACTGTATTTATAGTGTTCATGTATTACAAAACTGTTGTTGCTATTGAACTGGGATTCAGGTAAGGTTAGGCTTGGTGGTATAGTTGGGTTTAAGTGTGGGTTGAGGTGTAAGGGAAGTCTCAACAGATTTTCCCTAATATATTTTGAAGTACTATTTCCCTCTTGATTATTGAAGACTGGTTATGCACTGGACTTTCCTTCACAAAGTGTTTAATTGTTGGAGATTAAAGTGAAAGAGAAAGAATTTCTAAGATTGTGCAACAACACCTAGGACTAGGGTTAAGACAGTTCACGATATAAAAAAAAACATTATACATTATATTAAACATTATATTAAAGGTTTACTTCAGCAATTAGCATATGGCTTTGTATCAGTAAACCCTGGAGTATATTCGAATGATCATGCCCCCGCCCCCCTTTCCCCCCAAGAGATTTATGCATTTTATTTCTGAAAAAATTCCTCCCATGATGCAAATTGACGATATTTGCGTCATCTTTGGAATTTTGGCATGAGGCTAAAGACTGCTGCCAGCAGAGGGAGCCATTTCCACATGATTACACCCGCTCATGGGGATGGGAGATCACACTTACAGCTCAGCTCACAGCTACAGGCATTCATTTAAACGGATCGGGTGCTGAGCTATGTAAGTGTTTTAACTTCTCAAATTAATTTCTAGTTAAGCTTCCAGAGGCATGAACTGAAAACGCGCCAGACTCAACACGCTTTGGGAATGTATGCCGTGAGTGTGTTCGCGATTAACCTCAACTCTCAACACAAAAGCTCATCAGCTCATTTATGAAGTTAAAGGGGTACTTCAGCACTGGGAAGATGAATCTGTATTTAAACTGGGTCATTAATGTAGTAGAAAGGTGAAATTATTTTTGATTTGGTGCTTTCTAGACTGAGAAAAGACAGAAAATGTATTTTTGTCTCATGGGGATGAAAGACAACAATTCCCAGAATGCTTTGCTGCCCTGTGAGGCCATTCCCAAAGCCACCAACTGGATTATTGTGACGGAGTTTGATAACAGACACTACAATTAAATACTGAACGTGTCTGTTCAATATAATGAGTGAGTCACGGCGTGAGTGTCACAGCACTGAGCACTAACTGCAGGAGTCAAATTACATCTAACATCATGAGCTGATGAGCTCTTGTGATGAGAGCTGAGGAAATCGCGACCACATTCGTGGCATACATTCACAACGTGTGTTCAATCTGGTGCGTTTTCAGTTCAAGCTTTGGCTTCCTTTGGAAGCTTAACTTTCATAGAAATTAATTTGAGAAGTTAAAACACTTACATTGCTCTTTGTCTCTTAGCATAGTTCAGAGTGAGTTTGATCTCCCATCCCCCATGCGCGGGTTCAAAACTTGCGGAAATGGCTCCCTCTGCTGGCTGTAGTCTTTAGCCTTCGGCCAAACATTCCTCCTATGACGCAAATATTGTCGATTTTCATCATTGGAGGATTTTTTCCAGAAATAAAATGCATAAATCTCTTGTCTCAGGGGGATATGGGGGGGGGGGGGGGGGGGGGGGCAAAATCATTTGAATATACTCCAGGGTTTCTACTGATACAAAGCCATATGCTAATCTCTGAACTAACCCTTTAAATGTAATCTGACTCCTGCAGTGTTGTGCTGTGAGACTCACGCTGCTACTCAATCGTTATATTGAACAGACACGTTCAGTATTTAATTGTAATGTCTGTTCTCTAACTCAGTCACAGTAATCCAGTAGCGGCTTGAATGGCCTCACAGGGCAGCGAAGCATTCTGGGAATTGTAGTCTTTCATCCCTATGAGACAAAAATACATTTTCTTCCCTTTAATTGCAAATGAGTCTACTGAGGGGCAGTGAGGTCCTTATTTTTAGATGTGTGTATGTGGACATGCATTAATCTAAGAGTATGGCTGAGTGGGAGTGTCTGTGTACGTAGATTGATCTGCATGAGTCTACATAATCTACACCACGAGTTAAAGAGAGCATCTCCTACTACTCAGTGTGGAGAGAGAGTATTGTTCAAGTTTGGGATTACAACATTTGGTTTGTGGTTTGGAGAAATGGTAAGTGCAAAACTTTTTTATAGAGCTTTCGCTAGTATAGAACATAAATACATGGTGTCCCAGCAGCTTTCGATTAACGGCGTGTTTGTCTCACAGTACGGCTTTATTAATACTTGCCTGAAGTCACTGGTCATTGAAAGGTTTGGAGAAGAAACATGGGAGAAACTGAGGTCTGCATACATCACTTGTAATCTAAAGACTTAATGGAGAGATCTGTTTGTTTCAACTAAGCAAATTCTTTCTTAGATTAATGGCTGGGGTCCAGGAGACATTTATGACCTATGAAATATACGACGATCTCATCACTCTTCGTTTAGTGCAAGAGGCTTGTATAATGCTGGGTGAGCATATTTTTATTAAAAATCTTGATATTGTTCCCTGTAGAGCTATTTTTATGTATGTATTTGCATTTATGTGTGTCTATTTGCATGTCAGCTAATAAAACTTCCTTTAACAGATTTTTAGGGACTTTGTCTGATTCACCAGAATGTTTCACTTCTTCAAAAGGCCTGTTTTGTTTGTGTGCCTGAGTAGAACATTTTGAGAGAAAAAGAAGAGAGTAGACCATGAAAGCCTCACAATTATAAAGCCTTGTATTGATAATGTCCTTGGAGACTTGCAGACATTGGTCAAAGTGTCTGAAAGAGTGCTAACAATGTCCCTGCTGAGAACAGTCCACTGGGCATCATGACTGTTGATGTCCTAACCTGTCCCTGAGAGTAAGTGGACGAGGACAGGTGTGAATCTTTGAGTGGGTCACACACCTGAACTCCAGCTGGTCCCAAAATGACAGAGACGCAATTAAAATTGCAGCCTGAATGTAATTCCTGTTTCATTTTTCTTCTAGATGTCTCCTCCGAGGTGGTTTTGAAGCTTTTTGGAGAATACTTTTTCAGCTTTTGTAAGATGTCGGGATATGACACTATGTTGCGAACTCTCGGTGGGAACCTGGTGGAATTCATTGAAAATCTTGATGCTCTACACAGTTATTTGGCTTTATCCTATGAGGTCAGAGTACTTTTGATGCTTCTTAAACTCAAAACTTTAACAGCCAAAACAGGAGATGCAGGTCAGTGTACTAAGTCCAAATGAGACTAGAGACACTGCGTTTTTAGAATGCTGTCATGCACAAAATGCTGCAAAATATGCGAGATAAGCACAGGTGTTAAAATCATTGAAAAACAATGGAAGTGGTAGTGCAGGGGAATGAAAACTTGTTTTGTGTGTACAGGCAGAACACATTTTTCCAGATATAATGGCAAGTCACAAGCAGTATTGGGTTAGTACTCTAAAAAGTATTAGTAATTAGATTACAGTAGACCTACTAATTACGCTTTCTAAAAAGTATTGCGTTATTTATTAGGTTCTAATTACTTTCTGAATCTCATATTAGCCTTGACCAGTTGAACACAAGGATATATGAAACTGCTCTTTTAACTCTTTCAAATAAATAATATAAAACTGCATAAACTAATCTTGAACTGCCAAATATTTAAAGGGAGGAGGATACATTAAACATTTTAACATTAGGGGCCCTATTTTAATGATTCTGCACAACCGGGTGCTCTTTTGCTAGTTTAAGTTTAACGGCGAAAAAAAAACATCCCAGGCGCATGGTCTGAAAGGGATGTTCCTAGTCTCTTGGGTGTGTTTTGGCCGTAAAGTGCAATAAACCAATCAGTCTCATCCCCCGTTCTCTTTAAAAGTCAGTTGTGCTTGCACCATTCGTTATTTAAATGGCGGAATTTGCAAGAGGAAAGACCAGAGAGGAATCCTTCTGTTTTTAATATTTAAAAATGTTTGTGAGCTGCTGCGCATCCCTGTGTGTGTACACATTGTGCGCATATTACTAACACGCCCTTTAAATAACAAAAAATACTGCTCTATTGACTTTAGAACAGGTTTTGTCAATGGTGTAATTGTTTTCGGCTGCCTCAAAATAGCAATGCGTCAATAATGCACCTGAACACACCTCGTTTTCAGACCAGCACGCCTATAGGTGAACAGATGCAAAAAACACTTGTGTCACACCTGCCGTAACATTGCGCCAGGTGTATGATAGGGCCCTTGATGTTACATTTTGATGTTAATGTTGTTTATATAGATTTGTCCTATAGTCTATGCAGTATTTATGCAGTTACATCCTTATAACTGCAATTACAAAAAAAAAAACTTTACTTTTTCATTAGCCTAGAAATCTAGACGCACCCTAGCGGCAGTGACTCTAATCTGCCCGCGAGTGTCGTCTAGCAACTCTCAATACCCTTCTGAGCTGTAATCCCCAAACTCTTGCCGGGCCAATCACAGTTGCGTTTGCGTGCTTCTAGTAAACACAGAAACTGGCGAACGGCGGTCTTTCGAATCAGCTTTGACCGCGACTCTGGAAGACTTGGAGTTAAGCTTTTCTCTGAGAAAAGAACAAAGAACGGCACTGAAGTCATTCTTAAAAAGGGAAGATGTGTTCAGAGTTGTGCCGACCGGAAACGGCGAATGTTTAATCAGTCAGCGAGCTCTGCTTCACCTTCGTTGCTCTGGTTGGTGTAGCGCTATCCTATCGCGTGCAGAGGGAGTTTGAAAGACAGCCATTTATCCCGCCCCTCGGATTGAGCCCTGTCTATGGTGAGTTTCCAGACCAAACATCTTGATGTGGGTCTGGCTTTTTTCATGGGAAAATGTATTAAATTACAGTAATTAATAATTATTAATTAAAATATTTAAAAATAATTAAAAAAATAATTAAAAATAACAGTAAGTAAGTGTATTAAATTAGTAATGAGTTACACTGGTTACAGGACACTAAAAAAATAACTCATTGGACAAACTCTATTTAATTGAGGGCAGGATTTCCATCCAATAAATATGTGGTGACTCAGTTTGATCAAATACAATTTAAATGAAATTGATACATTTATAAAGTGACTTTTTATGCTTGTCAAACTGAATGAAGACTTTTAATTGGAAAATCAGTTTTAAACAGTTTTATTCATTATAATAATACATAAATAATGAACAAATAAAAAAAGAGTGGTATCCCTCCTGACATTAGCATAGATCACTGAGTGCCCGAAGCACAGGCACCACATAATCTTCCACTTATTAGTAACCACAAGATTTAAAAACATTACAAAAACTCCACTAAATGTCCAGCATGGAACATTAAACACTTACATTAAACTATAAAAAAAATAAAAATAAAAATAAAAATAGGTCTCCAATTGAAAAGGTTCTTGTGACTGATGATCACATCTAAAAAAATGATTTGGCCAAATTGAATTTCTGTGAATTAAATTGCTACAATTCACAGAAATTCAATTTGACCAATTGAAAAATGTAAATGTGATCAGTCACTGAATTTACAGTGTAACTACTGTATAACAAAATCATTCCCTTTAATGAAAAACACATAAAATAACACTTAATAACTTAACTAATAACAAAGCTAATCCTCAAATGTATTATCCTAAAGCATTCCCTTGCAAAGCATGCTGGGAACTACAGATTTAGTCCACAAAATAGTCCACAAAAATTATGAATGTTGTTTTAACACAAATTAATTAAATAAACTAGGTTGTAAATAAAATACGTTTTTAAATATATTAGGTTGATTGAGCACAATTAAATTATATTATGACAAAATGTTAAGAAATTGTGTTACATTAGCTCATTTTAATTAATTAAATGAAAAAGATGCATTTTTTTTTTATAGTTTTATAGGCCTACTTGCTTTGCAACTGATTTTACAATGACATCTTGGCTCAGTGTTTTGTTTGCAGAGCCTACATATTAAATAAAAACTTTGAACTTTATTACGGTTTGTAAATTGGCAAACCTTTTTATTTAGTCCATGAATGCCCCGTCCTTTCGAGTGGAGCGGATGGATGATGGCCGAATTCTTCTTCACTATTACTCAGACAGGAAAGGACTTTATCATATTGTGCCAGGTGAGAGTTTTAGCATAAAGCTACCAGCAAAATTTAGATGTGAGAATATATACATAAATACAATATATTTCAATATAATTTAGTTACTTATATTGCTTCACATTTTGGACCTTTAAAAAAAATTTAAAAAAATGATTAATGTCTAAATATATTTAAATTGTCCATAACATATTTTTAAAACTCAAAACATATTTTAAAATACACAAAATGTACATTTTTGTAATATATTTTAACAGAGTAGATTAAATAAATATATTTTCCCAATGAAAATATTTCATTGGGAAAATATATTTATTTAATCTACTCTGTTTAAAACATATTGTATTTACATACATATATTCCAAAAATATAATTTAACTATACATTAAATAATTTTATTCGCGACCATAAGCACATTTGATCAATTCATGTTTTGTTCATAACTGTTCGCCAGGTATTATCGAGGCTGTGGCGAAGGATTTCTTTGACAGTGAGGTTACGATGACCATTCTGAACCAGTCAGAAGAAGATGAGCGTACTGGAAAGAAGGAACATGTGGTTTTCCTCATGGTACAGAAGGAAAAGGTGGCCAAAAGAAAGCCTCAGAAAGGCAGTGAAGAGGATAAACAAGCAGAGAAAGAGGTAAGTCCAAAAAGACATCGCAGATAATATGGATTCGGATGGAATCTCTCTAAGATATCGAATCAGTTGCTTTGGCATCGTCATAAAGGATTGTTAACTTAAAACAGTGTCAGAAACATCATGAATGTTTAAGTAGGTCTAAACTCTCAACTGTCTGCTGTCTTTGTAATTTTGAAATCATAAGTAGCATGTGTGAAACTTAAAGTATGTAACCATGACAACTGCTATATCAACAGAACAAGGAGGACACAATAAAAAGGATGAAGGACAGGTATGCCAACCTGCAGCTGTGTCCAAGGAAACGATCTCCATGGGAGATTGTGAGGAGCATTGTCATGCTGGGCCAAGGTTCGGCAGATATTCAGTCACATTTGGCACTGCACGGCACATTTGAATTAATCACAAGAAAACTATTCGCAAATAATTATTTAAAAAAGTTTTAGGTAAAAAGTTTATTGGTAACAATTTACAATAAGGTATAATTTGTTAACATTAGTCACTGTATTAATATGAACAACCAATGAGCTATACATTTGTTTGAGTATTTATTAATCTTTGGTAACAATAGTTAATAAAAATACAGCTGTTCATTGTTTGCTCATGTTAGTTCACAGTGCATTAACTAATAGTAACAAATACAACTTATATATATATATATATATATATATATATATATATATATATATATATATATATATATATATATATATATATATATATATATATATATATATATATATATATATATATATACACACACACACTCTCAGAAAAAAGGTACAGTTCTGTCACTGGGGCGGTACCCTAAGGTACAAAAGTGAAAAGGTACATCTTTGTACCTTACTCATCCCTAAATGGTACATATTAGTACCTTAAAAGGTACATATCAGTACTTTAAGAGTGCGTATTAGTACCTTAAAGGCACATAGTAGTACCTTAAAGGTACATATTAGTACCTTTTCAGTTTTGTACCTTAGGGTGTACTCACACTAGCCAGTTTGAACCGTGCCCGAGTGCGTTTGACTACCAAAGCGCGGTTCGTTTGACTAGTGTGAGTGCTCCGTACCGTGCCCGGGCTCGGCTCGATTAGCCGGCCCGGGCCCGCTTGGAAGAGGTGGGCCAGAGCACGGATCAGTTGGACTCGGGCGCGGTTCACATGCAGTGTGAGCGCTAACCGTGCTGGAGTCCGTAATCAAAGCTTACGGACTTGCTGCACTTCAGCTGGTACCTTGCAAACCTCATAATACGAGCAGCAAGATTACGTGAACATTTTCGCGCCACTAAGGCGACACATCTGTTTAACAACAGGCTGTGAGAGGGCTGTGGACCACCGTGGACCAAACGACACAAAATTATCCACAAAGAAAACAGAGCGATGGACTCCATTGTGTTCAGAGAGCGCCGCTCTTCCTGTTTATCCCGAAACCGTCGCACCATAATGACGTAAGCGTGCTCCGACACGAATGCTGAAACCCGAAACCTTCACACCATAATGACGTAAGAGTGCTCCGGCACGAATGCTGAAACCCTCCTATGTGAGTGCAGGCCAGCGGGGGAGTGGGAAGGGGGGACAATCGTACTCGGGCCCGGTTCATGGCAACCATGCCTAGTGTGAGTACACCCTTAGGGTACCGCCCCAGTGACAGAAATGTACCTATACACACCGAACAGGCATAACATTATGAAGTGAATAGCACTGATTATCTCTTCATCACGACACCTGTTAATGGGTGGGATATATTAGGCAGCAAGTTAACATTTTGTCCTCAAAGTTGATGTGTCAAAAACTACAGCTCTTGTTCCTGGTCTGCATTGGTATCTATCAAAAGTGGTCCAAGGAAGGAACAGTGGTGAACCCGCGACAGGGTCATGGGCGGCCAAAGCTCATTGATGCACATCGGGGGCAAAAGGCTGGTCTGTGTGGTTCGAATATCGTACTTTTTACTCCACTACATTTCTATCTAGGTCGAAAGTCGTTTCTGTTGCTGATCTGAAAGTCGGTGGATGATTTTTTCCTTCTTTAAAAGGTTTTTTGTTGTTGTTGCAGACAGTCTATCAGGAATCACTCTAATAGGGTCATATACATTTTCCCAACTTTTTTTGAACACTGATCAGTTCATAGCAAAATGGAAGAAGACGGTTCTTAGGCACAAGTGTGTGTACCCATAGCCATACTTTAAAAGTATGTTTCAGTAAAAAAAAAAAAATCAGGATTCGTTTAGTTGGCATACACTTAAATACACTATAAAATATTAAAAAATATAAACGTCTGGGAGAAAGAGAAGAGTAAAGTTGGGTGAATATCAGATGTGTATCAGTGTATTGGATCCGTGCATTCTGCCTTAAAGTGACAGCAGCTTTGTAAAGAGCTTTGTAATTTATATACAAGTATTTAAATGAGTTTAAGTTAGTCGTATGCCAGTATGTCAGATGGAGCATCACTGAATGACTTAAACCATGATGACAGTGTGCATTTATACAACAATAATACAATAATGCATTGGCATAAAAAAGGAAATTTACTTTAATACTTAAGTACTTTTGAAAACAAATACTTCTGTACTTTTACTTGAGTAAAAATCTGTTTTTACAACTTTCACTTGTAACGGAGTAATATTTGACCTGTAGTACTTTAACTTTTACTCAAGTAATAGAGTTGTGTACTTTGTCCACCTCTGAGGATAATGCGCCCTGCCACAAAGCAAAAATGGTTCAGGAATTGTTTGATGAGCACAAGTTTGATGTGTTGACTTGGCCTCTAGTTTCGCAGATCTCAATCCAATCGAGCATCTGTGGGATGAACAAATAAGTCCAATCTATGGAGGCCCCACCTTGATCTTACAGGACTTAAAGGATCTGCTGCTAACATCTTAGAGCCAGACACCACAGCAACCCTTCAGGGATCTAGTGGAGTCCATGACCTCGATGGGTCAGAGCTGTTTTGGCAGCAAAAGAGGGACCAACACAATATAATCTTATGCCTGATATGTGTAATTGAAACCTAAATAGTTTAATTCACCTAATAGTTTAATAATACTAAAATTAACATGAATTTTATACAAATATAAAAATAATGGCTAATTCCAAGTAATAATAAAACTAGAAAAAACTCATTTTTGGACCCCACTATAGCATTCAGCATGATTTTCAAGTATTATATTAATTCATTTATTTTCTATTTTATTTATATTCTCTTAACCAAGGCAATATGCGGCCATCATTCACACCCTGCTACCCAAAAAGACTGTGGATTGAAGAACAAGCCTTCTGTAATGCTTTTCCCTTTCACGTCGTTTTTGATCAAAATGTAAGTATAAGGCCTGGTTCACACATTGTACTTATCCATTGTTTTCCCATGAAAGCATGAGCTAAACGGCCATCATTAAACGATGCGATGTCTTGCCTATTTTGCAGTTTCTCGCACGACACAGCATTTTCAAAATACAACGCTCATGTTAAAACAAGTTCAAGTTCTAGACCCTTGTTTCATTCCACTGACCTTCTGCATCTCACGTTTTTAACAGAAAAAACACATCTAGAACCGTCCCTAACTCTGCTTTTTTTTTCTTTTTTTCTAAGTATTCAAATGTTAAACACATTGAGTCATTTTAAACCTTTTCTTTTTAGCTGGTGGTGAAGCACACAGGTGTCAACATTCAGAAGTTTGTTCCCGGACTGCAGACCGCAGGTATTCGTCTGGATGAGTACTTCATCATTGTTCACCCAGAGGTCACCTTCAACATCCAGAGCATCAAAAAGTTCATCAACAGCCAGTTTGTGCTGAAGACCAGGAGGGAAATGTTACCAGAGATCCAGCAAAACCAGGCCACACTCAAACTGCGAGGTATTTTATATCACAGAGATTTATTACACTAATTGTGCTATTATCCGCATGGGCTGATTCTGAATAACAAAAGCACAGCCTTGTCAGTGGACAATGTGTTGTGTAAAATGATCTTAATGTAATGTTATCAATTTTGTGTATATCTATTTAGCAGATTTTTGGCGTATATCATATTGTTTGATTATTAATTTGCATATGTGTGTGTGTTTTAGGACAGATGATGTGGATGGAGTCGCTGAACTGCATGATCTACCTGTGCTCTCCTAAGCTACGAAGTCTCCAAGAATTGGAGGAAAGGGGTCTTCACCTGGCGGACATCGCCCAGCACGACACCACGAGAGATCTGATCCTGCTCAACCAGCAGAGGCTGGCAGAGATCGAGCTCTCCAATCAGCTAGAAAGGAAGAAGGAGGAGTTAAGAATCCTCTCACGCAATTTAGAGATCGAGAAGCAAAAATCAGAAAAGCTCCTTTATGCCATGCTGCCGACACATGTTGCCAACCAGCTTAAAGAGGGCAAAAGAGTAGAGGCAGGTAATGAAACCAGAGGAGCTCCCTACACTCTTATACTTCCCATTTTTCTTTTTTTTTACATGAATCAGACTCTTTCTGTTACTCTTTCAGGTGAGTTCAAAGTGTGCACCATCCTTTTCAGTGACGTGGTCACCTTCACTAACATCTGCGCAGCCTGCGAACCCATTCAGATAGTCAACATGCTCAACGCCATGTATTCCAGATTTGATCGTCTTACAAACATTCATAAAGTCTATAAGGTATATATGGGATCGGACATTGTTCCAATTATCTATCTATCTATCTATCTATCTATCTATCTATCTATCTATCTATCTATCTATCTATCTATCTATCTATCTATCTATCTATCTATCTATCTATCTATCTATCTATCTATCTATCTATCTATCTATCTATCTATCTATCTATCTATCTATCTATCTATCTATCTATCTATCTATCTATCTATCTATCTATCTATCTATCTATCTATCTATCTATCTATCTATCTATCTATCTATCTATCTATATGTCTGTCTGTCTGTCTGTCTGTCTAAACACACATAAGTAATAATTTTAATTAATTATATATTAAATTCATATATTTAATAATATTTTTATATTTATTATAATTTAATTATATTACTTTATTTTATATATTATATAGTGTTGTTATTTATAAAAAGTCACTATATATTATTATATCTTATATTAGATTATATATTATTGTAATTAATATGTTTTACAGTAATATTATATTATATTACTTTATTTTATCATTTAATATATTTGATATATTTTTATTGTGTCATGATTTATACATAAATTATAAAGAAAACCTTTAAAGGAACACCTTTAAAAATGCATTGGATAATCCACTTACAAATAATCAGTAAAAAAAAATAACACAATTATATTGTCCCACAACAGGTAGAGACGATAGGTGATGCTTACATGGTGGTTGGCGGTGTGCCTGTTCCTACAGAAACACATGCGGAGCGGGTGGCAAACTTTGCCCTCGGTATGAGACTTGCTGCTAGAGAGGTGACTAGCCCTATCACAGGACAGCCCATACAGGTATGTGTGTGTTTAAACAGTCAGCTCTTGTAAGTAGAAGCAGTGCTCTTGTATTTGTTAAATGTATTGTTTTTTTTTGTCAATCTAGATCCGAGTTGGCCTGCACACAGGTCCAGTTTTGGCTGGTGTTGTAGGTGATAAAATGCCACGGTACTGCTTGTTTGGTGACACGGTCAATACAGCCTCTCGGATGGAGAGCCACGGAGTCCCTGATCACATACACGTGAGCCCCTCCACATACAGGTGAATACTAGCTTCTGAATGGGTTTAGATATTGTCACATGGCCTATAACTTTATTAACTAAATGTAAATGTATCAAAGATGCACTGTCGTATTTTATGCAGTAAAATATCAAAAAACCACTAGGCCAGTGTTATATATTTTGTTCAGTTGAGTTCTTACAATATCCCAAATGTTTCCAACTATTTATATTGTGAGAAAATTGCTATTTTAACCAAGGAGCCGGGATGTCTGAGGGAGTCGCCTGTCAATTGCGTCATATCTGCGTTACCCTCGATTTTCGGTTTTATTTGGCAGAAATGCTTTACTCTTAGCAGTGTGAACAAGTGTCACAGCAGCCACTGAGCGAACGCACTGAGTAACGTCATAACATAATATAAAGACACTTAAATGTATCTAATATGATAAATAGAGCTGCGTTACCTCATACTCATGACCGGAAAAGTGGAAATTGCTTCCGCGGCTGTGTCCTGTCATAATAAAAGTCCTGCGAGCCGTGTACTCGGCAACAATCGCTCCAGCGTCCATCCTCAGCTCCACAACACTCAGTCCTGCTCTGTTTCATACTACAATAACATTAATAACCGCACCCATGAACATGATTTCTGCCCGAGTCCTAGCCCGATTCTTCCCCACCAGCTGTGAGGTGAAGACCACATGTCCCAAGATTCTGAGCTCAAACTTTGCGTCATCAAACTACACCTTTGATTTGAATAGGCACCCTGTAGCGGACGGAAAAATTACATAATGTAGCTTTAAGCAACACAACTGTTTTCAACATTGATAATACAAAATGTTTCTAGTAGCACCAAGCATTAGAAGGATTTCTGGAGGATCATGTGACACTGAAGACTGAAGTAATGATGCTGAAAATTCAGCTTTACCATAACATGAATAAATTAAATTTGAAACTATTCTAAAATATAAAATAGTAAAATTAAATTAAATATTTCGTACTGTTTTTATTGTGTATTTAATCAAACAAACGCAGCCTTTGTGATCATGGAGTCAGTCTTGATAAGTTCAGTCAACACAACAGCACTGAGGCCACTGTGGGTCAAGTCACTGGAATATGTGAGTCAAATCCAGATCTAAGAAAAGAACATCACTTCTTGTCCACAGTGTGTTAAAGGACAAAGCAATCTTTGAGATCGCTGAGAGGGGCGAGATCGAGGTGAAAGGCAAAGGCCTGATGAGAACATACTTCCTGCTGAAGAACCTCCAAAAGAGTGAAGAACAGATCATGGGCTTGGTCGACGGAGAGACTTGTGTGTACCAGGAAGACACAGAGGACGTGACAGATCACTCGAAGGGTGAGGAAACTCTTTGCATGTCAAAACTAGACGGTCACACTTTAGATTAGGGTACAACTCTCACTATTAACTAACTATTAGCTGCCACTTTTGCCTCAAAAATCTCCTAAAAACTGTCTATTTATAGTAAGTAAGGTAGCTGTTAAGTTAGGTATTGGTAGGATTAAGAGATGTAAAATATGGTCATGCAGAATAAGGCTTTAATTTGGGTGTTATAAGTATAAACAGCCAATATAGCATGCTAATAAGCAACTTAATAGATAGAGTTGGAACCTAAATCTCTAATAATAATAATAATAATAATAATATATATATATATATAATATATATATATAATAATATATATAATATATGTGATATTTGATCCTAACAGCTTTGTTTTGCTTTTTTTTTTGACACATTGACTTTCCATGATACACTTAAGTAGGACATTATGTTAATTTCCACAACTCCATTAGTTTAAGACCTGGGTTATTATATATTTGTAAAATTATACGTTTATAAACCCATCACAGGAGTCATCAATCTTTTTGAGGCCTTTGGTGGGTAGAAATAAGCAGGTACATATTGCAAAATATTGTACAAAGATTATTGTTATGCTCACCAAAGCTGCATTTATTTAATAAAAAACTATAGTAAAAACAGTAATATTGTGAACTATACTGAAAAACTTGATTAAAAACTGATTTTTTTCACGCATATAAATTTCACAAAAGGGAATAAGTAAACTCTACTTAATAAAGTTAATTAACATGAACAAAGACAATATGTAATTTAACTTGGTTGAGTAATTTCTACTTTGTTGAAGTTTCCTTTGAAATATTATTTACTAAAACAATATAACACTAAATTAAACCACAAAAAAAATGTTTGAAAATTAACTCCAATTGTCACAAAATGGCAAGTACCCAAATCTAACAACAAAAGCAATGATAAAACAGTGCAAGTACAGCTGGAAAAAAGAGAAATATTGACCTTATTAAATATGTAAGCCCGAGTGCATGATGGGAACACCAGAGTAGTTTTACTTAATTTTTTATAGTGTTTATATTTACAGTATGCTTTAATTTCTACAAGCTTGAATTGAGTACTAATACAAATTTTACCGTTTTTCTTATTTTTTCCGTCTTAACTTTTTCATGTTAAAAAATTACATTTTTTTTTTCTGTAGTATTTACTTTACCACACTGTAAAACATTGTTGGTTTAACTTTTAAAAAAAGTAAGTTAGGTTGCCTGAAAACTTTGAGTTTCAATGGAAGATTTTTTTTGTTTTGTTAATACAATGGAGGAGATTGGTTTAATAAAATAGAAACCATATCAAATTTACTTGACAAAAAATACAGTTGTGATAACAAACCATGATTTTTTTTTTTAAATAACTGTTGAATATTTAAAAATGTAATTTATTCCTTTGATGGCATAGCTGAATTTTCAGCATCATTATTACTCTTTAGCCTCAAGATCCTTCAGAAATAATTATTAATATTATTAATAATAATAATAATATGCTGATTTGCTGCCCAAGAAACATTTCTCGTTGTGCTGCTTGTTTAAGCAGTGTATTTACATGCACAATTTTGTTTCCTATCAACTATCATTTGCACAGAGGAAAGCCACGAAGATGCAAATTGTGTGCGGAAAGAGGAAATGGAAATGGAGGAAGGGGTTGAAAGTGAAAAATGTCAAGCATCATCATCTCTCCTGTCAGGCAATATCTCTCCAGATCATTTAATTCAGTTCGATGTCACGCCAGCGTACGACAGCCCCACTGACTTTAAACATCTACACAATGGTCTTCATTCAGACCGCATTAATACTAAATTATGCTTGATACTTTAGTCCAGCCTCACCAAGTTTTAAGAAGACCATTCAGAGGGCCAGTATACCTAGCATAAATCAACAGCCTAAACCTAAAACCTGCAGTCCCACATGCTCAGTGCTGTGTATAATGACTGTTTTTCACAACTCTTCGAGAAACAGCAGGGGATTTCTGCTCTGTGGATACAGATTCATCATCTGGGAAAGGCAAGTCTCCATGCGGATTCCCAGCGCTCGTCATGCTGCCCAGCTTCATTTGCACCTGCCGGTGATGGCCAGCAGTAGAAACATCCCGCAGAGAAAGCTAATCTCCCTCTGGAGAAATTAATCACTTATTATGGGCTGTTGGAAATCAGATGGCAAACACAGATGACCAGAGATAGATAAACATACGCTTGCTGTTCAGGGATCAAATGTTAGTTTGTGGTCATTTGCAGTCTGTTAGGTAACAAGCGAGCTCTCAAGCAACGCAATCTCTTCTTTTCTCTCAAATAAAAACATGACTGCATGAAAATGTTTCTTATGTATTATTAATTCTCTTTGCCTCTGAGTTTAAGGAAAACATTATTACAGATAATATTTTTTTTTAAAACAAAATACTTATTAAACTCACTTTACAACAAGGTACAATTTGTTAACTGCATTAGTTAACATGAACTAACAGTGAAAAAATTTACTAATATGGACCTGAGCTAACAATGAACAGTTGTATTTTTGTTAACTAACATCAACAGATAATAATAAATACTGTAACAATTGCTCATTGTTAGTTAATGTTAGTTAAAGGGATAGTTACCGACAAATTCAATTGGAGTTATATAAAATAATGTCCTGGCTAATCCAAGCTTTATAATGGCAGTGAATGGCAGCCCAAAATTTGAAGCTCAAAAAAGTGCATTCATTTGAAAACTAATCCACACAGATACGGGAGTTAATAAATGCCTACTGAAGTAAATCGATGGGTTTATGTAAAAAAAAATATCCATATTTAACATGAGTATGAGTTATGAAGTAAAATAACTAGCTTCCCCCAGAACACCTTCCGTGTTCAACCTAAGAAGAAAATGTAACACCTCTCACAGTTCAAAACGCTTACGCTACACCCGACGTAATTGTCGCGCCGGTTACTCTTTTTTTAAAAAGTTAAATATAGAAGGCAGTCCACCGAAAGTTAGATATTTACATTATAATGTATTAAATATTATATAGATATTTGAATATGGATATTTTTCTTACATAAACCCATCGATTCGCTTCAGAAGGCCTTCATTAACCCCCCGGAGTCGTGTGGAGCACTTTTATAATGGACGGATGCACTTTTTTGGACTTCAAATTTTGGGCTGCCTTTATAAAGCTTGGATTAACCAGGACATTTTTTCATAACTCCGATTGTATTCATCTGAAAGAAGAATGTCACACACACAAACGATGCCTTGGGGGTGAGTAAATCATGGGGTAATTTTCATTTTCGGGTGAACTATCCCTTTAATGCTTTAACTAACGTTAACTAATGGGACCTTATTGTAAAGTGTTACCAAACCCATTTATATTTTTGGAGAAAAAAAGAAATAATAATCTTGCTAAAGCTTTTTAATAATTTTTACCAAACGTTACAATAATTAATAGATCAAATTCCTCCATGCGAAGAATTAATTAAGGCAAAAACATTTTTTATGGGGACTCTAGTGACATAAAAAAATAAATAAATGTATTCTGCATCATAAACTAATGAACAACACTGCATGCCGAGTGAATAAAAAAACAAATTTTTGAAGTTAATGTCAGCACGTACGCACAACCCCTTGGCACAGTAACAAAAACCTTTTCAGCAAGGTTCCCATTTAACAAAGGCAACTGCACAACACATTAGAAATCCAGTACAAACATCTTCAACTCTTCACTGAAGGGATACAGCAATAATTATGTATCACAAAAAAGGAAAAACATCTTAGCATCAAGGCAAACAAATATCTTAAAATACCTGGAAGAGTATAAACATTCAAATCAGACGGTTTTCTTCATCATCTGTGTTTATAAAGTGCCGCCGAATTCTTCATGATTGAGAAATACAACACTCTGTAAAATCCCTCTATATAATGCTGCAATCTTTGACTGCATAGCAGTACGTCTTTTCCTCTTATTCCCCATCTCATGATCTGTCTCGCATGGTTCAGAGGGAAAGATCAGATTCCGGAGTGTCCGTTTCCGACAGGAACTTTGTGCTCGTTCCAACCTCTTCAGGGATACTTGGAGTGGAGTCACCGTTGATGTTGGCCCTGTGAAACATCAAGCCTGCGAAAAACACAAGAGGTGAAGCGATCACTTTTGTTTATGTTACTGATGATTATTTTTAGCGCCACAAAAATAATCATACATTGAGGCTTCAGTGACTGCTGCTCAAGCAACAACATTTGGAGCAATGGCACAATGGTGTGTGTGTGAGACTCACGCTCCATTTCCTCGGCCCCTCTGTCGCTGTGCGCTTCTGTAACGGAGCATGTCCGCGTCCGCCTTTGGGTGGACTTCTGCAACGCCATGCACTCTTTTGGCAAGCTCGACCTTGAAGGAAAACAGCACCCTCATTTATAGCCACTCAGATAATAACAGCGTAAGCTGTCTGGACTGAAAACATGAAGTTTGTGTGTTTTGTAAACATTGTGTACCTTTCATAACTGTAGGTGCCGGGATGGCTGATCGACCGCTTCATCTACACAATAACGATAAAACATGACTTCAAATTTATGGACAATCACATGCCAGACCAAAGTTGTTATTGTTAACTAAAACTAATTAACTAACCAAAACTATTTCCTATTTCATTGATTGAAATCAAACTGAAATAAAATACAAATCTTACATTAAAAACAAAAATTATATATTTTATTACATTTTGGTACTTTAACATCAGTTTATTTTATTTTAGTTAGATGCCAAGATAATGTTATTAGTGTTCGTTTTCATAAAGTGTTCTGCATAATTAAGGGCGTGGTTACTTTGAGTGACAGGTGGATAGCCATTTATCCGCCGTCTATAGTAATTGCGTCACCTAACACAATGCTTACATTCCGCCTCTATGCCCATTTTCTGATGTCCGGGAGTGACACACAATGACACGCTAGCAAGATGGCAACGCCCATCTCGTCTCTACTTTACGCTTCAGAACGGCTTATCGGAATCCTTTGGGTGACTTCATGGACACTACGTCCATATTTTTTTACAGTCTATGCTTATAACTAAATAACTTGTAATAAAATATACCATATTGCACACAAATAGCAATAGGAACTTTTTCCAGGTAAATATGAAAAAAATGAAGGTAAATTGTATGTGATTTGTGCTTGTGTCTTTACCCGAGACATCTGGATGGGAGAGGGGGACACAGGGGACATTAAGGAATCAGATGGACTGGATTGCAACATGTCAGTCTGGAATTTGGAATTGGCGATTTTCATACATTCTTCCAGTGTTTTGATGAAGGTTTCACAGGTGGCACTCAGTAATGAGGACGCCTCATTCCTTGTCTAGGAAAAATAACAGCAAATACAATGATTTAGTTTAAAAGACTAGATTTCTATGATGATAAACCTTTTTACATCAATCCCCCATCTGCAATAAGTGCAGTGATGAATGTGGTTTGAATGAAAAAACAGCTGAATGCGTGTCTAACCTCAGTGCTGGCCACGGGAGATTCTCCTTCCTGTTCCACAGACTCCTGAATAGTGTGCACCTGCTGCATTAATAAGTCACAGTACAGACGCAGCTCCGACATTTTGGTTTTCAGTGATTCTGTGGTTTCTGTTAACTCTGCAAAAACCCATTAGGAAAGGAAATGCAACCCTTAATAGGAATTCATATTGCTTAGCAGTCAAGATTACAGCTGTGCAACTAGCAAGCATGAATTCAGTATATAAACGTCTTGAAAGTCTTTGACCTGAATATACACACACACACACACACACACACCCACACACACACACACACACACACACACACACACCCACACACACACATTAATATATGTATGTCAGCCTATCAGATTCAAGCATTCAAAAGCCCTATATACAGTATATATATATATATATATACACACACACACACACACAAGTTCCAGACTGACATGTTGCAATCCATTTAAATTTTAAATAGTATTATCATTGTAATTTTTTTAATTATATATATATATATATATATATATATATATATATATATATATATATATATATATATATATATATATATATATTTAAGATTTATCTTAAGATGTATATATATCTTAATTTTATCCAAATCACTTTATCAGAATATCATTATATTATACAATAATACTATTTAAAATTTAAATAAAATGTAAGTAATATAATCAATGAGTTAATATAACTTATATAGTTTATATATAGTATAAATAAATCAGCTGAGGTTTATCTTATATTCAAATCTTATAATTTCCGAAATATCATTGTATATTAAATAATATAATGACAATAAAATACAATTAAAAAATATGATTATATGGGTCACTATAACTTGAATAGTATATATACATACATTTGGTAATATGTTTAATTAATAGCAATGAAAAACATGAATACATAACCTAATGCTTCAGATATGATTTTTTTTATTATTTTGCTTTATTATTTTAATTATAATAATAATATTTTTTTTTAAAAACAATGGGTGTTATTACTTTGGGCATTAAAAATAATTATTTTATCAACAATATTTATCATATTCATTATTGTTATTATCATTGTAATCACTATTTATTTTATGATTAACATAATTATTATTATTATAATTATTTAAATAATTAACTCAACATATTCCAAATTAAATGTATTAATTACTTTATTCAATATTAAAATAAAAAAATAAAACAATTAAATTAATTTGATGAATTATTAGTCCATGAACATCTATGAAGATCATGAAATTTCTTTACTGTGAGTTGTCTTTTGCTACGAGAAGGGAATAATAAAAGACCAAAGATATAAGATATAAGACGAGCAAATGTTTTTCTTACCCCTTTCTTTTTTGGTTCTAGTGTCAATGAGTCCAGCTTTGGAGCTCCCTAGAGCAACCAACCACTTCTGCCTCTCCGCTGCATTTACAGCCTTCACATAAAAATGCTGCTCACCGGGTATGATCAGCTCCAGACGCGTGTTGTCAGTTGGGTGAACTGGAGCAAACATGAGGAAGTCCAAAAACAACATACGAATAATCTGTTTATTTTCTCGTAAGAATTGAAGATTTAGCTGATAAGATAGATGATCATCTCACCTTTAATTTCACATACTGACATCTTAATACTGCCTTTGCTGCCTTTGCACACGTCATCTTCTGAATCATAGTATGAAATGATGCCATTGTCCAGCACAAACCACCTTGGCTGCCATCCTTTCATAAAACATATTATCAGATCACAAAACGCATTTAAATCAAACAAAAGATGCAATTTCTGAGCTTTCTAAACTTGAGATTTATGACTAGTCTCATTACTTCATGCATTAGGTATCATGCTTATCACATGACAGGAAAGGAAGTTTGACATATGACATTTTTAGGATAACTTAACATGACATTCAACAGTTTTGACATTCACACAGCAATGTTAAAGGCAATACAACAAAGCTGCATGTATCAGCAGCTCTCAGGCATCATAATACAAACTGAGTACAGCTTGTGCATACTTGCAGTGTCCTATCTGATTGCAGCTCAAATGTCCACAATCCAATTTGTCAGTGCAATTCACTTTACCTGTCATATAGTTAGTCCATTTGTAAAGCACTCCTTCCATTATTCTCCAAGCAGAAAACCCGGTGAAAAAAACTTTAAAGCAGCTTTTACAGAGCTTGCACCAGGCAGCTGCTTGTTTGCCCCCTTTACAGGCTAATTAGCGTGCTAGCATGCTCCAGGCTAACTCAATGATCCCCCATCTACGTGTCATTATGTCAAAAGAGCGGGCGGATCGTAAGGTAACGGGGAAAATATATTTGTTTTCACGGTCATTTCTCTGAAGACAGCGCGACACACATGCTGGGAGATTCTACTAAAGGCAGACGGAGCAAGATTAAAGATGAGATCACTGTTTACAGATTGAACCGGAAGAGGCGTTTGCTCGGCTGTGAAGAGATTCTTTGCTGTGTAGCCATTCGATACGACCAGATACGACAGTGAAAGCCACTCGAAAGCATCAAAGTACATACTATTTTCAGAAAATAACTTCATACAGTCAAATTTCCTATTATTATAGATTTGTATTTTATTTTTTATTTTTATATGTTGTGAATTTATTAGACAAAATACACAGATAAAGAAAAACATCGTTTTGTGCACAGATAGATAGATAGATAGATAGATAGATAGATAGATAGATAGATAGATAGATAGATAGATAGATAGATAGATAGATAGATAGATAGATAGATAGATAGATGCCTATAAACACATTTTTTTATAGAATTTGAATCATCAGTACTAAAGCACAATTAAATTGATTTATTTACGAAGTTATACATTATAAATGAAACTGGCGAAGACTAAAATTAAGTAAAAGTTTAAAGAAATACGTGTTTATCATCAGTCACTTGTTTAAATGTGTACAATTAAATAAAACTTATTTAGCCTATTCTATTTCCCTTTTCCTCACGATTGTCTAATATAATGACGTATATATGTGTGTTAAGTTTTTTTAAGTTATATAAATAATATATAAAAAATGTATATACAAATATATACATATTATATATGTATATAATGTAAACTAATGTAGTTGGAGGCGCTGAGTCACACGTGACCACTCAACGCGGAAGCAAATCTAGAGCGGAAGATTTCTCTCATTTTAGAAACTTCTTGGTAACACTTCCTAGAGCCCAGAGTAAATAAGCTGATTAGTCGGGGGAGATGGCCGGAGAGACAGAAGATGAGATCCCTGGTAAAATATTATGTAGTGCATTAGTGGTCAATGTAAACAGTTTTGTTATGATCAGTTGCTACACGTCTGTCTCTTTATCCTTATTGGCTGTTAATGATTAGCCAACAGGCTATATAACGGTGCTACATAGTGGAAGCGAATCATATGTTATACTGGTGTAAATATGTTTTAACTGCTTCTATGCCCCTTGAATATTATGTATTCTCTGGGTTTATACATGTAACGTAAATTGTTCGTTGTGTTTTTGTTTGGTTTTAATTAATTGAACACTGTCCCGCTCTTTCATTGACTCCTGTGGTGGCTATCTGTCGCCAAGGCAACCACGCCATGTGGTCACGCCTCTCTCGTTTTCTATTTTATAATATTTCTATAACGTAAACAACTAAACTAATTTTAACCATCTTACTATGTGTATATACACAAAGAAACGGCATAAAATCATACAAACTATTATTTGTTTACAACACAATATAGTGTAATACAACATGTTTTTGATGAGCAGTCATTCGAATAATTGAACGCAAAACATAAAATATGCCTGTCAGCATTTTCTATTGTTCTATTTTTCAACGTTTGTTTTAGAATCCGGAGCTGTCTTCACTTTTGGAAAGAGTAAATTTGCAGATAATGCCCCCAGTAAATTTTGGTTGAAAAATGATGTACCTTTGAGAATTTCCTGTGGAGATGAGCACACGGCACTAGTAACAGGTATAATTTACGATTTGATTAGTGGATATATTGGTAATTACAGTCTTATTATTAGTCTTATTGTGCATTCATCCGGTCACCTTTCCTACTGTGTTTAGAAAATGGGAAGCTGTTTATGTTTGGCAGCAATAACTGGGGACAGCTGGGCCTCGGAACGAAGACCACTGTGAATAAACCCACATGTGTGAAAGGTATGACTTTGAGTCAGTGTTGCCACGGTTGTTTTTGTAGTCCACAGGTTGAAGCGACTCCTAGTAATTCGATGTATACCCCCGGAACGCGATTGGGCTGGTTTTGGTTGTGATTGGGCTGGTTTTGAAAAGCACTTGGGCTGTTTTATTACTCAAACCTGTCAGACTGTCAGTCAAAGCGAGAGCAGTACTGAGTGTGTTCAAGATGATAAATCACTTCAACACATTTTCCAATGCTCTCAGTCACATGTAGCTAATCATGACAAGTGACTTTAAATTATTTAGCAGTAATAAATAGTTTGACACACATAATTACATGTTTGCAAGTAGCTGTAATAAAAAGGAGATCTTTTTAGGACAAAGCCATCGATTGTCTTAATCCCAATCTGGAGTGGTCCATAATCTGCATTAATCTGAAAAGCAGAGGGGAAGTGTGCGCAGTTCAACATTTGAACAAATTAGTTTACTAAATAAACTAATATATATATATATATATATATATATATATATATATATATATATATATATATATATATATATATATATATATATATATATATATATATATATATATATATATATATATATTTACACAGTGCCTTGCGAAAGTACCGCCGTTTTGTCGTTGTCAAAAGTTTTTGATTGGAAAGATTTTTTATGATTTTAGAAGAAGTCTCTTATGTTCACCAAGGCTGCATTTATTTGATTAAAATGTAAAATAACTTATCAATTTCTATATGAATATATTTTAAAATTTAATATACTCCTGTGATGCAAATTTAAATTTTCAGCATCTTTACGCCAGTATTCAGTGTCACACGATCCTTCAGAAATCATTCCAATAGGCTGATTTGATGCTCAAGAAACATTTATGATTATTATCAACGTTGAAAACAGTTGTAACATTTTTCTTCAGGATTCTTTAAATAGCATTTATTTTAAACATAATCTTTTGTAACATTAATATCTGTACTGAATGTATTGATTGTCACTTTTGATCAGTTTAATGCATCCTTGCTGAATAAATGTAATTCAAAATTCTTGCGGACCCAAAACTTCTGAACAGTAGTACAATGTTGCAAAAGCTTTCTATTTCAGATAAATGCTGTTCTTTTAAACTTTCTATTCATCAAAGAATCTTTATATTTGATAACTTTTTTAATATTGATAATAATCGTAAATGTTTCTTGAGCATCAATTCATCATATTAGAATGATCCTGAAAGATCATGTGACACTGAAGACTGAGTAATGATGCTGAAAATTCAGCTTTGCAGCATTTTAAATTATATTCAAGTAGAACACAGTTACTTTAAATTTTAATAATATTTCACTATATTTGTATTTTTAATCAAATAAATGCAGCCTTGGTGAGCATAAGAGACTGTACACATATTTGTATATATATATATATATATATATATATATATATATATATATATATATATATATATATATATATATATATATATATACACACACACACACACACACACACACACACACACACACACACACACACACACACACATATTATATATATATATATATAAATGTAAGGTCCATCCATTAGCCCAAGGACGGAATCTAACGGCCTGGTCGAAGGATTTCTGCGTGTAAGACTTTTCAGCATTTCTTTTAAAAGCACTTAATTTATTCATACCGAATTTTAAATCTGACTCCCTTGATAATTTAATCTGACTCCAATTGTATGTGGTTTCGTTAAGTTTGTTGCATTTACAAAGTGACGGCTGATTAAAGAATTAGTTGTGATGAAATTTAGATCGCTGATTTACTTAGAATTTCTTATCTTCATTATTCGTTCCTCCATGGGACCAGGAGTCACTCAGAGGATAATACTCGCAAAATTAATAGTTAATTAAATTACCTCACGGACACAAATTAGCCAGTTCTGTTATAATAGAGGATTGCAGAGTGAACTATTTTATCTTTAAGTGAGTCGCACATGCTTACTCATAACAACAAGTGTAATTGGAATAATAATCAGGGGGACTGCAACGTATTAATAACAGCGACAGTCAGAAATCAGATTGCCCCTCATGCTTAGCGCTATGCTCCAGTTCATGGGGTCCTCCGTATGAATCTGCCGGCCCTGGCAGAAAGATTCGCGGAAACTCCTACAACCTCCTCATGCGACACTTCTAGAATCAATGATTTCGGACTAAAACAAGATAAATCATGATGAATGTTTATTTAAGCCAGGTACAAATATCAAAATAAAAGAATTAAAAAAGACACAACTGAATAGCATACAATATTAACTACAATCACCAAATAATATAAAAATAGTTTCAAAGAGTCATGATTCCTGGCACACTACATATCATGTGTGTGAGTGCCCCTAGGACACGAACACAACATGGCATGGGGGTTCTGCAGAATGTTCCCAAATGGCAGCTCTACTACCCTTCTTTAAATACTCAGACCAGAACAAAAGATTGTAAACATTTGCAACACAACACCTGGTTTCGGGGGAGATGTTTTAGATGTCTTTGAAGAGACCACTCTAAGAGGAGCCCAGAATTCTCAAACGTTTCAATCTTTCTCATCCTACTAGTGACTATAGTGAAATTGAGACAAATTTACCCATCGCACAGACCTTTCAAAAGACACCAAACACCAAAGGGATAAAACAATAGACTCACAAAATACATCATCTGTATATTTGCATTCTGTCAGTCCCACTCTTTCTGTGAGATCTTCTTTTCAGATTATTGCTTTATTGATAGGCGTTGGATCTCCGCTTTTGTCTTAGAAGTAAAACCAATTCTTATTCATGTTGTATAATTGTGTTTAGTAAGAATTAATCATAGTCAACATGTTTCTGACATACAATGACCATGTTTGTTTTCTCAAAGCCCTAAAATCAGAAATCGTGAAGTTCGCAGCCTGTGGAAGAACTCATACACTTGTTTATACATGTAAGTTTATTCAGAATATTTGCCTAATATTTTTAATCTATTAAATCAATCCTGCTTTTTTTTTAAAGTTGAAATTTGTTTTCTGTTGTTCATTTCTTACTTCTTTATTTACATTCTTATTAAACCACTGAAACAAACAGCAATGTTTTAAAAGGGCCACATGGCAACACAGTAGGAGCTCTAATAAATTAGAAATGTATAATTGTCTCTGCAAATTAAACAGGGATACAAACGTTTAACTTTGAAAAATTATACACATAATATTTAAACATATCATAACTGAGCATACTGTTTGTTTTAGTTTTTTGACAATATTGTAATATTGGCAAAGGCCAAAACATAAAAATATAAGATTTAAAAAAAGTTTTTGAATATTAATATTGTGAAATATTATTGTAATTTAAAATAAATTCGTTCTATCGATGCAATCATTGTAATATTATGATTTGCTGCTCAAGAAACAGTTAATATTATAAGTGTTATAAACAGTTGTGCTGCTTAATATTTTGTGATAACTTTTTTTTTGATGAATATAACATTTAAAAGAGCAGCATTTATTTAAAATATAATTTTTTGTAATGTCACTATCGATCGTATACCCCCACCACCACCATCACCAAAAAATCTCACTGACCCCAAATGTTTTGATAGCACTAAATTAGATAATTATTTGCAACACTACAGATTACCCTCAACTAAAATACTTGTTCTCTTTACTGAACAGCCCGTGGCAACCTGTATGCCTCTGGAGGGAATAATGAAGGACAGCTTGGTCTTGGTGACTGTGATGACAGATCCTCCTTTCACTTGGTGGACTTCTTCAGCAAACATGGGCCACTCAGAATGCTCGCTGCTGGTTCCAATACATCTGCTGCCCTGACTCGTAAGAGTTTTTTCCCCTCTGCCTTATATCAACAGTGGCTATTGACAAAAATATGGGGGGGCAAATATGACATACATAACATGTAACGGAAAATATTAACAATAATGTAACAAAATCTCTGTCATCTCAGAGGAAGGCAGACTCTATATGTGGGGCGATAACTCCGAGGGTCAGATTGGGTTAGGAAAGGAGAGTAACGCACTTACTCCTCAGGAGGTTTCTGTGGGAAAACGAGTGTCCTGGGTGTCCTGTGGATATTATCATTCTGCCTTTGTTACTGGTAGGTATGCCACTGTATTACCTCATGTCACTACTGTCAACATTCACGTTTTATTAAAAGGAACATGCCGACTTTTTGCCACTTTAGCTTATTCACCATATCCCCCAGAGTTAGATGACTCCATACATACCATTCTCATCTCCGTGCATGCCATAATTCTGTCTGACGCACCCACCGCTAGCTTAGCACAAAGACTGGAGGTAAACAGTTCACTGTGTAACTATACACATCCCAACATGTAAATAGAAAAATGTTGCCGTTATTTTGTCACTTATTGAGCAGTAGGCCAGATGGAGCAGTTTGCCTCCAGGCTTTGTGCTAAGCTAGACTAGCGGTGGGTGCGTCACACAGAGTTATGGCACGCACAGAGATAAAAATGGCATGTATGGACTTATCTAATTCTGAGGGATACGGTGGATAAGCTAATGTTCCCAAAAGTTGGCGTGTTTCTTTAAACTTTTATAGGAATTTACAGGAATACTTTTTTTTATATTTATAATATTATACTGGATGATTTCTGTAGGGTCATGTGACATTGAAGACAAATTCTGCATTGCCATCACAGGAATATACTACATTTTAAAATATATTAAAATAGAAAACAGATATTTTAAATTGTAATAATTTTTTTTTACAAAATTTCTGATTTTACTCTATTTTGATTAAGTAAATTTAGCCTTTAGTTGGCGTAAAAGACTTATAAAAATACTCAAATTCCAAAAATGTATCTCCAACATTTGGTGTGTTCTTTATTATAATGAATTATGCATGTTATATATAATAATAATAACATTACAAGCAATTTAATTCAATTAATCATTTAATACTATTTAATAAAGGCATAATATTACATTATTATTTTATAAATAATACTTGATATATTTAATAAATATATCAAAAAAATGTACAAATTATGTTCATTTGTGTTACATTGGAATATCCGTAATTTTAAATCCCCACTTTTTGACAATTCATGATGACCTTCTCACTTCCTCTCAATGATCCACAGAGCACAGTATGGTGGCATTGAATTCATAAAATGTTCATTATTTGACCTTCTATGAAGGCTGGATTGTTGCTAGGTGATGCTTGTTTCCTTTGTTACAGTGGATGGGGCCTTGTTCACGTTTGGAGAAAAAGAGAGTGGAAAGCTGGGCTTGTCCACAGAGATGCTGGCCAATCATAAAGTGCCTCAACAGGTGACCGGCATCTCTGATAAGGTGGTACAGGTGTCCTGTGGAGGAGGGCACACGGTGGCGCTTACGGGTAGGAGAACATCTTTCGCTTTGTGGTCTTTTTTGCCTATGTTTCTTCTTTTTGAAGACTAAATGTTACACGTGTCTGGTAATGCAGAGAATGAGGTGTATTCGTTTGGCCTGGGTCAGTTTGGACAGCTTGGTCACGGCACATTCATATTTGAGTCTCGTTTACCCAGACTGGTTGAGCATTTCAGGAGGGGCAGAGTTAAACATGCAGAGTGTGGAGAGAACCATACAGCGCTGATAACTGGTAAAACATGCACAGAAAACTACCTGACATTGTTCTTTTATGTGTTGTGATCCTCTAAAATATATACGATTCTCTTTGTATATATGCTGGTTTCAGACAGCGGCCTTTTGTACACTTTCGGTGATGGTCGGCATGGAAAACTGGGGCTTGGAGAAGAAAACTTCACAAACCAGTTCAGACCAACCCTGTGCACGAGATTCCTCGCCTGCCATGTACATTCTGTACGTATTACTGCCCATCTACTGTTTCTGGCACAATGTAAAATACTTTTTATTTCTAGCAGATATATAAACGTTCTGCTTTAAACTGGTTTAACCAATATCAATTGTATTGCCCCGTTGACCCCAGTTTCTTTTGAAATAGAAAGGTCTGGACAAATCCGAGTATTTGCTTTCATTTTCTAGTTTTATTTCTCATTGTAGAGAAAACATTTTATTTTTTTTATTGCAAAAAGTATTAGTTTTTCCTGCTGAGCATAAATATTTTTGGTTCCGTTTTTTACAGCAGATAAGAACTTTGGGGTCAGTAATAATTATTTTTATTTTTTTTCAAAGAAATTAATGCATTTATTCAACAGGAATACATTCACTTGATCAAAAGTGAGAGTAAAGACTTAATTAAAAAAAAATATATATAGATAATAATAATAAACATTGATTAAGCTCAAAATCAGCATAATACAATGATTTCTGAAGAATCATGTGACACTAAAGTGGCTGGTTGCTGAAAATTCAGCTTTGTCATCACAGGAATAAGTTACAATTTTTTAAAGGGATAGTTCACCCAAAAATGTAAATTTGATGTTTATCTACTTACCCCCAGGGCATCCAAGATGTAGGTGAGTTTGGTTCTTCAGTAGAACACAAATGAAGATTTTGCTCGTATAATGCATTGTCAATAGGGTCTTATTCTAATTCACCTACATCGTGGATTCCCTGGTGAACTATCCCTTTAATATATTACAATAGAAAATAATTATTTTAAATTGTAATAATATTTCACAAAATTACTGTTTTTACTGTATTTTTGAGAAAAAATATACATAGCATAAGACATTTAAAAAACATTTTTAAAAAACTTACCGACTTCAAATGTTTGAATGTTATTCTTACATGTATTAATCTGCTAAAAGTTTGTATTGTCATTTCATATGATTCAATATGGACTAAAAGCCACAAATCTCGTTGTTGAAGTTGATTTCATGGCATATGTAAACGGTGTGTGTTTTCAGGTTACTTGTGGTGGGTGTCACATGCTTGTGTTGGCAAAGCCCAGGGCTGAAAGATTGGAGGATTTGATCCTGGAGGAAGATGACGTGACCGAAGACTACTTTGAGAAGTCCTGTACTGAACTACTGGGGGACACGCACAGTCAGACCACCCTAAACAGAAGTCTTTCGGCTCGGGTCAGACGCAGAGAACGGGTGGGTCAATCCTATTGGATCAAAATTAGTGCAGCTGATTATCAATTGGACTATTGGAAATTTATTTCAAGATGAATAATACAATTTTTATTTTGTAAATATATTGCCTAAAAAATATATATAAATAAAATTGGATGCAATGTGTGTTTCTTTTCTTCTGCAGGAGCGTTCACCAGATCAATTTGGACAGATGTTTCGAACACTCCCAGCTCTGGGTGGGAATCAGCTGAGGGCATCTCTATCTGCTCCCAGCCAGATCCGTCACTCCCACAGTGACCGACCTGGAAAGATCAACCACAACAGCCTCAAAAGTAACTGCCTTGTCAAAAAACTGAAGTATCATAACAAATCATATCTGTTATTTCAAAATACAGGAAAACAAGTTCAGTTCAATTCACATTTATAGCGCTTTTCACAATACATATCATTTCAAAGCAGCTTTACAGAAAACTCATGCAATCTGTTATCAGAGGTGACTCTGTCCAAGTTATGGATTTTAGAAATGTACAAATCACACAGTTAGCTACCATTGTATTAATAAACAATGTATTAATTTGAGGCAGAAATAACGATCTCAGTGAAGTAAAGAATACATGTTGTTAACAAATGATTTGTTTATAGAAAAATAAATAAATTAGCATGGGTGCTATTCACAAATGCAATTTCCACTCGTGAAAAGACATTATTCGATCAAAATACACAAATTTATGTTTATGCACTACTGTTAAAAAATGTATGGTCAGTATGATTAAATCATTTAATAATTGTATTCACCAAGGAAACATTAACTTGATTAACTTGTCAAAAGTGACAGCAAAGACTTTTGCATTATTCCAAAAGATTTATTTTTTAAAAACTTTGAACTTTCTATTCAGAATCCTTTTATAATGTATCATGGTCGGTGTCCTCACAAATATTATGCAGTACAACTCATTTCAGCATTGATAATAGTAAGAAATGTTTGTTGAGCAGGAAATCACAATATTAGAATGATTTATGAATTATGATGTGACACTTAAGACTGGAGCAATGTTGATAAAATCCAGCTTTGCCATTACAGGAATAAATTACATTTTAAATGTAAATAAATGCTTTTAAATTGTAATTCTCTCTCTCTCTCTCTCTCTCTCTCTCTCTCTCTCTCTCTCTCTCTCTCTCTCTCTCTCTCTCTCTCTCTCTCTCTCTCTAGTTCCTGGAAAGAGAGAGAAATCTCTCGATGACAGAAGCATTATGGAGGATAGTGAGAGCGTAAAAGACCTTGGAGAAACCACTGACTTATTAAACCTGGTAGGAGAAGCATAACATCCCTTATGAAAGAGGCATGCATGCTTTTACAATATCTATAGAAAATATGTAGAATTAGACATTTCATTTATTGATTTGGTTTATTGTAATATTTAATGATAAATTGCTGTTTTATTATTTTAAACACAGGGACAGCAGGGATTAAACAATGCTAAATGCAAATGATAAAATGCAACTAATCATATAATCATGATCAAAATAATTTGACTTTTAAATGGTAAAGAAGGGACACAGACTCCTGTAAATACAGGTTACATCTTGGGTTGTCATTTAATGTAAAATCTGGGTTTTTATCATGCATAAAAAACAGTTAAGTACTGCTAGTATAAAAGACATAAAGCTTCCGAGGATAATGCAAAAGTTTCTTTGATTTCAGACTCACATAATTAAGATGGACCCGAGTGATAAGACTCTCACATTGTCTCCTATGGAGAAGGTAAGAGCTCATCTGAGTTGTTGTTCAATAAATTTGGCATTTTAGACGGGCAAAAAAAGGTTAAGGACAAAAAAAGAAAGAAAAAAAAAATTTAAGGGCTGCACTCATTTAGACCTTTTTCTTATGCTTGTGTTGTCTCTCTTTGCTTCATTGACTCGTTCTCCTCATTTGCTTTGCAGCCTTAAAGCTCATTCTGCTCTCGTTCAGCCTGCTCTGCATGTTCATTAGTTTCTCTAACACTTTCCTTCTTTTTATCCTCTGCTTCCTGGAATAGAAGAAGGTTAAGGTTGTGAAAGAACACGGTAAGAAGAAGGGAAAGCATAGCGATGGCCCCGCCTCTAATAGTAAGGGGGCGGAGCTTTTAGCTCGCAAAGCTCTTCCCACTGAGTTACTTAGAAGCTCAAGTGGTAGCTCAGTGGTCGGGGAACCATTGGGACATCTTGGGACAGGGATGCCCCACAAGAGCCCTAAGAGACATGGCCATGATAAGGAAAATGTACTTATCACTGTGGACAACGGAAAGCCTGCATATCACCAAGCTGGTGGAAGTAACACCAGATTGGGGACGGACATAAGCAGAGCTGGATCCAAATCCTACCTGCCCAAGCACACAGAACTGATGAAGTCAAGGGATAAAGTTAAAAAAGAATCAACAGAAAAAGCCCCACCAAATCAAGAGGTTCAAATCAAGGTTGCTCAAAAATCAAAAGGAAGTACAAAACAAAACCAAGAGGGAGCAGGTAAAGCAAAACCCAAAGATCGTCCACTGGAAGTCAGAAGCCAGCCTCAAAAAGTGGTGGGGAAAGAAAAGAAAGTACAAATGAAACCCATAATTGTTGTTGAACATCATCATGAACAGACCACACATAAGGACCAAGACCCAACAGGTAAGAAGATCTCAAAAGATGTTTTACCAAAAGCTCAAAGGGTGAAAGGTGAAACGAATGCTGTTAAGACAGAAAACCTAAATTTTGTCCCACAGAGCAAAAAGTCAGATTCAAAAAAAGACTCAAAAAGTAGTAAGACAATACAAGAGATCTCCACAACTTCACAACAGTCCTGCCAAGAAGATGTTTCTACAAAGAAGTCAAAGAAATCAAGGGCAGAAAAAAGTCAATTGCTAGTAGAAGATAAGTTGAAAAACACAAAAAAGGAGCCTACTGTTGTTTCCGAAGCTGCCTCCAAATCTGAATCGATGTCAGAATCTGAGCAAATGAAGGAAAATCCTCTCATTAAGGTGACATCTTTTCTCCAAGATGTGGGAATGGCAAGTCCTGCTTGCTTACTTGGAGCATCAGCAGTCAGTCAGTTCCTTTCCCAGTCCACACCCCAAAAGATGCCAAAACCTCCTTCAAAACAAAGAACTCTATCTGATGTTTCATCTCTGAGTGAGTCCGATGAGGTTTCAAGACAGGAGGAGACTAGAGAAGCCAGGAGGACAGCCGTTAACATTAAGGCAGAATCAGGAACTTCAGATGGGGACTTGGAAAGAAGCAGCATTGAGTCCAAAACTGAGGATCATTCTGAGGTGGAAACATATAGAAGAAGCGAGGAGGACGGAGGAGAGGAATCAGATGAGGGGGAAAGCAAGGGATTGGTGAACAAAAAGGATGAGAGTGAGGAAGAGGATGACAGTGAGGAGGAAAGTAAGAGCAAGACCCTTGACAAGGTAGCAAATGATGAAGATTCTGAGGTTGACGACGATACATCAATCAAAGCTTCTAGTGAGGATGAGGAAAGTGAGGAAGAGGAGAAGAAAAGTAAAAGTGAGGCAACTGAGGATGTAGAGAGTGAAGCTAGGGAAGAGGAGAGTAATGGAATAGAAGAAGAAGAAACAAGTGAGATAAGTAGAAAAAGTAAAGAGGAGAGTGAAGATGAACAGGATGAAAGCAAAACAAGCAAAGAGGAAGAAACTGAGAGCAAAAGTGAGAGATCAATAGAAGAATCAGATGAAGAGAAAGAGGAGTCGGAGGAAAAAGATAGTGAAGAAGAAGAAGAAAATGATGTGGAAAGTGACAGTGCAGAGGAGGATAGTGCAGATGAAGATATTGAAAAGACTAATGAAGAGGAGGAGGAATCAGAAAAGCTGGAAAGTGAGATTGAAGATGAAGGGGATGAAGAGGGTGAAAAGACTAGTGAAGAAGAGGAGGAAGAATCAGAAAAGCTGAAAAGTGAGACTGAAGATGATGGGGATGAAGAGGGAGAAAAGACTAGTGAAGAAGAGAAGGAAGATTCAGAAAAGCGGGAAAGTGAGACTGAAGATGATGATGAAGGGGAGAGTGAGAGTGAAGTGGAGGAGGAGAGTGAGGAAGATAATGAGGATGAGGAAGAGGGCGAAAGCAATGAAGAGGAACCAGTGAGTGAGGATGTTGAGGAAGAGGAAGAAAAAACGAGTGAAGAAGAGAGTGAAGAGGAAGAAGAGCAGGAGAGCAAAGATGAAGAGGAAGGAGAAGAAGAGCAGGAGAGCAAAGGCGAAGAGGAAGAAGAGGAGGAGAGCAAAGAGGAAGAGGAAGAAGAGCAGGAGAGTAAAGAGGAAGAAGAGCAGGAGAGCAAAGAAGAAGAGGAAGAGGAAGAAGAGCAGGAGAGCAAAGACGAAGAGGAAGAAGAGCTGGAGAGTAAAGAGGAAGAGGAAGAAGAGCAGGAGAGCAAAGAGGAAGAAGAGCAGGAGAGCAAAGAGGAAGAGGAAAGTAATGGTGAGGAGGAAGACGATGAAGAAGCAGAAGAGGAAGCAGAGGAGGAAGAGTCTGAAGAAAAAGAGGAGGCGGAAGAAGCAGAGGATGAGGAGGGAGAAGAGGAGGACAAACAAGAAGAGAAAGAAGAGAGTAATGAAGAGGAGGAAGAAGAACAAGAGGAGGAGGAGGAAAAAGAAAAGGCCAAGAGAAAAGGTGAAAAAGCCCCTGAATCCGCCAAACAAAAGTCAAGCGTGAAAACAACAAAACAGCCGACAAAAGCCAAACGGGCCCGAGCACAAAGCCAGCAGTCAGACGACCAGTCCCAGGAGTCTCAGCAGTTTTGGGATGATGTTCTACCTCAATACCTCAATTTAAAATAATTCAACAACTCCTGTCTGCTTTTCCAGAGTATTGTGTACATGCCCTTTTATACTTACTTTTATGCTCTTTCTTGCTTGTGTGATATATATTTAAAATATTTTCATTTCACCATTCATATTTCTTGCAATTTTGCCTATGACATTTTTACTAAATGTATTGCTTCACATTTTTCTTTTTCTATTTGTCTATTTATGTTTTCATAAGTAATGATATGCCCATGCAGTAATGAAGCCGTTTGGATGTGCCTTAGCATACATCTATCTAATGGACAGCTATGTTCGTTTATTAACAAATGTGCTTGATTTGCCAATGACCTCGAATCAGCACTATCAACAACTTTAAGTTCTTACAAATACAAACCAGGCACATTTAAATATGCCTTTTAGTCAGAACTCTTATGAAAAAATTAAATGGCAGCTCATGGTTTTTATGACTTGAAGAAAATAATTGGGGGGGGGGGGGGTAAAGTTAGTCATTAAGTAGCGTTTAGTTAAAATTTTGCACTTGTGCTTGTTCTGTGTTACATTTATGTTACATTTAATAGCCAATAAAACATTTATTTGTAACTATTTGCATCTGTTTTTATATTTGGTTTTCCATTTAGTAACATTTTATTTTATTTAAATAAAGATAGCAGCACAAAGTATCCAATCAGTGACTTTAATAAAAAATTCTGTATGCTTTACATAAAAAAACAAACTGCATTATAGTGTTGACAGAAATCTATCCTGCTGTATTAGAAAGTTTCAGCAGCAAAATAGACAAATTTGCTTTCGAATAATCATGCAAATAAAGAAAGCTATACGAGATATCTTCAAATTGCAAAGCAGTTGCATTCAGGCAGAAAACCGAAAATCCTTCATTGGACAGGTGAGGCTGCCCTTACATTGCACTCTCTATGTAGTGCTGGTCATTTTCTAGTCCTCCTAAATAGATCCCTAGTCCTGTACCCACCTACTTGTGTTTGTATACATGTAGTTTTTTGCATTCATTTTAATTTTAAAATGACCTGACCTGACTCACATTCCCTCTCCTGCCATTCTAGTTCCCTCAACCCTCTTTTTGTGTTTCACAGTCACTCATTCAGGCACTGATTATGTCTTTTCTCACTTTTTGCGCCGATTTCTCCAGCTCCGGACAGATGAGATCAATGGAAAGGAGGAGGCAGAAGATGAAGAGGAGGAATATTTAGATGATGATGAAGATGACGAGGAGGATGAGGAAGAAGAAGATGAGGAAGATCATCTAGAGGAAAAAGAAGGGGAAAAGTGCGAGGAGAAGGAAGATATTCCAGGCGAGAAGAGAAAAGAGACGGAGGAAAGCACTGCAGAGCTAGACGCACAGGTGCCTTGAAAGCTTTCATTCATAGCATTTCGAGTAATTTAGTACGAACAAACTGTTTTAGCGGCACTGCTCAGTTTTGATTCGTTTGTGTGATGACATTTTCTTTCCCTACAGAAGAAGCAGATTATAAAAGAGGCATCTGTCCCTGATGGACCGATGAAAGGTGAGCGGTTTTTCCAGCACCCTTTCATTTTTTTCTATTCACACACAGAGAAGAGAAAACCTGGAGGTTGGCTGGAGGAATCATCCATTTTAGTATTGAGATCACTTTTGATGTCCGGGTCAGAAAGTGATTCCACTGTACTATAATACAGTGAATTGGTGATCATAAATGCATTGTACATTGATTTTAAGCAGCTTTTATCTTTCTCTTTTATTTTTGTTGTTGTGAATTGTGAAGATTCTGATCCTGCTGCCCTTATAAAGGAGGAGAACCAGTCATTGAAGAATGGAGTTGCTGAAGACAAACCTAAATCTCGTTTCGGCTCTAAGAACAGGGTATTTACCCACTCAAACTTTTTCATCTTTATAATAAACACTAGGAAGCAACCACCTCACAATCATGCACAACATGACCTTTGTTTAATCAGTATTCTCTTTTCCTTCCTTCAGCTTTCTCTTTTCAAGAGATCTCCCACCAAAGGCAATCAAGCAGAGAGCACCACTTCAGACAAACCAGCAACCGATGGTCCACCTCAGATCTCAGAGACTCAGAGTTCTAGCAGTGAAACACAGATGGGACACCCGAGAACGCCATCCAATCGATCACGTTCAGCCACTTGCAATCTGCTTTGACACCTTTCAGCTGGGTTTGACATGCTGTTTATGCTGAAACCATCTTCTGAATTGAATAATAAAGACTGGAACAAAAACTAGAAGTAGAATCGGATTTTAACAACACAACATCCTGTTGGTGTCGGTGGTGTTAATGTTACTGTGCCTTGTGCTGCAAAGCAGACCACAGAAAATAACTAGCTTTAACTAAAAACTGACTTAGGGAGCCTAATTTAAGTAGCCTACAGCTGTTATTATGGTTTTTGGTTTTGGTACTACATTGTATTATGTTATTTCCTTTTATTTGTTTGAAGTGTCTGAATTGTATAACTTTTTATCAAATGCATTCTCAAAGTCATTGGGGAGTACATTTACCAATATGTGCCGTATTTCTAGAAATATAATTATGTGTGTGTGTGTTTTTATACCTATTTATTTACATTTGATGAAAGACTTTTAAAGCACCTGTGCACTTTATATATTAAAAATATCAGGGTAATGTGACAATTTTTGGTCAATAGAATTTTTTTGTAATAATCATCTCACAACCTTTGTATTTGACGTGATACAAGTAAACATTAACTTAAAATGGTGTCCCTTACTTTTTAAATAGATAGATAGATAGATAGATAGATAGATAGAGAGAGAGAGAGAGAGAGAGAGAGAGAGAGAGAGAGAGAGAGAGAGAGAGAGAGAGAGAGAGAGAGAGAGAGAGAGAGAGTCGGAGGAGCGCCAGTAGGTGGCGGCACTCAATCGTCATTGTGATGCTAATATCAGTCCTAGTTGACAGTGAGAGAAAGCTTCAGTCATCAGAGTTTGTTTTCCAGACTTGGGTTTCAAACCGATAAGATGGAGGAGTATCATTCTGGAGATGAAGTAGGTGTTATATAACGTTAAGGCATGACACGGTGCAACTGGTTATTGTCTGTCTTAACTCTTTTCAAAGCTAGTAAACCGTAGACTGGCTTCTACCGCTAGCATGCTAATAGCTTCATCCAGACATAAACATAACGTAATATCACTTCATCATCCTTAAACGCACATATTTTCGTATCATTACATATTTAACATATACACAGGCAACTAAAAATTTCATTTCGATTTATAAATTACATCTTTGTGTTTTACATTTTCGTGGAAAATGCTTCAGGGTGTGGCCAAATCATAACGTCAGCCTGAATCATAAAGCAAACTGATGAAATGTCAACATATTTGAATTCATAAACTCTTATTTTTTTGAACATTTTTAACGTTTTTTCCCCCTAACGTATCTTAAATGTTTAAAATGTGCAACTCGGTCACTAAATCTAATGTTGTTGATTAATCATTAAACCAGTTTGTTAGCTGGTTCATCTCTTTTCACCTCTCAAAACCTCTAATTTCAGGTGTCTTTCAACCCAGATGAAGCAAGTAATGTTGTTAAGGAGGTAATGTATCTGTCAAACCCAAGACAGACACATAACAACATTAAGGATAAAGCAGCACTTTGGTGTATCTCACTGAATGAATTGCATTGTTGTTAGTCTCATGTCTAACTCATGCCTGGAGGATTAATGGTAGCCTATTTATTTGAGTGCAAGTCTGCTCCATTAACTCTGTCTCTGTGTTTATCGGTCAGTGCATTGAGGGGATTATTGGAGGCGTGGACTACAGCCAGAACAAAGTGAACCAGTGGACCGCCACCATAGTCGAACACACTCTCACTCAGTTAGTAAAACAGGGGAAACCGTTCAAATACATTGGTACGAGGTTTTCCATTTGAGTTCATCTTGTATACAAATATTCAATAAATCTGATAATATATTTATAAGGCTATACATCAATTTTGTACAAGGCTGAAAGTCATGATCCTAAGTGCAGTTGTTGACTCTATATATTATGTATATGTTTCAGTCAACTGTGCTGTGATGCAGAAAAGCGGCGCAGGTCTTCACACAGCCAACTCTTGTTACTGGGACACTACCACTGACGGTAAAGCTTGTAGTTCTTTAGGACTGCTCATCCTGACCAAAAGCCAGTCGCAGCTATTCACTGGACCCTTTTCACAGACTGTGAGGATGGATTTCCACAGTTATCAACATCACAAAAAAACAACAATAGAACGTTTGTAATAGAACGGCTGAAGGAGTGACGGCACATTTGATATCTTTCATTTTCTATTGGAGCAAATAGGAATACAAAAATTATATTTGCTGTCGTGTCCCATTCATAGCTCCTGAAGTTTACCCATCTATGAGGAATTCTGCTTCTGAGAACCCCAGAAATGTGAAAAGGGTCCATATATTTGATGTAAATTTGTCTACGTAAACATAACGTAATATCAATTCATCATCCTTAAATGTACATATTTTCATACCCTACAAGTCAATCAATGATTTATGACTTGCAGGGTTGGCAGAATAATAATTATACACTGTTTAATAATAGGCCAGAGGAGAACTGGAACCCCAAATGAGTCTGGTTTCTCCCAAGGTTTATTTTTCTCCATCATGCCCTGATGGAGTTTTGGTTCCTTGCCAATGTCGCCTTTGGCTTGGCTTGCTCAGTTGGGGACACTAAAATTATGATCCAAGTTATTCAACTAAATATACAAATTAAATTTATTAATTAGGTCATATTTCATTCTATAAACTATCACAAATCAAACTATCCAAATCAAATTTTGTTGCAATATTGTCCTGTTTAACACTGTGAAGCTGCTTTGAAACAATCATCATTGTAAAAGCACTATATAAATAAAGTTGATTAATTGATTGATTGATATTATATGGGCCACACTGGCCTTCACACTGATATTATATCTGACAAATAAAGTTGAAGTAGATGCATTGGGTGCATATTTACGGAAGCTTATTGCATTCACTTGAGAAAAAAAAATCCACTCTGTTTTTCTGAATTAATGACTTAATTTTTTCTTGAAAAAAAAATATTTTGTTCTGTTTTTCTGAATTAATGACTTAATTTTTTCTTGAAAAAAAAATATTTTGTTCTGTTTTTCTGAATTAATGACTTAATTTTTTCTTGAAAAAAAAAAAAATTGTTCTGTTTTTCTGAATTAATGAGCCCTCAAAATCCAGCCAAGGGCTCTAATTTAGCTGGATTGCATGGAAGTAAACATTTCCCGCCTTTCAAATTTAATCCGGATTTATTTTACTTTGGGTTTGAGACGTTGTCTTTAAGTAATATAAATGGTATTGTTTTTAATGCGTCAAATTTGTGCAGACAGCTCCAGAATTAGCCTGTTTCTCCATATCAGATATGGTATGCTTTGCGAGCCCGATCTCATGAAAATGCGTATAAATAGTAGTATAAATAAGTGCGCAATCTTGTGGAATGTATACGCCAAAATTAGTTTTGGTGTGCATATGGTACACAGTTTTTCACGTGCTTATGATACGCACTTTATGGCGTATTATACGTACGTACCCACCATCCCCAACCTACCCAAGAGCATGTCATATGCACGCAAAAGACTGCGTAGCACTTGCGTTATCTCAGTATACATTCCACACAATATACATTCCAGACGATATACATTAGACACGATTTCACACTCGTACTATTGATACGCATTACTATGTGATCGTGTTAAGATGAAATTCAAATGATGAAATCGTGTTAAAATGCATTCAGGCTGGCTACGTGGTGACACAAGAGACAATCAGGCAATTGTTGAAAATACTGGATCAGTGCAATAGCAATGTCAAGCAGATCAGAATGTTCTTTTCTGCTGTCTTGAGGTGTCTGCACAAAGTTGACGCACTAAAAACAATACAATTTGTATTACTTAAAGACAACGTCTCAAACCCAAAGTAAAATAAATCTGGATTAAATTTGAAAGGCGGGAAATGTTTACTTCCATGCAATCCAGCTAAAATAGAGCTCTTGGCTGGATTTTGAGGGATCTCATTAATTCAGAAAAACGGAGCAAAAAAAAATTATTCATGGAAAATTATCTTGTAATTCTGAGATAAGTCATTAATTCAGAAAAACAGAGTAGATTTTTTTTCCTCAAGTGAATGCAATAAGCTTCCGTACTAATTATCATTCATTTGTATCATTCAAGTATGTTACATATGCAAGTTTTGCAACATACATTGTTGCATCTATGAATATGCAGTTAATATTTCCATATTATTATACATTTCCTTCCAAAAACAATATTTTGTAGTTTAAATAAATTATTGCTTAATTTACATTTGTATGATATGTGTATAATGAAAATGTAAATCTTTGGTTAATTTATGCAAAAATCTTTTTATTTTAATTGTATTCTTTTTTTAAAAGTTCTGCAGTGTGACAGTTTATTTTTAACAGTTAAATATTCTGTAGTCTCTAATATAAAGATAAAATAAATAAAAAGCACACAATTTTCAATTTTTTTCATGCTGCAGCTACCGTTTTGCAATATGCATTAAAAAAGTTTTTTAAACTTCTATTTAATTATAAGTTTATTATGTGGCACTATCACCTGATTTTTCCAGATATTGTTCAGCTAAACTAAATAAGATTAATCATTATGTGCATCTGATTTCATTCTTGTGTTTTTACAGGAAGCTGCACAGTGAGGTGGGAGAACCGCACCATGTACTGCGTTGTCAGTGTGTTTGCGGTGGCCATTGCGCTATGAGCAGGAACCAGGGCTGAGTTGAGACACTCTGGCACAGACCGGGAAAACCACTTTTTCTCTGGCGATCATGTCATCATGTCTGTTGTGAAAAATGCAACACACCGGCTAAGACTTAAACCATGCTCAACATGTCTGTTTTATCTTATCTGCAAAGTTTTGAACGTATTGCAAGTGCTTGTCTACCACATTGTACTTTTTTTTTTTTGGCATGCAAAGGTTACATGCACCTTTTGCTCTGTATAGAATGTTGCTTTAATTATTAAAATTGTCTACTTTGGATTTAATAATCCAGAACATTCGTAATTGTTTTTTGAGAATTTACTCCAAGACATTTTCCATATCTGAAAATATATATTTAAACTGATAAAACCACATAAAATATTAGAGGAAATTTACAACAATGCAAGGATGTCACTTCATGTCATAATACGTATTCAGTGTTATTTCTGGGAACTAAAACAGAGTTTCTGCTTCTCTAAAGTTTGAAATGTACAAGCACACACGATTTTGCTGAAAGATTTTTAAATTAAGTAGATTTGTTTTTTTTTTTGCTCCATCTATAAATCCCACAGATTTGTTATACGTTTAAAACGGGATCCCACTATCTGTACCACATTAATATGAAAAGGACTGTAATTGAAGTCGCAAATAAAGATTTAATGGGTTTATTTAACTTTCACTTAAGAAAGGGGAAGCATGTTTGGAAAGCTGGGTAGTTTCACTCACCAAAAGTAAAATAACACATTGTACATAAAAATCAATTATTTCTGCATCATGCACAGCAATGACATATATATATATATATATATATATATATACACACACACATACACACACACATAGACCAATAACATAACGGCAAAAACTTGCATGAGAAAAGTCTATTCTTAACAAGAATTAAATTATTTTTAAATCTAAAACTTTTAAACAACTGCAATTGAAATAAAATTGTCAATGCAGTGACAAACATTCAAGATATACTCTTTGGAAACAAGTCAATAATCTAAGCATTGATGCTATATATATATATATATATATATACACTGATCAGGCATAACATTATGACAGGTAAAGTGAGTAACAATGATTATCTCTTGATCATGGCACCCGTAGTGGGTGGGATATATTTGGCAGCAAGTGAACATTTCGTACTCAAAGTTGATGTGCTAAAAGCAGGAAAAATAGATGAGTGTAAGGATTTGAGCAAGGGTCAGAGCATCTCCCAAACTGCAGCTCTAGTGGGGTGTTCCCGGTCTGCAGTGGTCAGTATCTATCAAAAGTGCTCCAAGGAAGGAACAGTGGTGAACCAATGACAGGGTCATGGGCGGCCAAGGCTCGTTGATGTTCGTGGGGAGTGAAGGCTGGCTCATGTGGTTTGATCAAACAAACGAGCTTCTGTAGCTCAAATTGCTCAAGAAGTTAATTTCTGACAGAAAGGTGTCAGAATAAACAGTGCATCGCGGTTTGTTGCAAATGGGGCAACATAGCCGCAGACCAGTCAGAGTGCCCATGCTGACCCCTGTCTACTGACGAAAGTGTCAACAGTGGGCACGGAGCAATGGAAGACGGTGGCCTGGTCTGATGAATCATGTTTTCTTTTAAATCACATGAATGGCCGAGCCACTTACCTGAGGAACACATGGCACCAGGATACAGTATTCCCTGTTGGCTGTGGCCTCGTTCAGCAGGATAATGTGCCCTGCCACAAAGCGGAGCACAAGTTTGAGGTGTTGACTTGGCCCCCAGATCTCAATCCAATTGAGCGTCTCTATGTGATGTGCTGAACAAGTAAGTCCAATCTATGGCAACGTACAGGACTTAAAGGATCTGCTGCTAACATCTTGGTGCCAGATATCACAGCACACCTTCAGGGGTCTAGTGGAGTTAATGCCTCAATGGGTCAGGGTTGTTTTGGCAGGAAAACACAATATTAGGATATATAATATAATATATCAATGTTATGCCTGATCGATGTGTGTGTGTGTATGTATGTATGTATGTATGTATGTATGTATGTATATATATATATATATATATATATATATATATATATATATATATATATACACACAAACACACACACACAAGTCCCACATTTATTTATTTTTGCAGTGTATAGATTGATTTAAAATGTGTTCATGATCAGTGTCCATGGGTTCTGATACACGAGTTGTCCAAGAGGTGGCATGTCTTGTGAAGCACATCAGAAGTTTTCTTTATTGAATATAAATTCAGTTCCAGATTCTGTGTGTGAAAGACACTGCTTCCCCAGAGCTGTGGCCAGTGCCGTGGGACCACATAGAAAAACGCCAACTTTTGAACTGAGAGAAGGAAGGAAGAAAACACAACTCAGCAAGTGTATAATGCCTTATAACATTCACTTTACTAAAACAAGAAGCTGTGGTAATACGGTTAGTTTAGAACAGTGAAGGGGCGTTGTTAGGAAACCTAGAGTAATTTACAACGGCTTTGAATGGGGATCAACCAATCATAATCAAGGACCGGAACAATCCATTTTCAAATGCTTTATTTAGCACACTCTACATACCCTGGGTGTTGGGTAGCGATGGCACTGAACTCATTGTCCCAGTTGGGTTTACCATACCGAGTCTTCTGCTTAAGCCCAGTGATAGGATCATCCTCCGCCTCATACTGAACCCTAAGGTGGGCCGCCTTTAAACAGTAATCAAAATGTGTATCACAGTACTTACACAGTACAAGAAATGATTTACATGATCTGCTATTCATCTTTTCGCCCACCTCAGTGTCTTTCCAGCGTGTGAGATAGATGTTGTAACTGAGGAAATCACTCATGTTTTTCTCCGTCATCTGTCTTTCCAAACTCTGCAGCAGGTCTGCGAACCATTCAAAAGCCTGCGTCTCCGGACACAGCCAATAGAAATAGATCTGCACGGGTCAAAGGTCAGAACATTACATTAGTAACCCTTGCAATCCACGTTTCTTACATTACTCAACTTTGTTCAGACTAGAGGAAAGAAAACATCTAAGATAGATGTTTAAGTATGTGTTTTATTACAAAACATCTTTAAAGGCTGTCTCCTTAAAATCTCCAATGCAGTAGCACTTACATACATTTTACAGTTTTTTTCTTATATATATTCAGATTTTTACAAATGGTTGTTAATATATAATTTTACCTATATATTTACCATTTTTACTCTTGAAAACACAGTAAAAATGTATTGTGAAAAAAATCCCATCTGTAAAAACCTTTTATATCACAACAAGAATTTTGATTATGTTAAATAATTCTTTGTGAAAAGTATTAAAGGTGTAATGAACTGGCTTTTTTATACTGTTGTCTGAGGTCAACTAATGATGTTTGTGTGGTTTTCATATTAAAAAACATCATAACTAATAAGTAATAGGCTATTTTCTACACTGGTTTTGAAGCTCTCTCCTGAACGCTGGGCTTTGATGGGCGGTGCCGCACTGGAGACTTGGAAGTAAACGCCCACAACTAGGATTGGATAAGGTTTGCATATTTAATGAGCTTAAGCTCCCCTGTCAGTTCACATGAGAGAGGAGAGATTGAGGGAGAAGCGTCAACTAGAATGATTTCCTCGACCACAGGGCTCGTAAACGTCTTTATCAAACAAACACAATGATTTGTTTCTCATCGACCTGCGATTGATTGGACTATAATTTTTATATTACACATAGCCCACAAGATTGGACGATATAAGCGCACACACACACACACACACACACATTCGGCACGTGCAGCCCTTCAGATGTCAACTCGAGAGAGAGAGAGAATAGCAGAACAAGAACGGACACTGAATTACACGTTCTGTAGAGGTGTGTGTTTCGTCGCGCAGTGACGCAAGCATGAAGCACAGGACCGTTTGCTGATTCTGGTGTCTATAAAAGCTTCTCTTTGACTAACAAGGAAGTTTTCAGCTCTGAAACTTAGAGGGTATTCTAAGGTGATATATTATAATATATTAAATTAAATGCTGGTTGTGGCTGGGTAAAGTAAAATAAACATGGAACATCTTTAAATAAATGGAAAAAAAGATGTTCTGTCATTCTTAGTGCTAGACTTAGTGCTGTTATCACCTTTTTGGTGAAGACGTTTTTGTTCTCCTGGACGTGTTTGTACCACACAGACTTCAGAACTGAAGCGAAAGGTGTCACGCCAATACCGGCGCCAACCAGCATCACAGCCTCATAGCGAAAGACATCTTCACTGGCCGTCCCAAACGGCCCATCCACAGCCACTCTACACAGAGAACAACAGACAGCCATTATGCACTGCAACTACCAAACTGAACATTGTTTGCCAGATGTTTTACATAAATAACTGAGCATTTCATTGTTCGCCTGTCATGTTGTATCATTTTTGCTTTTCCAGCTCTGTACCGAAGGAGGAAGAGCTCAGGAAACACATAAGAAACAGCAACAAAAATTCACTCATGTTGAAATCTGTGTATTGCCTACATTTTCTCAAACAGAAATCTGGTCTCCCCACACTTCTCTTTTTTTGTAACGGTGATTGTACACACACATCCCCTTTTTACACACGTATTTTCCCATTTTACAAGTGAAACTCCCTAGAACTATTTAAAATGTGGCATCTGTTATTCGACTTCCACAAGAAAAATGTAACATTAAAGAGATAGCTCATTATTTATTCACCTTCATGTTGACTTTCATTTGCAGATGTAGAAGAGTATTCTTATCTACACAATGAAAGATAATGCAGTCCAAAAAATAGACTAAAAGTCATACAGGTTTTGAATAAGGTGAGGGTGAGTAAAAGTTGACAGAATGTTCTCCATTTTTGGGTGAACTACATCTTTAAATAACTCATCTGACACTTTAATCTTACTTCGGTAGTGTCCAAGCATCCAGCACCACAGTCTTGTCCCCTCCACAGGCCGTATAAAGGGCTTGCGTCCAATCCCCTACAATTCGGATATGCACGCTAAGATGGTCTTCCTCCGGGGCAGAGGTCAGGGTGAAGGGATGCCACTCTAACTGAGAGATGGACGGGCACTGGAGGAAAACATACTGACCGACCTCCATCTTAAAGCCCTTCTTCTTCATCTGCAGCTCAAGGGTTTTGGAAGGGTGCATCACTACCTGGAAAGTGGCGTAATATGGTGAGAGGGGAAGAAATTGATTGGTTGCTTATCAATTAACTTGATTTACTGACCTTGGTGATTACCACTTTCTGCTGCGAGCGATAGAAGCGCACCAGTCTCTCGCAGACATATAGAAACATGGGGCCAACCACCCACTTCCACGTCTGTGAGAGGAAGTACATATTTTGTAAATACTATCAAAAAAATATATCTATGTATATGTGCTAAATGCATTTGAGGTTATTATAGAAGCTTGTTGCCACTATGGAATAAAAAAATAAAAAAGTTATTTCTGAAAAAAAATTACATGTGCTAATTTGTTCCCTCGTTTTAGTTTAAATAGTGCCCACAAACTAAAAATGTGTTCCCACAACTTAATTTGTTTCCTCGATTTAGTAAATCTTGGCCATGTTGTAGTAATTCATTCCTTCGTTTTGAGTTGTGAACAAATGATTACAACATGGCCACAATTTAGTAAAACCAGGGGATGAATTATGATGTTGTGCCCATGAGTAAGTAAAACGAGGGAACAAATTATAATATCATGCGCACGATTTACTTAAAACAAGTAAAACATGCTGACGGATTAGTAGGTGCAGATTATGTAAAAAGTCAGAATTGTGAGATAAAAAGTCTCATTTTTAATTGCAAGTTTATATCTCACAATTCAGAGTTTTTGAAGCAATTCTGAGAAAAAGCGTCTGAATTGTGAGATACCCCACTAGAAATTTTACGTTCAGTAGAATGCTCTCAGAATGACCCAGCTGGTGTTACGTTCCTCGCCTGGTAACGTTCTGAGACCGGCTCGGTGAAGTCATTTGGCGGACCTTCGTGGAACATTCAGGAAGTTATCGGAAAGTTTAGGGGGACCATATTTTATTTGGAAATTTGATGTTCCCAGAAGGTTCTCAGAATGTCCCCGCTGGTGTCAAGGGCATCACCTGGTAACGTTCCGAGGCGGTCTGGGGAGTTATTTTAAGAGTTGGGGGTTTTTATTTGGCGGACCTAGGTTGTTTCCTCTAGGTCTCTACACTACATTCCCTTAACGTTTGCAGGACCTTAAGGGGATCAACCGAGAATGTCATTTTTATATCACGTTTACTGAATGCAAGTGAAAAAAACATTTGATTTAAGTTCCATTTTTACTATTTTAACCATTTATTTTTTTATTCTGTGGCGGAAACAAGCTTCCACAAATTATAGATTGTATTTGAGATTGAAATTATATTATGACATACCATCGGTGGATTCCCAGCAAAGACAGGTTCTGGGCAGTTGGTGCCATTTTGACCCCAGGTCTCAAACTGGCTGTGACATTCAATTGGGTCGTGCACTTTTACACTTTCAAGAGTCTGGCCTCGCACAATACGCCTACACAGACATACTGTTATAGCATAAATAATGCATGATATTTCTCCTGCTAGCATTATGTGCCTGTCAACATGTACTGTATTATGACTGAGATATACCATCCATTTACATGCTGCTAGAAAACCTGCCTTTTATTATCTTAAAAATATAAGCCCAACCATATGTGTTCACTGGAATGAATAAGCAGAAATGAGTTAGCTCCCAGCACCAGGCTCACAAAAGACATTGTGGGACTGATAGTGAAGTGGAGCAAGTGGAAAGATAAGAATTGCTCACCATAATACTGTACAAATAAAAATAAAAAGAGTAGCATCTAAACATTCATATTACTATATTCAGATCTAGTTTACATGCTTTTCATATTTTAGAATATATAGTTTATTTTAAAGGGGGGGTGAAATGCTGTTTCATGCATACTGAGCTTTTTACACTGTTAAAGACTTGGATTCCCATCCTAAACATAGACAAAGTTTCAAAAACTAATGTTGGACGTTTGATGGAGTATTTCTGTGTCAAAAATACTCCTTCCGGTTTCTCACAAGTTTCTCACAAAAACAGTGTTTTTGACGGAGCGGTCCCAGCGATAAAGGTTCGGTCCTGCTTTTGAAGCAGCCGGTGTGTAAAACTGCTTCAAATGTCTATGCTGTCGGCTATCGTCGTGTGAGTAAACATCAGTAAACGACACGATCGCGTGCTTCGTCATTCAAATGCGCTAACGGTTACTCCATTGTTGTTCTCTGTATAACGTTACATTAGTCTGACGTGCAAAACCGTTTTGCTTGCTACTGCTAAGGTTTAGTCGCATACAATAGTCCATAAACCGAATCATGTCCTCATAAACTGTGAGTAAAGACACACAAATGTTGACAGGCCTCTAAATACAGTACATACCACAGAGACGGACGTCCTGCTGTTGCTGTTTCTCCTGATCAATTTTTTTCAGCCTCCGAATGATTCTAGATCATATCTATTAACTGAGATAGCCATGGGTTTCTCCACGCTTGGGGACATCACCGCTTTGTTCGTGATCGTCATTCTTTAGCTCCGCCCACTCGATACGCCTCCAGGCGCTCGGTTTTTTCCGGAAAGACCCGGTACAGCCCATATTTCTTTTATAAATATAATAAAACTAAAGACTTTTCGGAGATATGAAGGATGCAATACTACTCTATAGGTACTCAAGATTGACATGAGATTGACTGAAACTTAGTGTTTCACCCCCCCCCCCCCCCCCCTTTAAAATGCTAATCTTAAAATGTAATTTACTCCAGTCTTCAGTGTCACATGATCTTTCAGAAATCGTTCTAATATGCTGATTTGATGCTCAAGAATATGTCCCATAAGTCGACTCGAAATTGCATTTGTTCATTCAAAACATGATAATCTAATCTATCATATTGTGACTTTCCGATTTCGATTAACAAAAAATAAAAATATGAATTGAATGAAACCCTCACCCGACTCCATGAAGCACCAGACCAATGAAAAAGACGATGAACAGGTGATGGGTGAACCAGAACACTTCGAAATACGACCTCCTGATGACCTCCATGGAGGAAGTGATGATGAGGATGAGGGCGAGGGTGATGACCACCCCCGTCAGTCCCGCTATAGATGTGAACATCACTATGGTTGGGTTCTGGAAAAATCCAAAACACCAAAAGTGATCATTTAAACAGGTAAAGTAGACTGCAAAAATCCATATTGTGCAGTTTTCAGACTGATTTAAACTAGCATTCAAAAGTTTAGGGTCTTTAAGATTTTTTGTTATTTCTTAAATATATACATGTTTGTGCGTGTATTCAAATATACATCATAATTATACACAGTAAACATGTATATAATGTAAAAACAAAAACATTTTTTGGGATCTGATTAATCGCGATTAATCGTTTGACAGCACTAAAATTAATACTTTTATTCAGCATGGACATTAAACTGATCAAAAGTGGCAGTAAAGAGATATTAAGTAAATGCTGTTCAAAATTGTTCAAATCTGTTGCAATTGCTCTCAATTACATTACAGTGATAAATACAGTAGATTTTTATAGCAGTCGTAGGATGTGTGTTAATCGTGTTTCGTCATTGCATTGTCTGGTTTTTGTTATGATCATAAGCTTTTCATCCTCTCAGTGTTCTATTCCTGGCTATTGTCCACTGGGTCATCAACACTATGGCAACAGAATTTTAAAAATCATGTGATCACAACATCAGCAGCAACATGATGGTTATGTGATGTTACCGTGGGTGGAAGTGGGAGGTATTCTACGGGGCTGAAGTGAGATCAGTTGGAGGTTCCTTGCGTAATGAGCGGGTGCTGCTTAAGAATCAGTAACTCTTACACAAAAGTGTGTAACTCTTACACAAACCTGTGTAACTGAAATGAGTGGAAAATCTCACTGGAAAGACTCACCGTCTCATTACTTCTGATGGGGTTCAGGTAGGATCTGTTGTCATTGTTGCCAATCTGAGAGAGCACATAAGGCAGGTCACTGCTGTTGATCATAAGCTGGGAATCCATGAATCTCTCAAAGTTGAACAGGTGAGCTATGATGTGGATGGCTGGGAGAATATACAAGAAATCCCAAACAAGTAAATACAGTATATTCATAAAATATCATACATGCAGGAAGTATTGGCTACATTGTAAAATATAACTAAATAGTATTGGAGTAAATTTAACACTGGCTGTCAGTGGTCAAGTTTGGAATAATTAAGTATTTTTGAAAGTCACCAAGGCTGCATTTATTTGATACAAAATACAGTAAAAACAGCAATATTGTGAAATGTATCAATTAATATTAGTGCTTAATAAATATTAATTATATTTTTTATTATCAATGTTGAAAACCATTTTTGCTGCTTAATATTTTTGTGAAAAGCGTGATTTGTACTTGACAAAACATTTGTCACATTATAAACGTCTTTACTGTAACTTTATATCAATTTAATACATCCTTGATGAATAAAAATATTAATTTCTAGTTTAAAAATATATATTATTCTTACCCCAAACTTCTGAATAATAGTGTATCATGGTTTTGACAAAAATATTAAGCAGTACAACTATTTTTAACTCAGATAATAATAAGAAATGTTTCTCGAGAGATTAGAATGATTTCTGAAGGATCATGTGACACTGGAGTAATGATGCTGAAAATTCAGCTTTGCCATCACAGTAATAAAGGTCATTCTAAATATATTTTAATAGAAAACAGTTAATTTAATTTATAATAATATTTCATAATATATCAAATCATTTTTATCAAATAAATGCCTTAGTTGGAATAAGATAAATATTTCAAATACATAAAAAAATAGACCCCCATTTAAATGTGGAATTTACTGGCAGTGAAAATTATTTCTCTAACCTTTTTTCCCAGTGTAGTTCAGATTTTAAGTTTAGTGGCATTTTGAAAAAGATTTGAACAATCACACAAAAAACCTTGGGGAAATGATTTAAGTTAACTAAGTGAGAGAGGTAAGAGTGTCTCTCCTACAGTACCTGTGTGAAAGGCAATCATGTAGGCCACCAGCTTGTGGAAAGTGATGTTTCTGTCTAGCTGACGGGCTGCAGTGCGACTACAGTACTGTGAACACACACATATTGTAAATGAGGAGATTCAGACTTTTGCACTTTTCATTATCTGAAGTAGTTAAGCCTTTCGCTTTCGCTCCGCTGCTCCTCTCCTGACCTGTATGGATCCACGTAGGAATGAGAGCAGGTTTCTGCAGACGGGCAGCAGGATCAACATGCAGTTAAAATTCAGACATGCAGCTGGAGCTCTGGCCCAAGAGAGAGCATGCTGGGGGAGAGAGGGAAGAAAAAGAGAGAGAGAGAGAGAGAGAGAGAGAGAGAGAGAGAGAGAGAGAGAGAGAGAGAGAGAGAGAGAGAGAGAGAGAGAGAGAGAGAGAGAGAGAGAGAGAGTTTCATTTCCTATTTCCTATCTGATGCATTCAAATAGAGTCCTAAAATGTAACAACATTTTACAAACTTTGTCATTTTACAGTTCTGAGTAGAATCTAACAATCCATTAGCATAGAAATTAAAGTACAATATACAAACATATATATATATACACACATACAAATATACAAATATACAAAATATTAGATTAAAAATGTAATTTAATATAGTTAACACTTAACATTATATTAAACTACATAAATTATTACAAATTATGCAATACAAAACAAACTGGCATTAATATAATACTGGCAATAAAATATGAATAAAATACAACAATACAGTATTTATATATGAATACACTAAAATATTGAAATGTATAAATTTGACACTTACCCCAAGAATGACTCTAGTATAGTAGTATCTGTCAATCAAAAATGCCATGTAAAAATGCACAAAGAGAAACGCATTGATGCCGAGCCACACAAGCTGAAAAAAAGACAGGAGGGCATTTAAGAAATATTGTAGACTGATTAAAAGTAGTTAAAGTATAAAAAAAATTACAGTATAGGTGTTATTTAGTATGTTTAAAAAATAATTGTGCGATAATAAAAAGCAAATCATTAAAAAAAGAACTTCAAATATATATAATAATATAATATTTTAATATAATATTAAAAAGTTAATTTAAATAGGAAACCAATCCTAAAATCATATTTCAAATAGCTTACAATAACAAAAATGGATAGCCCTTCGTTTGCAGCAAAGTTCCCCATGGCGTTGAGCTGTGCAGTAAGAGAAGATCAAGAGAGAACCTGAAGAAAGCCACAAGACGAACGGGGATTTGGTATATAAAGCACAGAAGAAAGTCAGGAAATATTGTCACAAATGTGAGCCCATCAGAAACCATCAAGTGAAGTTCCTCAACCTAAAAGGGGGTGTGTCAGGTGAACTCTCACTTCTCTTTCTGTTTTAAAGGTTCAGCCTGAAGTTTAGTCATCGGTATAATGTTAGTGGCTATAGTGTCAGAACTGTTTATATGATGTGGTTATATGATTTAAATCCTTTCCTGCAATTGTTAGTCTTTCGGTAAAACAGACAGACAGATAGACAGATAGACAGATAGACAGATAGATAGATAGATAGATAGATAGATAGATAGATAGATAGATAGATAGATAGATAGATAGATAGATAGATAGATAGATAGATAGATAGATATAGATAGATAGATAGATAGATAGATAGAGATAGATAAACTGAACAAAATATCATTCTCCTTTATAATATTTTTATTATGGGTTTAGCTGACAGTTGCACAAAAGCAGTGATGTGCTCTATACAGCGCTCATGAACATGTTTTAAGGGAGTTTCCCAACGCAACCCAACTCAATTCATTCAACACCCCAGAGGGGGGCAGTAAAGATAGGACACAATCATCCACTGCCCTCTATGAAAACAATAACATTTTATACTTTTTGTAGAAAAAATTAGAACAATGTGCAAAAGTGGGTCCCAGATGAGACAAGTGCAAAGACGAGTGTAAACAACAGAAAGAAAAAACAATCCATTTAGTTATTCTTTGCAGTATTCTTAAGGTCCTGGTCATTTACCTAACTGTAATCTTCTTTACTATTCATAAATCCTTACATTTTGAAAGCATATTCAGGCAATTACTTTAATGTAGGCCATATGTTGTCATAATATAGGACACTGTCATATGACCAATCAAAACTAGTTTCACAGTCTTACTATTTTTGATGGAATATGAAAGCTTGTTTCCGACACAGAATAAACATTTAAAAAGATAATTGCAAACTTTTTATTTCACAATTGTGAGTTTTACATCTCCCAAATCTTTTTTCTCAGAATTGCGAGATATAAATGTGCAATTGCGAGTAATAAAATCAGAATTGCGAGATATGAACTCGCAATTGTGAGAATTTTTTTTAATTACTCACAATTCTGACAATATCAAGCAACTCGGGCAATATAACTCGCAATTGCAACTTTATATCACGCAATTCTGAGACAAAAAGTCAGAATTGTGAGATAAAAAGTCACAATTACCTTTTTTATTCTGTGTTGGAAACAAGCTTCCATAATAAAATGAGTATTAAGGTGTACTAATAACAAACCTGAGAGGTTGTCAAGAAAGCAATGCCCTTAAGGTGATGGAAAATAACTTAACAAATACAATCTTTTAAATAAATCTGCTTTAAATAATGCAGACACAGAGAAAGCGTAGAAGCTATAACATTAATCACACCGAACAAGGGTCAGCGCGCTCCCAAATCACACGACAAAAGCAGCGGTTTCATCTTGTTAGGGAATTTCACATGCACTTCAGTGGATCATGCTGGCTCGTATGCTTTGTAAACCAAACAAGAAAAAAGTATATTCGTCTGAAAGTTCACCATATCGCCTTTTACATTCTACAATAAAGTGTAAAGGCAGAAATCCAACTTTTTCGTTTCATTGCTCCCTTTTGATTCTTAAAGGGCACTTCATGACAATGTTTTAAAGGGATAGTTCACCCACAAAAGCAAATTCTGTCATGGGTGTCAATGCAAATTCACCATCAAGTTCCAAGCCTGCATGTCTTTCTGTCATCACTTACTCACCCTCATGCTTTCCCAAACCTACAAGACATTGGTTAATCATTGAAAGGTTTCTGTCCCGTCATTGAAATTCCAGAAAACCGAGAGATCCAAAAAGGTCATAAAACCATCGTAAAACGAATCCATATAAATTGAAAAATGTTAAATCTAAGTCTTGTAAAAAGATACGATTGTTGTATATGATTTTTTTATTGACATCTAAACAACCAGCTTCACACACTCACGAGAATCATTGAGATGTGTTCTAGCTTACACATAAACATGTTTGTGTTTACATGTTATCATATATAGTGATCACATCTATTCTTTTCACAAATACTTGGGTTAAACGGTTCGATTCAAATAGATTTGTTCTACGATGCCTTTATGCCCTTATTGGATCTATGTATTGGACCTTCAATGAACAGAAACCTCTTAGGGGTTTCTGTATCTTGCGTATCTTACGGGTTTGGAACACCATAAAGGTGAGTAGGGTGAGTTCATTTTCGGTTGAACTATCCCTATAAGTTGTGCTTTGCTCACACGGCGCTACACAAACTCTGCCCGATGTCCCCTTTGGTAACGCAGGGCTGATCAGTGTCTCCAATGTCTTTCCCTGGTGGTTTGGTCCTTATGGAGTCCGGATGGGAAAGAGTCCCACGTATCAGGCAGAGAGATCCACAGCACTCCCAAAAGCCCTGGGCTGGACTGGATGAGAACAGTTGCCTGCAAGGGTGGCAGAACTGGTAAAAGAGCAACATAAAAAACACAGCTGTGGCATAACCCAACAACAGCAGTATTTCTAACACGGGAGCATCCACCCATTTGTAGAACTCAGTCCGGTGGGCGTACCACATCAAAGTCAGCCCCGTGTTCTCGACAAAACGGAGGGAATAATACACTGCCACCCGCCTCCACGCCTGACCCTTATCGATCAGATCGGGGTCGTCCAATCTGAGCTGAACAGCAGACCAGCAGAACACGTTGATGCCAGCGTACAGGAAGGTCAGCAAGCAGAGGACGATAGTGGTCCCCACACGCGTCAACGTCTTCTCGATGTTCTCCGGGAACGGAGAGCGGCTGCTCCAGAAGAGGACCCACGGGCGAAGAAAGAACAGGACAAAGTTGGCTGACACCACCGGAAGCACCCACACCTTCAACACCGAGCTGAAGAGGACCAGCACGGTCACGCGAGTGGCGATCTCGAACCCTCGCCACAGGAACACGCAGATGTACGCCAACGGACGCACGGACACGTCGTAATCATCATAGCGTATCTTTATGGCGAGAATATTGCAGCGCAGGGCTCCATATACAATTGAGAGAAGGGAAATGACCATCAATGTACCTGGCAGGGAGAGAAAACAGTGAAACACAATCGCACTGAATCCAGCACAAACACACTTTGTGGTTAAAAGCAAATCGAACAAAGCTCTTGTGTCAGATATGTGGATAGGGCATAAACCACTCTCCTATGTATAGAGGCACAAACCTGCAGAAACAATAAAAATCAAAACAAAATCAAATAAAAAAATATAAATTAAATTCATAACTCCCTCATTTACTAAAATTAAAGTACAAATAATAAAAGACTACAAGTAAATAAATAATAAACTTAACATAAGGGAATAAATATAAAAATAAATGAATGCATAAATACATAAATATAAATAAAATAATAACAATAAAGTTATACAATTCATAACTCCCTCATTTCCATGTTGCTCAAAGAAAAAGAAAAAGAATAAAAGGCAATAAGAAAATAAATAATAAACTAAACACATATGGGAATAAATAAATATTAAAATAAATAAATGCATAAATAAAGGAATAAAATAAAAAGGAATAAAAAAATCATGAATCCCTCATGTTGCTCACAGAAAAAGAAAAATTATAAAAGGCCATAATTAAATAATTAAACTAAACATATGGGAATGAATAAATTAAATAAAGTTCAAAATATAATTTTTATCAAGTCATTTATTCTCATATTATTGTATTTTAAATTTCTGGTTGGGCATCCATAAACATGTAATGCGATGCACAATATGTTGCCATTCAGTTACATAATTTACTATGTTGTTTACTATTATAGTTAAGTAATAAAAGAAGAGCAAAAGCAGAAGCCCTGAAGGCCTAAATCCACCAGCAGTAGCACAAACATATGGCCTCTTTAAGTCTTTCATCTGATCTAAAGTCAGTCACCGTTTCATTACACTGTGCCTCATGGGTAATGGGGTCAGACTGATTCACTGTCCATTATTATCTTCCATCTGCAATACTGCTTCCAAGGACAGGCCGCAAGGCTGACAACACATTCCTCAAGCAGAGCGATGACAACATATCTGCCAGGAGAGTTGGGTCTATAAATCTTAATATTCAGTGTACAGTGACAGCTATCAACAACATAGAGTGGGGTCCAACAGTCCAAATCAAACTATTTTTCTTGCATTTGTAAGAAAATGCATATTTTACATTTGCATTAATTATTATAATACAATATTATTATAAAGCTTTCTTTGTTTTAAAATGTTAAAATACTATAACTAATATATTTTGCTTAGAACGTTTTAGGATTTGACATAAAAAAGTAATGTTTAGTTTCAGGTTTACAATAAAATTATAAAAAAAACATAAAACAATAATGTTCTGTTTTACATTGAAAAAAAAAATGTTTTTTTAAATTGCTTGTTGAAATTGCTTTTTGAAATGAGCTAAAGCAACACAATTGCTATACATTTTGTCCCAACTTATATTTAAGTGGATTGAACACAGTCAAATTAGGTCAAATTTAATTTTACTTAAAGCTACACTGTGTGATATTTTCCCCCATCTAGCGGTGTAAAGGTATATGACCATCCAGTGAATATTAGTTTCTGTTTCTCTCAATTCTTATTTCGTTTTAACTGCTACGGTGGCCGATTTAGTCCAAGATTAACATGGCAATCCCCCTATTTACATTCGACACGGTGCCATTGAGTGTTAAAACGCGAAAGGCGAAGCATGAATTTACGGGTATGTCCCTCTTTGGCTAATGTACTTTCAAGATGGAGGGGCAACATGGCGACCGGCATTCGAACCCCTCACCCGTATGTATTTTCAATGGCATATTATAAACTTACAAGAATACTTTATTACTTGAAATAAGTAAATATACATTAATGAGCAAATATATTTTTGAAAGAACTAAGTGTTTTTAGCTTAAATCCATTTGTGTTGAGATTACATGAATGATTTGTATTACATTAACTGAAACTGGGTGGGGCTTGTTAGGTCCCAGCATGCTTGGCATATGGCTAAATCAAGAGAGAGTAAATGTTGTTATTTTATATCTAAAAGTGTTATTTTATGTATTTTTGAGCAAGATACGAAAGGGGAGACTGTGTTGATTGTGTTTAATATTAAATTATGTTGGAATTATTAGAATCATTTAAATTAGAATAATGCTTAGCATTTAAGATGCTAATGTGTGCTATTGTTAACTAAAAGTCTGTTAACTAGCTAGTGCAGTATTATATTTTATTTGTATAACATTAAAGTATATAAAAATTGAAGTGGATGAATAAATAAATGAAATTGAATCCCTGAATCATGTAAGGGAGACATATAAAATTCACTTTGTGACTACTTAATTGTGTAACTTAAAATGTATTCATTCCATGATGTTGAAGTTACATGAACAAATTATGTTTGTTTAACTTAATTGATTAATGTGGGACCGATGTACACAATTAAATCATGTAAATCCAACACCCTTTTTTTTCAGTGTATATTGGCAGTATATGTTTTTCTGTGTAAAATCCTTTCTATTTATTTCAGCTTTATTATTATCAAATAATAATAAAAGCATTCTGTTTATAGGGATTAAACACAAAAGATGTACTGTAGTCTCAGACAAACTATACATTGGAAATACAAATAGTTTATTGATTATTTTCAGTGACTGTTCTGTATTGCGGGGATTTAATTAAATTAATTTATCTGTTGTCAATAGAGTATAAATTATTTATGTCTGTTGAGGCACATACTGTCTGAAAACAGGCCGTCTATTTTAGCTGACGTTCTCAGAAAAGTGTGCATCCTAGTGATAACAAGAGAAAATAGATAAGAACACCAGCCGAAGTCATTTCAGAGGCATTAGAGGAAACTCAAGCATGTGTGTAGAATGTATCACTGAGGGGAGCTTGTTAAATTTAGACCGGTGGCATGGGGTACAGTTCCATCTTCAACAGAGAGGACTTAAAGAGATATTATTCAATGGAGAAAACTTGGAGGATATGCAAAACAGATAATACTTGCTGGGTGGAAGCATGACATGCCTCAATGACAAAAAACAATTACTCCCTCCCTGACATTTAACACTTTACAGATGTCGCAGAGAGTGACAAAACTCATAAACGGTGAAACTCATAAGCTCATAAGCTTGCAATGCTCCACTTTGGGAGCTGTACTTCAGGAGGCCAGATGACAAAACGAAAACAAAAGCAGGAATAACAAAAGTCTTAGTCATGCTCTAGAAACCCTTAAGATGATTCAAGAAGTCATTCTCATTGAAATGTATTAGTCCATTTTTTATTTCGTTTTTTTATGTCGGCATGGAGCGGTAGTTGCGACTGTCTTCTCTTTCCTGTTATGACATATAGCCTATGTGAAGCGGCTAAAACAAAAAATGTAGGGTGGGACTTGATTTTGTCTATCTGTAATTGATTGGTTGGTGGTGGTTTGCTATTGCTGTGATCTCATGTGATTGACATGTTGTCCTACCCTCGTGTCAGTAAACACATCCTCAGAGAAGAGACGTTGCTGGAAGTTATTTTGATTCAAGAATACAAGGGCACATGATGTGCAAGGATAAATCATTCATAACAAGGCTTGCTGCTGTAATCTGTGTTACACAGTGTGACAAATATCTAATATTTTAAAATGTGCAGTCAGTATTGCAGGTCCCAGTACCAAAAGAGCACTGTGTGTGTTCTCACCTCTACCGATGGACACCCCTTTCTGCAGCACACAGATGTAGAGCTGCAGTGTGAGCTGGGGCGCAGAGCCCAGGAAGGCCTGTATAACCGAGGTCCTGGCAAAAGCCGCTCTGTGCGTTACTAACTTTCCTTCCGCCTGTCCCACTTCCTGCTCCACCTCCTCAATCTGCCCTTCCTGGGGAATCTGCTTTTTACGGGTGATGGTGACATATGGCTCCTCCACCTTTCCAGCGCTGCCATAGATACAGAAGGCATCCAGGCACCTAATGGAATAAAACTGTGTTACTGTTTGGAAAAAGGAATGGATAAATACCAAATAATCCTAAATAATATAATAAAATATCCTAAATGTGGATTTTTTTTAAAATTATAGTTCAAAAAATAACATATTGCCTTTGGTTATATTTTATTTAAAATAATAATTAAATCATTCTACAGCCTTTCAAATATAAGATAAAAAAAGGAAATAAATCATACAATAAAAACAAAACATTAAAATAGTTATATACCTTTTCTTAAATTAAAGTTAAAAAAGCTTAAACAACACTGATCAGACATTACATTATGACCACTGAAAGGTGAAGTGAATAACACAGATTATCTATTCATCATGGCACCCAATAGGTGGGATATATTAGGCAACAAGTGAACATTTTGTCCTCAAAGTTGATATGTTAAAAGCATGAAAAATGGGCAAGTGTAAGGATTTGAGCAAGTTTGACAAGGGGCAAATTGTGTTGGGTAGAGCATCTCCAAAATTGTAGTTTTTGTGGGGTTTTCTCAGTCTGCAGTGGTCAGTAGCTATCAAAAGTGCTACAAGAAAGGAACAAGGGACAGGGTCATGGGTGGCTCATTGATGCGAATGGGGAGCGAAGGCTGGCCTGTGTGTTTCGTTTAAACAGACGAGCTTCTGTAGCTCAAATTGCTCAAGAAGTTAATACTGGTTCTGAAAGAAAGGTGTCAGAATACACAGTACATCGCAGTTTGATGCGTATGGGGCAGCATAGCCGCAGACCAGTCAGGGTGCCCATGCTGACCCCTGTCTACAGCCAAAAGTGTCAACAGTGGGCGCATGAGCAATCGAAGAGGGTGGCCTGTCTGATGAATCATGTTTTCTTTTACATCAAGTGCAACTTACAAGACTAAAAGTCTTAGTGCCAGATACCACAGCACACCTTCAGGGGTCTAGTGGAGTCCATGACTCGACTGGTCTGGGCTGTTTTGGCAGCAAAAGGGGGACTAATACAATTTTAGGAAGGTGGTTATAATGTTATGTCTGATCGGTATATATTAAGTTTGGTTATTTTTATTATTAAAATAAAATTAACAAAACAAGAACAAAACTGACCAGAAATCTGATCAGCACTGGTTTTTATTTGTTGTTATTTGGTATTATTTAATTAAACATTACAACCCAGAAAAGGTTTATATTAAGGGGTCACCGGGTTAGCTGCAAATTTCCTGTAATTGTTGTATCCTAATTATATCCCTCCGCCATGTGACAGTAGACCATGTCAGTGCTCAGAGAACTGCACTCAGTCCAATGAAAGCTCACCAGCTTAGTTGTAGTTTACCCGAGGACAGGTTTTGTAAGGCCTCAGTGGGCCATCGGTCCACATTTAAAATGCAGAGGCTAGGTCTCACAGGACAGGTAGTAGGATCCAAACCTTGAGTGAGCATTTCCTATCCCAAACCTTGACGACAGCCTTGCCTTGTCATTTTATAGTAATAGGGTGTAGGCAACCTTGGTGTTAATGTGATGGATGAGAACGTGCTAAGAGAAGGCCAAGAGAGCTTTTTATGAGCCATTCACACAACCTCAGTGAAATAAAGACCTGAATTATACATGAATCACAGCAGGGCTGAAACAGTGCTGAGCTTTATTTGAATGAGCTGGCCCAAGTTGAAGTGCTAAACTTTAGGATTAGAGAAGGCAACATCAATGCTTCAATTATGCACATGGTCAATGCAACAACACTGATAGAACTGACTGATAGAAATGGAACAGTTTACTGTAAGGCCTAGACTAAAATGGAAGCTGTCAATAACACCAATAACTATACTAAATAGATAAAGCTTGTGGAATGGTACAATAGTACACACACACACACACACACACACACACACACACACACACACACACACACACACACACACACACACACACACACACACAAGAGATAAAGCCTGTGGCATGTTACATATCTCTCTCTCTCTCTTTCTCTCCCTCTCTGTGTGTGTGTGTGTGTGTGTGTGTGTGTGTGTGTGTGTGTGTGTGTGTGTGTGTGTGTGTGTGTGTGTGTGTGTGTGTGTGTGTGTGTGTGTGTGTGTGTGTGTGTGTGTGTGTATGTGTGTGTGTGTGTGGGCAGGTAATCCCTTATGGGGACAAAATGCCCCCACAAAGATGGCAATATCTAAAATCCTTGTCCTTGTGGGGACATTTTTAGGTCCACACGAGGAAAACATCTTATAAATCACACAGAAGGAGTTTTTATGAGAAAGTAAAAATGTAGAATGTTTCTAGTATGAAATCCATTACGCCTATGGAAAGTCCCCATAAAACATGGAAACACTACACAAACACTACACGTGTGTGTGTGTGTGTGTGTGTGTGTGTGTGTGTGTGTGTGTGTGTGTGTGTGTGTGTCTGTGTGTGTGTGTGTGTGTCTGTGTGTGTGTGTGTGTGTGTGTGTGTGTGTGTGTGTGTGTTATAACCCAACAATATTTGGTTCCCAGAACGTTACATGTACAAAATAAGGATAAAATAAGAACCTTATCGAGAATATTAATATAATTTCAGAAATTGGTTAACAAAAATGAACCTAATCTTAAAATATTTTGGGCTAACGTTAAAAATACGTTTTGTGGTTGCTAGAGTGAACGTGCCACCCACTTACTTTCATAAATTCTCTTGTTCAGTTCCATAAACAAAGCAAAAAAATCATCATGACATCATCTATTTATTATATAAAACGCCTACTTTACAGTAGTTACATTACTTTGTATAGTAGGCCTATAATTAATGAATGAAATTGGATATTTGTAGAAATATCAACATTAAATTATATTTGCATTAAGAATCTTGTGCAATGGGGGGGGGGGGGGGTAATAATGAAGTGTAAACTTAACCCTGCAGTCCAGCCTACTTTAAAAAATATATAGGCCTATCCATATATATCCATATATATTATATATATATATATATATATATATATATATATATATATATATATATATATATATATATATATATATAGGCTACATTATATTTGTTTGTATAATTGAATAACACAAAAAAATTCCAAATTAAATTTTCATAAATAAAGCAGGCTACACATTTTATGGAAAGACCCGGGGATATGAATCCTTGAACCATGAAACCTTTGACATGAATGCGCACTGTTGACCATAAATTAAACGACAAATATTCATAATATTCATGAATAGTTAAATCACAGGTTCATTTTGCGCTGAGGGGAGGGGGGGGAGGGGGGAAACACCTTTGTTGTGGTCATAATGGACATTTGTATATCTTTATCCATTATGTGGATGGTAATTCCCTTCCACAGAGCCCGCAAGGCTTGCAAGTAGAAAAACGCAGACTTGTACATTAGCAAATGGAGAGTCGCCTTACCTTATTATTGGTCCTAGTTGTAATATATGAAGCAGCAGTACTAGAGGTCTGTCTCTGCTCAGGTCTCTGTGAATAAAGATCAGCGTGAGCTGCACCAGCACGGATGGCACAAGCGTGAAGAGGAGTGTGAAACACTGCCAAATCTGATCACCAGCGGAGCGGTAAGTGCTGCTCAGATACAGAGCAGCCGTCGTCTCGGCCGTAAACAAGGAGACCGACACAAGGACAGAGCTGGGGAGTCGCATCCTCACTCAGCCATGTTTCTTTTCTGCTCTCTGATCTCGTGAGCCTGCATTTCGAAGTTCCAGAGGACGCATCGAGCACCAACCGCAGATTCACACAGCTGATCACCGCAGCTCTATGACAAGTCTTACCGGTAGAGGGCGCAGTGAGCTCAATATTTACTGCTGGCTGTCAGCAGCGTGTTCATGTCGTCACGTTCTACAGTAGAGATCAAAATTAAGAGAACAACATACAATTTCTTAAATTACAAGGTCACTGCTTAGTCCTTTTTTAAATTACCCTAACACGAGCAGAAGGGCATTTTTTAAAGCATATTTCACAAGTTAAATATATACAGTAGGAGTATGCTATACAACTTCATTAATAAGACAATTGAAAGATAACGCTGGTCAAAATTAGAGAACACTTTCAAATACCTTGGGTGTTAATCTGGCACTTGGTGCTAATTTCCGTAATAATCTGGCAAACCCTAATTAACTTGAAGCAAACCTTCCAATTTTCACTGACTTTGCAAGGAAAGCCGCTCTAAGGTTACGGAAACCCTACGACACCAGGTTGTCCAGATGAAGGCCAAAGGGATGACCCTTTCAGCTATTGCAAAAGAAGTTGGTCATTCCAAATCTGTAATTTCTAGAATATTGAGGCTTCACAAAGCCACAAATTCATTTAATTACCCCAAAAGGTACGCAAGACCAATGCATGAGAGGACAGGACAATGCAGACTTTCAATGGGGAATCAGTATAACACTGTAAAATGGGTAAAGCAGTTCATTGAACGTGAGAACATTGAAATAATGAAATGGCCAGCCCAGAGTCTGATCTAAACCCCATTGTAAATCTATGTAAAATCATTGGCGACAAAGTTATGGCTAAGAAACCCATTACAGTTACCAAACTGTGGAAGAGACTGGAAGAAGAGTGGACCAAGATCACACCAGAGCAGTGGGAGTATATAGTGATGTCCTGTGAACGCAGATGTGCTGAGCTCATTCGCACATTTTTTTTTGTGCTGCATTGGTTATTGTTCTCTAATTTTGATCACAGTGTTTTCAACAAAATAAAGGTTTTTGTTGAAGTACCTTGGTATTTTGTAAAACATGCTAGCAGAACAATGGTATACCCACAGCTTATCTTCCTTGAATATAAACAATAATTCTGAAAAAAATCTAATGTTTCTAAATTGTTCTCTAATTTTGATCTCCACTGTACATGACGACCAGACCAGCGGCATATATGTAAATCATAATTATCAAATAAAAGGTGTAATTTATGACACACTAAGTTATAATTATGACATGGAAAGTCAAATTTATGGCAAAAAAATTATGACTAAAAGACAACAGTTGAAATTACTGAAGCCAAATTATGACAAAGTCATTATGACATTAACCCCTGTAGTCCCTATGGTCATTGGAATGGGCATCACAGTTTTAAACCAAGTCTGTCTCTAAAATAAATAATCAAAGAATTAAAAGGTATTCAGTGGAATGAAGAATTAGGTTTTAAATGTGCAGCTACTTATCTCTTACCTGCGTCTCAATCAGCTCCCTTCAGTAGTCAGGTCACTGATCAGGACATAAGTCAATGGGCTGACTCCCTCAGGGCCCTGACTACTGAACTAGGGAGCTGATTAAGACGCACCCTCAGTATGGCATTGGAATTCACTCATCTTTGGTGAACCATATTTAAGCCTCGTCTTCTTTAATCTAATTGGTCATCATTTTGACATGAATGAGTGCTGTTAGAACGCTTAGCAGACCAGCCTAAAGATTTTAATTTGTCTGCCATCCTAACAGCAAACAGAGCGGTGCGTAATGGAGAGCCGCATTAAAAAATATCAAATACAATATGATTATTGAATTAATATGAAATAATAATCATATTATTTTTATAATATGAGTACTGCCTGTTCACTAATTGGTCTCTGATCAACCAGTCGCAATGAAGAAATGGCCCCAAACTTAATCTGACAGGCATGGTGAACCTTCACAACCAACTAATTTTAATAGTATCAAGTGATAATATGAGTTTTTTTATTTAATGTCCATCACAATGCCATCAGGTATTAAAATATATCAGCAGGAACATCATCAATTGGCAGAAACACTACTGACTTCGTGATTGGTCGATAGGTGGAGGGTGGAGGTGGAGGTGGATAGGTGGTCAGGCCAAAACACAACATGTCAACATCATTGGGGACGCTAAAATTATGAGTTATGCAACTAAATATACAAATACAATTAATTAATTAGGTCTAATTTAATTCTATAAACTATAATACTGATCTGCCAACATTGTCGCTATATGATAAAGTAAAATAAGCTAACATCACTGTTTTCTCCAGAACGACTGTACAGCCAAATTAAATTTAGTTGGAATATTGTCCTGTTTAACACTGTGATGCTGCTTTGAAACAATTATCATTGTAAAAGCGCTATATAGACAAAGTTGATTGATTGATTGATTGATTGATTGATTGATTGATTGATTGATTGATCAGCATCAGTTAAGGGCTGCAACATCAACTTTTAAATGACAATATCCGGGCCGGACTACTGTTGTCAGGGATATAAGTATTTAAAATTAACATAATTTCTTTAGTTACATATCAGGGCCAAAAATACTGTAACAACCGGATATAATGGAGGCAGAGAACACTACACCAGGAGGGCAGTTTACAATCAATTGCTTTATTATTAGTTAAAACACAACACTTTATAAAACACGTTACCCCCCTTGTTATGGGTGCAGTCGTAAAGGCCGGGATCACGTCAGCAGGGAAGTCACTCGGGGGTTCCCCTTGTCGATTGCATCACAGTAGGCTTAAATTATTCTCTCCGGTTCAGCATCCTCCACAGTCCGGGTGCGGGTCAGATCACTTAGCAGGTAATTATGTGCCTTTAAAGAGCTCTCCTATCCAGCGCTTGAACCCCTAACTCTCTAACACATTTGCCCCCCACTAACTGACTATCTTCACCGCCGGAGACACTATTTGTCCCGAGCGGCCGTCTAGCGTTCCCCACAAATGAGAGCTCCTCGCACACGCAAATCACCCCGTCTTTTTGAGCGTCCCGCACCCATTCCATAAATAATCAGGGTTCACCCGCATCACCTGTGCACATTAATTACGAGTAGCTCATAAGTTAACCATAGCCACTCCCACAACCTACTACAATACATTTCTAACATACAGTTCCTTTAATGTTAATTGATTCAATATGATTAATATAAACACCCGGGGCACATAAACAGCGTGCATAACGCTCACTGCCATCAGAAAACTACTTTAAAAAGGCGCCTCTTAATGTAAAAAAGTGATCTGTCTGATCAAGGGGTTAAAAAATGTCAACCAAAAAAGAGAGTGCGGTGCGCCTCGCTTTTTCAAATCTAAAAAAAACATTTACTGTCCTCTGTCTGATTGTAACTTAGGAGTATTTAGCTGGTAATGTGGACTTATTGTAGACTTAACGAAAGTTACTATGAGCAGTGAGAGCACTGATCGAATGTTTGAAGTGGATGTTATAACAAATGGTGGTAAACGGGGTCAATTCTAAACAAGCGCCTCATTTATAAAGCCGTAAGATCTTACCTTCAAGCTGTGGAAATATCAACCGGAAGACAGAACACATTACCAGTGCAGAGCTGAAAAAGGGCAGGGCTACATAAATGTTATAACTGCAGAAAAAAACATTTCATGCAAGGTGTTTGGGTGGAAATAATTGGAGAAGAGAGTGATGCAGGTATATCACTTTGTAGGCCAAAATGCAGAAGAGAGTTAGCATTGTAGCACTTCCGGTTCCCTAATCAATGGGTTTTTTTGAATGGGGTTTTGATTAAATGGCTGAAATAAGGCCTGTAGTAAACACAGGCTCGAGACACTTTAATTTTTTTATTCTACAACATACATCAGTATTCCCCGCTCGTGATTTCTTTAAGCTATTATGTTTTTAAAAGGTAACTAAGGAGTGGCTATGGGACTAGTCGAGGAGCTTAAACATCATCATGCTAGCAACATCATCACATTATCAAAAGGTAAACTCAGTCAGCTTTTACAAACTTATTTTGCTATTATAAGTCTAACTTAAACGTTAAATGCGCTATAAAAAGTTAAAAACTGAAAGAGTTCACGGAAGTTTAGTGATTGTGACGTTAAAATCACTGGTGTATGCAGCCTACCTTTAGCTTTTTACTTCTTGTGACTGCATTTAGGCTTCAAAATTAATGAAAGTTGATGGACAAAACGTGTACGTATCATAAACTATCATGAAGTAAAATAATACTATTGTTTTTTGTTTTTTTGTTTCCTGCTAAGCCTACGGGGAAATCTTATTAGGTTTTTGTCAAGGGACAGTGTATGTAAACTGGTGGGCCTACAAGCTGACGTCATACCTGCACCACTCTGAAGAATAATTAAAAAATAATTTAATATTAAAGGATTTGTTCCTATTCATTCCAGATAATTTGTGGCTAAAGCTTTTTTTTTTTTTTAGAACGGATTACAAGATACTCTTACCTCAGCAATAGTCATGCATCATCTGTAGTAATGAATAACAAATACCAATAGAGGGCGCTTTAAGCACTGTTTAAAGCAAACAGTGGCTATTGTGTGCTCTCAGATTAATCATAGGAAATATGCTTTGTAATTGTGTAGCCTACACTTGTAGGAGCATACATGACAGTCAACAGACACCCTTCTGCATGCTTATCCATGACTTGTCCACTTGAGGGCTTTTTTTATACCCCAGGAATTTAATTTGCCTCCTCACAATTTTCAGGTGCAGACGCACGACCCTCTTCCAACAATACTTTCATATTTGCACCAAAAAAAACAACAACAAAAAACTTGTTGTTATATATTGAGAAAAATGAAAAAACACTTATTTTGCAGAAAAATAACCTTACTGAATTATTTTCTTGGGTTCTGTTGAAGTCTTTTACATAAAACTGCACTCTAAAAAGTGCTGGGTTAAAAACAACCCAAGTTGGGTTGAAAATGGACAAATCATAAATTGGGTTGTTTGAATGGGTCCATTTACTGGGTTCAAACTACTAAATGTCTGGGTTTGTCCATTTTCCACCCAACTTGTGTTGTTTTTAACCCAGCACTTTTTAGAGAGTGAAAAGCACTTGAATACCCTGAATAAGAGTGTGGTGAATAAGAGTCCATTAAACCAAATTAATTCAAGTTAAAATTTGATTAAAGCCAAATGCTGTATAAATGTAATAAAAGTAATGCAAATGTATAACAAATTAATCCATTCTATTTTTTTTTTAAATGACTTTAATACATTTATTTTAATACATTTCATTTTGTAATAACTTTTAACACATGTTTTTGGAAGCCTTGAAGTAAAAATATATATATTTCTCATTTGTGACTGGCTGCGTCCAAAATCGCATACGTCAGAATCTTGCCGCAAGTTCCAGGTTTTGCCTATTCTTTTATGAATATGTGAATTTAGACATTCTTCTGTCTGTCTGTCTGTCTGTCGTTGAATTTGAGTAATTAAAAGACAGCTATTCAAAAATATTACAGTCCAATGGATTTCTATGAAATATATAGATTTTCGCTCATAAGCTTGTTCCCTGTTCTTCTCTGCAATCATTCATCACCCACCTCACACCGAGCCATCAATCAAAAGAAAGAATGTTAATTTTCTTATAAGTGACATTTTTTTATCTTGGATGTATAACTCACAAATTCAGTCTTTGAACGCCAGAAGAGGAACACCCGGCCCGGGTACATTTTGCCTACTCTTGTGAATTTGGACATTTAACTATGTTAACTATGTTAACTATGACTACATTTAATCATTTAGCAGACGCTTTTATCCAAAGCGTCCAAATAGCCTACTACTTTTTTCACATATATACGGTTTTTCACCTACTGGTTCGGAACATGCAGTGTATGTAAGATTGTGGCCAAAACTGGTACTGCAGGTGTATCCCTTCTCACCCTCCCCCCTGACTCAAGGTTGCCAGATAGGCTGCAGGGTCCAACAGGAATGTTTGTACATCTGAATATTCAAATATAAGGGGTTTAAAAGAGAATTGTTATGCGGCGATGCCTCAGGTGGAAGAGATGCTTGCGGGCTATCTCTCCCCTGAGTCTGCATCGTCGCTAAGGGCCCCGCAGCTGCCCACTAAGCCAGTTAAAACGACATCAGTCAGTCCTGCACCCGCGCCCGGAGCTGTGGAAACTGTGGGCTTGGCCTCTGAGGGGGCCCAGCTCATGGACTTAGGTCTCTCTACTGAGGTAGTGGAGACCATATTACACTCCAGAGCTCCGTTCACGAGGAGGCTTTATGCCCTAAAATGGAGAGTCTTTGTGTCATGGTGCATGAGCCATTCAGTGAATCCAGTTAAATGCCAACTGAGTTCGGTGCTAGATTTCCTTCAAGAAACGTTCTCAGCGGGGTTGTCCCCTTCAACCTTAAAGGTATATGTGTCAGCCATATCGGCCTATCACATTCATCTCGATGGTGCATCAGTGGGGAGACACCCTTGGGTAACCCGCTTCCTTCGTGGTACTCTGAGGCTAAGACCTGTGGCACGTTCTAGGGTGCTGACTTGGGACCTAGCTATAGTATTAGAAGGCCTGACTCTGGCCCCCTTCGAACCTATTGAGGAGGTGCCAGAAAAGTTTGTTACGCTAAAGACATTATTTCTTCTGGCTATCTCTTCTTTTAAAAGAGTTGGAGATTTACAAACATTGTCTGTTGCTCCCTCATTTCTTGAGTTTGCACCGGGTATGGTGAAAGCGTTCTTGTTTGCGAAAGAAGGATATGTCCCAAAGGTTCCCACTAATGTGGCAGGGCCTATAATGCTGCAGGCCTTCTCTCCGCCTCCTTCTCAGAATCCAGACCAGGAGAAATTAAATCTGCTCTGTCCAGTGAGGGCACTAGATGCTTACGTCCACAGAGCTGCCCTGTGGCGTAAGTCAGATCAGCTGTTTGTCTGTTTCGGGTCCCCGAGTAGGGGAAAGCCTTCATCTAAGCAGACCCTAAGCAAGTGGATAGTCGAGGCTATTTCACTAGCATATGAGTCGGCCGGCCAACCTTCACCACTAAAGGTCCGAGCACACTCTACTAGGAGTATGGCTGCCTCTATGGCTCTTTTGTCAGGAGTTTCTCTTCAGGAAGTCTGTGATGCGGCAGGATGGTCCTCTCCGCACACATTCGTGAGGTTTTATAACCTGGATGTGCCTTCTACCCCAGGTTCTCGGATGCTTGTAGCATAGTGTGCGCTGTAATTTCACATATACAGGCATTTGAGTTATGGCGGCGTGGGTATTCAGTTCCCGCAGTGCTGATGCAGTGCGAGTTCCCTCGATAAGGGAACGTCTCAGGTTACGTATGTAACCATGGTTCCCTGAGAGGGAACAAGACACTGCGTCACCTTGCCATACTCCCTGCACACCTGTGACCGACTTGTTCGACCTATCAGAAGCTGACACTGTTTGGTTCAGGGGTGCTATATATAGTTTTCTGGTCAATGATGTCACCCGCCCGTGACGTCCGTGCACGCCATTGGACTGATTTCACGAGTGCTTCATGACGCAATCACGCAGAGGCGTTCCCGCAGTGCTGACGCAGTGTCTCGTTCCCTCTCAGGGAACCATGGTTACATAAGTAACCTGAGACGTTTCCTGCAGTTGCACTTTATATTATATTTTTTATTTTATCTGAGACAGAAACAGACTTTCACACCTCACGTGATGTGAAAGTGTTTATTACTATACAGTAGGCCCTACATGCACTCTAAATAATGCTGGGTTGTTTTTTAACCCAAAATGCTGGGTTAAGACTGTTGGGTTATTTTTAGTTGGTTTATTTGATCACATTTTAAACACATTTTTAAAATGTAGTTTCAAATTTCCAGTCGTTGGGTTAAACCTGCTGGGTCGCAATGCTTGGTTGATTCTACCCAGCGCTTGGTTGTTTCACGTGCTTCCCGCCTTGATTCCTTTAAATTCGCTCCCAAACTGTCATTTTGAAAGGACAATTCAAAAGGCAAAGCCACCGGTTGCAGATGTTTTAAGATAAGTTCATATGTTTTCATTAATAATCATTTTAATTAGCATAATTATTATTTTTTTCTTCTTCGCAGCAACAATTCATATTAACATAAACGCTACATGACTTTAAGACTACAAAAGTTTTACCTTAGAATCCGATGCAATGTAGCCTACGTTACTGACTCGTTTTAGTTTAGGTAGGCATGTGAGATAATAGATTAATATAGTTTGTGATTACACGGAACCATGATCCCCTTACGAAAATTAACCATAGTTTCATGTAGGGATGTCACAATTACCGGTACTTCGGTACTACATACTGAAATTAAAAAAATGTGACGTTAGCATCGACTCACAAGTAGACTATATTCGGTCCCGCAGCTACGTTTAGTCGCGTCATGCAGGGCTCACTCACTGTAGCCGAATATAGTGTCTGTGTATATTAAATACTATTTAAATATTACTCTTCCATGTTTTGCGTCTCTGTGTGAATGACGGGGGCGCCACACATGCTCGCTGTCTTTTTAGACTCTGCCGTGTCACTGCGGACATGAGAATTTACAGTTTCAGTTGAGAAAGCTGTCATATCATGAACACAGACACTCAAAGGTCACGGCAACCCATCAAAATAAAAGTTCGATTTAAACTTGAATAAATTGACAGAATATATTAGGTTTGTAGTTGTCATTGTTGCCCATTTTAACACATTTGTGTGTTGTACTATTAGTCAAGCAATAAAAAATATTGTTTTAACAGTCTTAACATGCATTCTTCATTTGTTCTTTCTTGTCTAGTTTTACAGTAGGCTAATGCACAGGAGAAATTTTAAGAACAACCCAGCAAGAATAACCCAGAATAGCAAATCCATTAATGGTAAAATTGACTACACATTGGGTTTTCTCAACAGCCCAGCCCGCTGGGTTAAAATGCCACTGGGTTAATTTAACCAAGCATGTGTTCTGTCCAATATTTACACAGCGCTGAGTTGCCAATTGGGTTGTTTTTAACCCAGCCATTTTTAGAGTGTGTTACATTCATTATTATACAGTAAGTGCCTTTTCTACCTGATCAACTAGCCTAGGGAAATTAAATTCAGAAAATCCTAAAACCATTGAGTGATAAAAATAAGAGTGACGTTTACAGTTCACAATGCTTTAGATATAGAATCCCTTAGTCTTGTCGATAGCAGGCTTTTTTTGTGTGTGTTTTGTGGGTCAATCTATAAAATACAACGTAATAGGATCCCATTTCTGTGTAATTTGACAGTTTTTTCAGGAACTGATTTCTGCAATGATTATGGACCACCATTCCACTCAGCTCTGGTATACCTCCGGGCTCTCCGAAAGGGATTAGTATTGGCGCTGGCTTAGGAGAATGTAAGATAAGTTGGATATGATCTCATAGACCATCAAACATAAACACACAGTTACATAAGCGAAAGAGGAAACAAGAAAAAGGTTAGAGAGGTGGAAGACTGACAGATTGATGGATTTTCATTTAAAATCCAGACACAACCGATATAAAACAATCCGAAATGTCATTTTTTATCTGAAACCCTTTCAATGAGGCATCAGTTATCAGCCAAAATTTCTGGATTGACGTGGTTTCATTTTTTTTTTTTTTTAAGTATTAAATAACAGAAACATGTGGAAGTGGAAACTGGGTATTTATAATTATATTATCTTGATTTTAAACAATAAATAAAAAATGTAACTCTATCGAGCTTGAATAACGCTAATAAAAACCTCAACTTGAATTTCCTCCTTATGTGCTCAGGCGATGTATTATCTTGATCAGCGTGTAATAAAACCCAGTAATCCAGCTGGAGTTGAATTGTGTACAGAAATACTAAAGAGAACGAAAGGCTGTCAGACTTAATTATTGTGTGATTTTCCACTGAGATCGGGCCCTGCAAAACGGAAGAGGGTGGAAAGGAGGTCCTCTTCTTTAGCTTTTAGACATTGAATGGAGGGGTCTTCGTCATTCCATTTGTGAGTGGAAACCCCATAGAGTTCAGCTGTGCCTCTCGGTCTCATATGGGTTCATGTTATTGTCAATTGTGTCTCAATTTCTTTTCATTTCGTTACTTACCCCTTTGGAGTCTGTTCAAGGCCTTAATGTTCTGTACGATGTATGCAAAGGGATAAAAATGACAGATTTCACCGAAGTAATTTTCTCTGTTAAGTTACATTTCCCTCTCATTTATATCAAAGCCAAAAGGAAATGGCGCTTGGTGAATGGGAATCCAGGATGTCTATAATACCGGGAGAAAGCTTTCAAGAGCCTTCCAGAAAAGAATCAGGTACTAGCGTACAGTAATGAAATGTTTGCAACTTATTTGTTGCTTGGAGGGATGTGGTTAATACACGGTTCATTCGGATGGCAATAAAGTTTTTTTTTTAGAACTGCATTTTGCATGGTTTCCAGGCTAAATCTGACCTTGAAAAACTCTCATTTTGCACTGATAAAGAGGACAGATGGAAAATAAATATTGGGACAAATGCTTATCAGTAACATTTCGAGAACAACCTGAAGCTTATTTGCCAGTACAGGCAAGCTTTGTGGTTTGCCAGTACAGGCAAACCACAGCCTTAAATAAGCAAAATACTGAGTACCAAAGGCCCCTATCCACACGGAGATGCATTTACTATGTAAATTATTAGCGGTAGCATTTCATCCACACAGATTCTGCATTTTGGGAGCCTGAAACTGATATTTTTTTAAACTGGGTCCCAGAGTGGATAAATCTGAAAACCAACATCCTTGCGTTTTCATGTATAAATTCAATCCGTGTATTTTGTGAAAGTGATGTCATCACACCCCGTCCCGCACGTTAAAGAAGGCGATACAATGTAATTAGAAGGTAATTTTATGTAATCGGCATTCACACATTAACACTGAATCAACATTGTTTCAATGATTACATGCTATCTGGGAAGCTTGTTCACTATTATGCTCTGCCATCATCAATCACTGAACACCAATTAAAGGAAAGAATGTTAATTTTCTAATTAGTGCCATTTTTGATCGTGCCCTTCTGGTTGCCTAAGTCTCCTTAATCTTTGAACGTGAGTCAGAACAAAATGAGGTACTCTGAGTAAAAAAAAATTATTATTTTTTTTTTTGCGAGAACTGTTCAGGCAAGGCAGCTGCCATGGGCAAATGGTTGTGAGGTTGCTATGGTTTCCTTCTATGTAAGTGTTCTTGTGTGCATAAGGACACATTTATAAGGACATATTTGATTTGTGCTCAACCATCAGTAGAGGATGGCATTTATTTACATACAAAATGAAAATTTCATGAGTTACATGGACAGCATAACTCTACATAAGCAGGACCCCCTCAGGGCCAATAATGATTTCCAGGGATCAAGATACATCAGCACCTCCGTCAGTTCCAGTACAGTGTGATCAGGCAGACATAGTTGTCATTCGACACATTACTACATTATATATGTACCTGCAGTCCACTATGATCAGCTGTTTTGATTAAGGAAATAAAATCTATCTTCTTGTTGTTTAAAAAAAAAAAATCTTAAATTATGATTTTTAACAGATGAGGTGTTTAAGAGGAGGTCTATCAAAAGAGGTGCTTCAGAATGGTTAAAGGTAGGGTAGGTAAGAATGATCTAAAACACTTTTGTCCAAATTTGCTTAAACTTTCTTTACATGTCAATACATAATTAAAATGTAAGTACTCTGAAAATGAGAGTATAAAAATCTAGTTACTCTAGACTTTTTAATCTGCAATAAACACTCAAATATCGGTGTGGCTTTCCAACGATGGTGAGAACTGAGGGACCTCAAGGAGCTGAAAAAGACTTGCTGGCTGTATTTCTGATGGACAGGTAATCTTTCATTTTGATTATAAATTTTTTTGGTTTATGTTTTCATGAAGTATGTATCACTTGCATATGAAGCTGCCTATCATATCGTATTGTATCGATATCGAGATATCTGGCATGAAAATCGAGATATGAAATTTTGTCCATATCATTCAGCCCTAGTAGAGATGATAAATACTCAATATGCTTAGCTCAAGTTGATCGCTGTCGTGTTTAATTTCGCAAAATTTATCTTTAGACAACAAAATGCATGTGTAAAAGCTAGTACACCGCATCCAGGAGCTTTTTTTAGAACTAAGTTAGCTTTAGCTACTACTAGTCAAATAATGCTTTCATGATGGAAACTCTTACATGCAAAACACAGTATATGTTATGAATTTTAAATTAAAGTAATCTGCATCACTGTATAACTGATGTTATTGGAAAAACATGTATCAATGTATTTATTTTTTTATTTTTTATTTTTTAGTTTAACTTACCGAATCAAACAAAAATGTATTTTATACGTTACCATTATCTGTATTCTAGCTTGATAGTGAGTACTAAAAGACATCTTATTTGTTTATATTCATACTGATAAAGTTAGATTTTTTTTTATTACATGTGATTCTGACATGATGTCACTACATGCACTCCGCTCAATAACGCGTCTTCTAGCTAAGCGGTCGGCTTAGCGCGTTCATGTATTTTGGGGGCGTGGCTTTGGAAAGAGCCCAGAAGGAAGAAGGTGGAGTGAATGGAAATAATGAGCTGTCTTTAAAACTGTCGTGAGAGGTCTACAGACACTCAATTTTTATACTTTTTTTTCAGAATACTTACATTTTAATTATGTATTGATATATAAAGAAAGTTTAAACAAATTTGGAAAAAAAGTTTTTTAACCAATTCTTACCTACCCTACCTTTAATTATCTGAAATTGTAATCAGCTTTTTTCATTCTTTACAATTTTTTATGAGGTTTACAAATTTTGCAATCCCACCAATTGAGTATATGAATCTCTGTCAGTCGGGAATTTTTTGGATTCTAACAATGTTGTGACAACATGAACATAAAAACGTAAAAACGTAAATGACACTGTCTACAGTTGAACGGTCCACCTTGCGGGCTCAGCTAAAGTGGTCATCAATAGCAGCCGCAAAGGGGGGCGCTCACGAGCACACTTCTTTAAGCTTAAATGACGAATGCGAAAACCTACGGTCTTGTGGGCTTAACGGACACGCACACAGCAGCGTGGTAAGTCCACAGGATCAAAACTGCACATGAATTGTGCCATTTGTGCCATCTTTGGAATACTTTTTTCAACAAACTATTTGGAAAATACTAATTCTATTTTCAAATACTATTTAGTATGGATATTATGAAAATTAAGACATAGAGTAAGGGAATTCAGACACTCAGCGTGCTGGAAGGGCTGACACCTTTGCATAGTTCTGCTTGCTGTTTAATAATTAATTGAAACATATAAAACTGGCAGCTCAAGAAGAAATTTAAAGATTTACCCTGAGCTCTGCCATAGAAACTAGCATGTATAAACTGTTATTAAACAATTTAATAATCAATTAAAAAAGATTTTTTTTTAGCTCAACTATCACTGAATGGGGATTGTGGGATATCAAAGGCAGCGAAGGATACATTTATGCCGCCATCAAAACTGGATCAGATGAAGGGGAGGCATGCAGGAAGTGAAGCTAACATTAATTGGATGTGCCTAAATGCCTTCCTGCCTTAAAATGTGTCTTCCGAAGGCAGCATTTTCCAGGTTGCATCCAAAAACTGGAAATGCTGCCTGAGAACACATTCCAAGGGAGGAAGGCATCAAGGCATGTCCGAATCCAATGTAAGCTTCACTTCCTGCCTCCTGAGATAACTTCATCTGATTGAGGTTTGAAGGCAGCATAGATGTATCCTTTGCTGCCTTTGATTTCCTATAATCCCCATTCAGTGATAGTTGAGCTATAAAAAAAAGAGAAAAGAAATAAAGATAGCATCTGAAAGTTGCTGGTCAGTTTGTGTGTAAATGTATGTTTTTTATGTTGCATGTGAGGAACAGGAAATATTAGAAATATTGTAAAGGGCATCAAACATATTCTGCACACTACCATAGCAGAAGTTTATTGAAGAAGAAACATTTCAATCATGCTGCAGGAATGCAGGAATATCAGGAATGTGCTCTGTTTATTGAGGCGATAACACAGCACTATATGGATTCTGTGGTTATCACTATAGTTGATAAGAAGCAAAGGTCTCAGCTAAACCTTTTCATCCCCAGTCTTACTGAAAAGGTTACAGCAGTTTGCTGCGAACCTGATGACCTTTGATATGAGTTTTCTTTGCTTGTTTTTCATGATTAGTCTTTTCTTCCCTGCATAATTCATTAATACTTGGTATCAAGTTTATTAATTCTTAACGCATGAGGAAGGTGTCCTGTGTCACAACCAAATATGAATATGTGCTTGAAAATATCTGTCTTCTTATTTATCCATTGTTCATGACAAAGAAAAGAAAACCATTTTAATTCTCTGAGACATATTCTTAAGGAATACCTGAAATGCTATTATGAATTCATAGACAGGTAATCAGAGTTGGGCTCTTTGTCTGTTTGCTTATGAAACATAATAAAGAATGACATTTAATCAACATATCCGGGCTTTGGCTATGACTCAATAATTGCAGCATGTTTTTTTTTTCTTTTTTTTCTTTACCAAATCCTGCCTGCCTATCTGGAAGGAGTGGTCATCCAAGATAATGTCCAATATGAGGCATTCCACTGATGTGACATTTAGGAAAATCAATAAAATTGCCACACTACAGTGGAATTGTATATCGAAGAGAAACAAAGACATTATTTTGAATAACGTCCAATTGAGAAGCAATTCAGAGCAGACTGAAAAAAATAATCAATATTATATAAAAAGTCTTATCATAGCTTTTATTTTCATCATGGTAAAAGAGTTGCAATTTACACTCTTTATAACTTTAAAATCTTACTACTTTAACTTACAAACTTTCATTTTGATTCCTCTGGAAGTTGTTTAGGATTTATCTTTAATTAGAAATGTAATAAATCTGTGTCCCTGAGCACAGTGGTTCCAGTTAAATGTAATTTAAGTTAAATGTAATTGTAAATGTAATATAATAAATTTTTCTGCCATGTTCCTCCATTTATGTCTTTATTTTCCTTCATTCATTTAAATCATGGAATTCTATTTCAAACCTAGTATCTCACATTACTTTCTGGTTTGGGATCCCCATCTTTTCATTCATTAATTCATTGTAAGTTTAGTCACTCAGTAGTAATCAGTAGGGCTGTGATCCAATTCATGCTCCCTATGAAGTGTTTGTTGTTCCCTTATCTGAATAGGGGACATATGTATCTATTTGGGTCTAACATAATATGCTCATTTAAAAAAAATTATATATACAATCCCATTCCAAAAAAAGTTGGGTCACTGTACAAATTGTGAATAAAAAAGGAATGCAATTATTAGTAATAAAACTAGGTATAAAACGAGGCTCTCTGAGTGGCAGTGTCACTCAGAACTGAAGATGGGCAGAGTATCACTAATTCCCCCAATGCTTCGGTGAAAAATAGTGGAGCAACATTAGAAAGGAGTTTCTCAGAGAAAAATTGCAGTTTGAAGTTATCATCATCTACAGTGCATAATACCATCCAAAGATTCAGAGAATCTGGAAGGATCTCTGTGAGTAAGGGTCAAGGCCGGAAAACCATACTGGATGCCCGTGATCTTCGGGCCCTTAGACGGCACTGCATCACATACAGGAATGCTACTGTAATGGAAATCACAACATGGTCTCAGGAATACTTCCAGAAGTTTGTCAGCTTGTCAGTGAACACAATCCACCATGCCATTCAACGTTGCTTTAGGTAAAAAAAGTAGCCATAAAAAGAAGCGCAAGCGTTTTCTCTGCTCATTTGAAATGGACTGTGGCAAAGTGGAAAACTGTTCTGTGGTCAGAAAAATCTAAATTTGAAGTTCTTTATGGAAAACTGGGATGCCATGTCATCCGGACTAAAGAGGACAAGGACAACCCACGTTGTTATCAGTGCTCAGTTCAGAAGCCTGCATCTCTGATGGTATGGGGTTGCATGAGTGCGTGTGGCACGTGCAGCTTACACATCTGGAAAGACACCATCAATGCTGAAACGTATATCCAAATTCTAGAACAACATATGCTCTCATCCTGATGCCATCTCTTTCAGGGAAGACCTTGCATTTTCCAACATGACAATGCCAGACCACATACTGCATCAATTACAACATCATGGCTGCGTAGAAGAAGGATCTGGGTACTGAAATGGCCAGCCAGCAGTCCAGATCTTTCACATAGAAAACATTTAGTGCATCATAAAAAGGAAGATGCGACAAAGAAGACCTAAGACAGTTGAGTAACTAAAAGCCTGTATTAGACAAGAATGGGACATCATTCCTATTCCTAAACTTCTGCAACTTGTCTCCTTAGTCCGCAGACGTTTGCAGACTGTTATAAAAAGAAGAGGGAATGTATGAATGAAGAGGGGTATGCTATTTGAGGATCAGTTTAAAAAAAAAGTTTTTGTTTGTTTTTGACTAAAAATGTTTGATTTGGTGCACTGGTTTTGATATAAACTACAAAATATATATGCCTGTTTATTTTATCCTAACTATGAACATATGGTTAGCATTGTATTATTTGCATCTTTTCCTGCTGTCTGCTACACCAGAACAGATCTGTGACCCATCGGCTGGCACTTTCTTTTCCATATCAAGCCGTTTTAAGCATTTTCTTGCAAGTCCCAGAATTCTTTATTGTTTGTGGGTGTCAACACACAACATATACTGGTCATGGTTGTACAAACTAGCCAAATCAATTCACATGTTGCTGTCGATTTTGATTGCTTTGCTTATACCTTCACATAGATATCACACGTGTCATAATGGTTTCAATAACGGACTCTGGGACAGAGCAGTCTGCAAGATTGTGATAAACGGTGGCAAATAGGCACTTCAATGGTAGTCATAAACGTGTGGCGTTGTGTAAGTATCAACATCTATACCACATATTTCGGTACTTCGAATGTTACTGAACTTCAACATGCAAAGGGCAAGTTATCAGGATCGCACCAGCCAACCTTTTCAGAACCTTCAAAAGAACATATTTTTTTAATTGAAGTGCTTATGGGTTTTGCCAGCTAAGTATGCTATGGTATCAGAGGAGGAGAGCAAGCGTAGCAGGGAAGCGCATGTGGCATTTTGATTGTAAAGCATGTTTCAGATTGAAAGTGAGGCCGATCATTTTACCGGAAAAATAAAGGGAAGGTGTGGGAGGTCTGGGAGCTGGGGAGCCTGGTAGATGGATTTTTAGAAATGCCTTTTGTGTGTCATTCCCTTTCTTTGTGCAACGCGAGATTATCTCACCAACACAATGAGGGCTCACTCTGTGCCCTATTCAATCACACTGGGTGAAGATAAGCTAGGGCATTTCTGTTATCACTAGACATACTTACATTCATTCTCCCAGCTGCATGACCCATACATACGCTATACACCGATCAGGCATAACATTATGACCGATTATCTCTTCATCACGGCACCTGTTAGTGGGTGAGATATATTAGGCAGCAAGTGAACATTTTGTCCTCAATGTTTGAAAAATAAAAAATTAGCAAGCGTAAGGATTTGAGCGAGTTTGACAAGGGTCAAACACACACACGTTGTGTTTTTGTGAAATGTGGGGACTTTCCATAAGCGTAATGCATTTTGCACTCAACAAACTGTACATTCTATCCCCCATACATTCCCCCTGCCCTAAACCTACTCATCACAGGAAACCAGGAAACATTAAGCATTTTTACATTAGCATTACATTAACATAATTTTTTTTCTCCATTTACATTGCAGGGCTGTTATATATATATATATATATATATATATATATATATATATATATATATATATATATATATATATATATATATATAGCCTAGTCTAGTTTATTTATTAGATGTATGGCATTTGTGCATCTTTTTTAGCTAAATGTCAAAGACCATTGTCTGTGCTGTCTAGGTAGCTCACTGATTTATAGAGACAGGTTTTATGGCTAAACAAAATGTAGTTTTCCAACACATGAGAGCGCAGGCGCGTCAATTTGGCATATAGAAGCCAAACCTCACATGGACTCTCCATTTGCGCACAGGATGTGCAGGAGAGGAATATTACCGGACCACAGTATACCGTATTTTTGGCAATATGCGTCTATATTGGACACTTATTAAGTTTCAGACTGCGCATGAACTGATTTGATAACATGTCTGAGGCAACATTAACTCCGACACCCGATGTAAAGTTTCTGGGTGACTCTCCGGAGCGCAACAACACCAGCACCGCTCCGGAGCATCCACACTTTCATTCAGGCATTATTATCGCCACCGTGTACGCGCTCCTCATTACTGTTGGACTTGTGGGTAATGTGACGCTCATTAGGACGTTTTGCATCGTAAAATCTATGCGAAATGTCCCCAATCTGTTCATGTCGAGCCTCGCCCTCGGAGACGTGTTGTTGCTGGTCACCTGCGCGCCCGTGGATGCCAGCAAGTTTCTGGCGGATGAGTGGCTCTTTGGACGGATGGGCTGTAAACTCATCCCGTTCATCCAACTGACATCGGTCGGAGTGTCAGTGTTCACGCTCACAGCACTGGCAGCGGACAGGTAAATACATCTATATACATTCTTTATTAGCCTTAGTTCAGAAAGCAAAACAATACTATTTTAGGTAAACGTCTTTTAATATCATTCATTACAATCACCGCAATGTAATGAAGCAAGCTCCATTATTACGAAATAAGTCATTAAACAGGCTATTCCTCATTAACACTAAATGTTCTGATTAGGCTGAGTTCAGCTAAAGTGGGAAATCATGCAAAAAATGTGTAATTAAGTTTCTCAATTTATTGCCTTTTTAAATATGAAAGTCATTAATGATTACCTACAAAGTCTTTATCAATCATTATGTATGTGATCAATCTTGACAATGGTCTTCTTAAATATAAGCTTCTATTAAAAACAGCTAAAAAAAAATAAGGTTATTGTTTTTTTAAATAATTATTAAACTATTGGCCAGTTACATCAAATGTATATGTGTACTGTTGCAAAAATCGTATTTTATTTTTTGTGAGGTTCTGTTTGAACTACAGGTTCTGGTCCACCGTGAGTGTGAGACTGACCTGACATATGTTGATCATCATGCTGTTAGGGTTGATAGACCAGTAACTAACCATCTAATGTTCCATCACGACCTAAAGATATGACATGCTTTTTCAAGTAGGGCATAGACTCATTCTGTCATTTTCATAGAAGAAAAATATAATGCAACAGGTAACTGAAAATCACTGTGCCACTTTTGCCGATGATCTGTCACTTGTCAAAACACTTCAGGTGAAAAGCAATGTCCGTTTTGTTATGTCATTATCAGAAAATGTTTTAATGTAATTTGTACGGGTAGGAGCCTAAAAAAAAAAAAAAAAAAAAAAAAAAAAAAAAGCTGAGATGCTGCAAAAACACAAAATGTTGCCTAAATAACAATGTAAAAAAAGAAAACCTTCACTTTAGAAATTCAGAACTGATTCTATTCTATTCTATTCTATTCTATTCTATTCTATTCTATTCTATTCTATTCTATTCTATTCTATTCTGATGATGTATGTAAACATCTGTACTTGTATCCCATGTACACAAGGCTCCAATTTTATGGCTGTTTGTTCTCTTGAGGAAATGTGTGATAGTAGCAGGTGAACGGAAATGAAAAATAACATGCTTAATGATGGAGAAAAAACAACTGCTTCCTCTGCCTGTTAGTGTTGACAGTAAAGCACTCAAGAGTAACGAGTGCACTTCCAGAGCAATGGATCAAATGAGGGACGCGCTCTCGAGTTAAATGAGAAACACTTGATAATGTGGTGATGTGATTAATTTTTTTTTAATTTTTTATAAAATCAATGTCAATCAGTATTAAGAATGATTCATTAGCAATTTCTAAAGTTATTTAAAGACTTAAAATAAGGTGCTTAGCATTTCACAAAGAGTCAGACGTTTATCGGTGAGGCTTGACTTCCATTAGGGGTTTGTGAGGCACTATTCTTTGTAAAGCTGCTTTGGAACAAACAGCATGCATGTTGTGAAATGCAATAAATGCATCTCCATTTAAAACAAGGAAAAGGAAAAATGACTAAGCACCCAGGCTGTTCTATGATCTGTGTGGTGGGAATCTGATTAACACTGGAGGGGTGGTTTTGTATTGAGGTGAGCAGCAATGGCAGATGGAACTCATAGGTGGGAGGATCTTTTCCTGTGGTCTGGATACTGATGTGCTTCAAATCAAATAGATAGATACTTTTCCGGAATAGTCAATTCTGATCCTATCCATCACCATTCAGTGGTCTGATATTTTCAAATAGAGTGCAGCTGCACGTCCACTTCTTCAGATTTTACCTTGATTCTGGAGGTATTCTTTCCACTGTTAGAAGAAAAAAAAATGGCCATGTGTAAGGATTTGAGCAAGTTTGACAAGGGCCAAATTGTGATGGCTAGATGACTGTGTCAGTGCAGTGCATCTCTGAAACTGCAGCTCTTGTGGAGTGTTCCCGGTCTGCAGTGGTCAGTATCTATCAAAAGTGGTTCAAGGAAGGAACAAGGGTGTACAGGCGAAAGGGTCTTGGGTGGCCAAGGCTCATTGATGCACATGCAAAGACTGGCCCGTGTTTTTTTTCCGATCAAACAGACGAGCTACTGTAGCTCAAATTGCTCAAGAAGTTAATGCTGGTTCTGATGAAAAGGTGTCAGAATAAACAGTTTGTTGCATATGGGGCTGCATAGCCGCAGACCAGTCAGGGTGCTCATGCTGACTCCGTCCACCACGGAAAACACCAACAGTGGGCACGTGAGCATCAGAACTGGACCACAGATCAATGGAAGAAAGTGGCCTGGTCTGATGAATCCCATTTTCTTTCACATCACATGGATGGCCGGGTGCATGTGCGTTGCTTACCGGGTGAACACATGGCACCAGGATGCACTATGGGCAAAAAATGGTTCAAGAATGGTTTGAGGAGCACTATAACGAGGCGAGATGTTGATTTGGCCTGCAAATTCCACAAATCTCAATCTATTCGAGCATCTGTGGGATGTGCTGAACAAACAAATCTGATCCATGGAGACCCAATCTCGCAACTAACAAAACTTAAAGGATTTGCTGCTAACATCTTAGGTTACATACTGAAGTGAACTCTGAGACGCAGCAATTCATAGAGATAAAACTGCGGTCCGCAGACTTCAGTAGCATGAGAGTCCCCTTGATTTATCACACCGAGTTAATTAGTCACATCCTCTCAGCCAAATAGTCCGATTATTTTTGATTTGTGTTTGTTCTTAATTAAAACGCTGTTCTTAAGGTTAGAGTCTTAATTAAAATGTCTCCTTCTGTTCCTGGGGTCTTTTTCTGTCTCTTAGATACAAGGCCATTGTCAAGCCAATGGATATCAAGGCATCTAAAGCTTCGCTGAAGGTCTGCCTGAGGGCTGCGTCGATCTGGCTGCTCTCCATGGTCCTGGCCATTCCTGAGGCGGTGTTCTCCGATCTCCACACCTTCCACATCCCAGGAACCAATGAGACTTTTAAAGCGTGCGCCCCGTACCCTCACGCTGGAGACCTGCACCCTAAAATCCATTCCATGGCCTCCTTCCTCATTCTGTATATCATTCCTCTCTTCATTATTTCTGTGTACTACATCTTCATTGCCAGGAGTCTAATTGAGAGTACGATTAACATGCCTGTGGAAGGAAATGCGCACATTCGCAGGCAGGTGAGTACAATGATCAAGTGCTTCAGCAGTTAGATTAACAGCTTAATGGTTTAATCAGTTGTGTGAATACTGATTTCTTTCTAAATGTATTAACCAAAGTCTAAATTTTAGTTGACATTAAAAATACATAATGCTTTGTCCACAGGTTATGCTCCAACTTTTTATAGCAGTTTTTATTATATTTTTTCCGTTTGTCACGTTTTCTGATTTATACAAAATATCCTTGCATGTATTTAATCTAATGTATTTTTGGCACACTGTAAAAAAATTGTGTTGGTTTTTGTTGGTTTAACTTAAAAAAGTAAGTAACCTGGTTGCCTTAAAATTTTGAGTTTGTTGAAATTAAAAATTTGAGTTGATACAATGAAGGAAATTTGTTTAATAAATAGAAACTCAAAATGTTTTTGTATCTGAACCACATAAAAAATTGATAAATCATGAAAATGGCACTATTTGGCATGTTTCACTGCGTCATCAGAAATAAAACACACACAATTACCCAATATGCTTACAAAATCTTTTAATAATATTTTAATAAAGGTTGTCGAATCTCAAAAAATGTTCATTGTATTAACTCAAAATTTCAATTTCAATGAAATCAAAATTTTAAGGCAACCAGGTAACTTTTTTTCAAAAACATTTTTTTACAGTGCAGGTATAATTATTAATGTTATATTTTTGAATTTTTACTTATATTGAGTAGTTATACAATATTTATAACATTTCCATTGCTGAGTTTGAAAATACCAGAGGTAATGCAAATAGGGCATTAGTACAGTGAGTGCACCTCCGTGTATAATTGTTTGAAAGGTGATTCAGTAGCTATTTTTGAAAGGTATTCACATTACAAGATGAGACTGGAAGTGCCTGCTCTGCTGTTCCTTTGTTATGTGAATAATACAGTCTGTATGCATTTGAGATCCATATATAGAAAATAAAATGTACCTTTATCAAAATGCTGCTTTTATTGTTCTTTGTCTTTGAAAGCACTTGCCTGAGAGTAGTTATTTAGTGTCACCAAATGCAATTGGGAAAAAAAAGTTTTCAAATAGTTTCCATTGGTCGAGAAAACAATTAGTTCTACCCCAAATCATGCCATTGGTTGAGCCGATGTTGCTGTACCAGCCAGGTCAGAAAGTTAAAACATCTATTTTTGGTTGAAAATGTTGTTTTTTAATCTGTGATAATCTGTGATTCTTTCTTGTACGTGATATTTCCCTCTCTGCTTCCTAGATTGAGTCACGGATGCGGCTTGCCAAGACTGTGCTGGTGTTCGTGGGTCTTTTTGCCATCTGCTGGCTCCCCAACCATGTGATTTACCTCTACCGGTCCTACCACTACACAGAAGTGGACACTTCAATGGCCCATTTCATCTTCAGCGTGGGCGCACGTATCCTTGCTTTTACCAACTCTTGTGTAAATCCCTTTGCTCTCTACCTGCTCAGCAAATCCTTTAGGAAGCAGTTCAACAAACAGCTTTGCTGCTGCTGCCCGTCCATCTATCTGCGTTCACAAAGCGCTAGGCGTAACAACACACGACTGAGTTCACTCAAAAGTACCCAGAACCACTCTGTAGCCAGCTTCAGCCTTGTCAATGGCAACGCTGTCTGCCATTAGAGCTAAACAGGCAATATTTAACTTCTCCTTCAAAGTTATATTATAGGAAAAATTCACCCAAAGAAGATGTACACCTTCTTCAAAATTTTCCTTTTGCATTAAACAAATAAAAAATAACATAGTTTGGTGAACACATAATGACAAGAGTGAACAATTCTTTTTAAAACCATTGAAATATACATTTTTGTCAGAAATTGAGAAGTTAGGTGTCTGTTGGTTATTGTTGGATAAGCTTTTGATGTCTAATTGGAATTTGATCTTTTTATTGAATGAAAACAGAATCAAAATAAGGACAATGAAATACTTTATAGATGTCTGCAGTCAATGTTGTCTGTTAGTTATTAAGTTTTTTATATATATATATATATATATATATATATATATATATATATATATATATATATATTATATATATATATATACAGTGTAAAAAAATGTTGGTTTAACTTAAAAAAGTAAGTAAACTGGTTGCCTTAAAATTTTGAGTTTATTGAAATAAAAAATTTGAGTTGACACAATGAAGGAAATTTGTTTAATAAATAGAAACTCAGAATATTATTGTATCTGAACCACATAAAAAAAATATATAAATCAGGAAAATAGCACAATTTGGCATGTTTCACTGCGTCATTAAAAATAAAACACACAATTACCCAATGTGCTTACAAAATCTTTTAATAATATTTTAATAAAGGTTGTCGAATCTCAAAAAATGTTCATTGTATTCACTCAAATTTTTAATTTCAATGAACTCAAAAATTTAAGGTAACCAGGTAACTTATTTTTGAAATATTTTTTTACAGTGTAGTAATTGTATTCGTTTGTCTGTAAAAAAAAAAAAGTGCCTGTAGTTTTTGTAGTTGTTTTTGCAAAAACAACACTAAAAAGTTCAAAAAATTTAAAAATGCAAAACTGAGAGAAGTAATTTTCTTGCGTATGTCTTGCAATTATGTAACTATAATGCACTTCTATAAGGCATTAGACACTTCAGTGAGAGAAAACAATAAGTGAGAGAAACTGTAACTGAACAGAAACGATGGTGTCTAGACACTTTTTAAAACAAAAAAAGCACCAAAATATTCAAGGCAATGCAAGGTAAAATATTCATGCACAATTCAACTAGTGCATGTTCACAGAAAACCAACACAAAAAAAATCCAGAGGAACACAAAAACAACTTTTCGTTTTCACACTGGTGTAGAGCAGAAGCAGCACAGAAGGTGTTCGCATGTAGCGTGAAATCAATATGTGTTGTTTGTCAGTCAATGCTGCCTTGTCGTAATTATAGTAAATTTAGCTCTGTATGCTTTCAAATCACTCTCACGGTACTTTGAGGTCATACACTATACTTCACAGTCGAACACATTAAATCTGCAGTGGTCGGGTGGTCATAGCTCTCAGCTCATGAAGGCTTTTTATTGTTGTTCATGGTCATTACTGTATTTATAACATGGCATGAACTTGTGTACTGCAAAAACATGCTTTTATTTATGATGTGCAGCAAACTCTGCTGTGATTCTATGTTCCCAGAGCACACATTTTATATATGCATATAACATTTTTATATGAACTTGATATTCTTGTTAACCCACAGGAGCAGTATAGGCCTATTTTGACCAAGAAAGCACTGTGGCTTTAATCAAGCGTGAGTGGCGCAGCAAAAATAGACTTGAGCTGATACGACCGGCGCTTCTGCTCAGCTCTGTTAACATGGGCGCTAAATAAAAATGCACTGCTTATGCTCTGCATTGACATACAGTGTGAAACAGGCTTTAGGGTACGTTTACATCACAATGATGTAGGCTACTAATAATGTAAAGCTTGTGTTTACCGTGCACAGACAGCAACATTGTCAAAATGATCCCCAAATCACTTCCATAAATCACTTAGTAAAGAAACACTACGGCGCCTATAGACTGAACACATAATAGGCTACACGTGCATGACATCGCAGTTTACACAAACATGAACTTTGAATCCCATTTTCAAAAGAATATCCAACACCTCCTGGCAGTTTACTATTTTACATTAATTGTTAGTAACTAATTCCAATGAATTAGTTTCTCATTTATGTCTTCGTATGATATCCTGCTTATGCCCCACTGGCGATTAAAGGGATAGTTCACTCAAAAATGAAAATTAGTCCATGATTTACTCCCCCTCAAGTCATCCTAGGTGTATATGACATTCTTCTTTCAGTCGAATAAAAGCGGAATTATATTAAAAAGTCCTGGCTAATCCAAGCTTTATAATGGCAGGGATTGCTGCTCTGTTTTTAAAGTCCATAAAAATGCATTTGACCATCAAATAACGTGCTCCACACGGCTCCGGGAGGTTAATAAAGGTCTTCTGAAGCAAACCGATGCGTTTGTGTAAGAAAAATATCCATATTTAAACTTTTTAAATTAAAGTTCTCTTCTGTGGAGTATTGAAAGTGCCTTCTCGGAGTTCAAGATGCGTACGCAACGTCTGACCGGCGTACCTGGTAGCGTAACCCTTTGAACTGCAGAGGCACTTTCAACACTTTTTCCATAAACTGAAAGGAAGGCGATCGGCCGAAACGTTACTGTACAAAATTTTAAATATGGATATTTTTTTACACAAATGCATCAATTCACTTCTAAAGGCATTTATAAACTGACCCGAGCCGTGTGGAGCACATTATTTGATTTATACCTGCTGCCATTATAAAGCTCCGATTAGCCAGGAATTTTTTTAAGGGGTACTTCAGTGCTGGGAAGATGAATCTGTATTTAAACTGGGTCATCAATGTAGTAGAAATGTGAAATTATTTTTGAATTCGGTGCTTTCTCTTTATTTTTGTCTCATGGGGATGAAAGACTACAATTCCCAGAATGCTTCGCTGCCCTGTGAGGCCATTCCTAAAGCCACCAACTTGATTAATGTAACTGAGTTGGAGAAGACACTACAATTAAAAACTGAATGTGTCTGTTCAATATAATGAGTGAGCCACCGCGCGAGTATCAAAGGACTGAGCACTAACTGCAGGAGTCAAATAAATGAGCTCTCGTGATGAGAGCTGAGGTAATCGCGACTACACTCGCGGCATACATTCACAACGCGAGTTCAGTCTGGCGCTTTTCAGTTCATGCCTTTGCAAGCTTAACTTCCATAGAAATTAATTTGAGAAGTTAAAACACTTACATTGCTCACCATAGCTCCGTTTAATTGAGTGCCTGTAGCTGAGCTGAGCTCTGAGTGTGATCTCCATCCCCCATGCGCGGGTTCAAAACTTGCGGAAATGGCTCCCTCTGCTGGCTGTAGTCTTTAGCCTTTGGCTAAACATTCCTCCTATGCAAATATCGTCAGTTTGCATCATAGGAGGAATTTTTCCAGAAATAAAATGCATAAATGTCTTGTCTCAGGGAGATATGAGGGGGGAAAGCACAATCATTTGAATATACTCCAGGGTTTCTACTGATACAAAGCCATATGCTAATTGCTGAAGTAACGCTTTAATGTAACTCAACGCTTAATCATCTGAGAGAAGAATGTCATATACACCTAGGATGACTTGAGGGTGAGTAAATCATAGGCTAATTTTCCTTTTTGGGCGAACTATCCCTTTAAGGAGGTTTAGGGGTTTACCTTCATAACCCCCAATTAAAAATAATTGTGGCGTATAGGTCTACATTCCACAACACTGTACACGCGTACTACTGACACACACTCTCATGTGATAGTGTTGACCGAAATATGTGACAGAGAACAGTTTCGCTAGACAGTCAAACTTGCACAGTCCATAGCCATACACCTGCAGGCCTCTGGAGAGGCAAACCCATTTTAATGTGAAGGAATGAACAAATTTGATGTAATATACTCAATGTGTATTTATTTTGTTTTATTTGAAATATATGGATAGACATATAGATCTTTTTTCATGGTCACAGTTCTGATGAGGTAACATGGACTGTGATTATTCTAAATATTAATATTCTTCTTTGGTTTTATGTTTACAGAGTTAACATTGAGTTTGGAGAAAACAATTCATTGTTCTCAAATGTGAACAAAATAGTCAGTGTCCTTGTCTGCTTTACAAGTAAATGTCATTTTAAAAGAGTTGCATCGATCATTGACTGATGCTCTGCTGTATTATTTAGACTCATTGTGCACAAGGTGAATCCTGGCAGGAATGGGCTGGGGTTGCTGAAGGACACATGCTTTTGTGGTGCCTTTAGGGAGTAATTCTTTATATTTTCTAGATACAGAAACTATTTCCTTCATTACAGTTTTGTGGGCTTAATCCTTCATAATGCCTTTTTGATTGTATTTTCTTTTTAACAAAGGGACACTACAAGATGAAAAGAAAACGTTTTGACCTGTAATGAAGTTAATGTGGATGCAATCATGTTGTTGTAGACTTTGTGATCTTGTTTCACATGGAAAAACTCAAGTGTATTTGACTTTGTGAATAAAATGGTGTGTTTACCCAGAAAAATGGTTTGATAGTATGTGATTGTCCCTTTTTAGAAAACTTAGTGTGTATAAACAAGAAAAAGGCAGTCATCTTCCAATAATGGATGAATGCTTCCTGAGTGGTGAAGTTACAACATCTACCAACAGGGACAAACTGCTCCATACTTAAAGGGATAGTTCACTTTGAAATTATGTTTTGATATGTTTTAGCTTACCTCATGGGCATCCGAGATGTAGTAGTATTTGTTTCCCCAGTAGTTTCAATTTTGATCATTTTAGGTCAAACCATTCTTGTCTGTGCCTCACATAATGCAGGTCTATGGTCACCACCTCAAAGAGCATACACAAAGAAGTCCAAATTAAACAATCCCCAATCGTAAGTACACACTGATGGCCTAAGACACGAAACGAGCGGTTTGTGTGAGAAAACGAACAGTATTTATGTGGTTTTTACCTCTTGTACACCACTACGTCCGACTGATCCGAGGACGCGCGTGCGTTTCCTGTTGTGACATTCGCGCGTTCTGACTTTAGTTTGCGCAAGCGCGGAAAGCGCAGGAAGTTTTACTAAAGAAGAAGGGAAGAAGAAGAAGCGCCGGAAGTGGATCTCTCGCGCGTGTACGTCTCTCATTGTTTACACAAAACAGAGATTATCGGTGAAACGGCTAATAGAAATGGTACTAATTTGAGGTTATCCTGGATGTTTAAACCGACGTAAAAGAAAACAATTACGTATGCTTACGCAAACTCATTCGGGAGTGGTGAGTTTTCACAAATTCCCAATTTATGAGCGTGCTCTATTGGATTTATGGTTGATTGCTCTTCGGCTAGATATCAACACACCCATAAACGTACTAAAGTTGTGGAGGGTCTGCAGCGATCATTTTTCCCCTGATGATTTTACAAAGCAAGGAGTGGATCGCATATATACTGGCATCCTCAGCTGTGCCTATGGTGTTTTCTCATCCAACGGAGGTATATGAACGTCTTTGTATGTGTTATTTCTATTTGTAAAGCTGGCATTACATGAATGAGCAATAAAATGTAGTTTTGATGTAAGTTAGTAAAACCATTTTTCGAGGGGCGTTACTTGCATTTCTATAACTACTTCTTCTTTATATGGTCACCATATATTTGGTAAGAATAGTTTTACATGAGAGAGATATCTAGTCCTTGCTTTGTAAAATCATCAGGGGAAAAATGATCACCGCAGACCCTGCACAACTTTAGTACATTTATGTACCTTGATATCCGGCCGAAGAGGAATCAACCCTAACTCCAAGAGAGCATGCTCATAAATTGGGAATTTGTGAAAACTCACCACTCCCGGATGAGTTCGCGTAAGCATATGTAATTGTTTTCTTTTACGTCGGTTTAAACATCCAGGCTAACCTCAAATTAGTACCATTTCTATTAGCCGTTTCACCGATAATCTCTGTTTTGTGTAAACAATGAGAGACGTACACGCGCAAGAGAGCCACTTCCTGCAATTCTTCTTCTTCCCTTCTTCTTTAGGAAAACTTCCGGCGCTTTCCACGCTTGCGCAAACTAAAGTCAGAATGCGCGAATGTCACAACAGGAAACGCACGCGCGTCCTCGGATCAGTCGGACGTAGTGGTGTACAAGAGGTAAAAACCACATAAATACTGTTCGTTTTCTCACACAAACCGCTCGTTTCGTGTCTTAGGCCATCAGTGTGTACTTACAATGGGGGATTGTTTAATTTGGACTTCTCTGTGTATGCTCTTTGAGGTGGTGACCATAGACCTGCATTATGTGAGGCACAGACAAGAACGGTTTGACCTAAAATGATCAAAATTGAAACTACTGGCGAAACAAATACTCCTACATCTCGGATGCCCATGAGGTAAGCTAAAACATATCAAAATTTTATTTCAAAGTGAACTATCCCTTTAACTTTGACCTCTTGGATGAGACGGACAATCAGTGCATACTTATTAATCTGATTGATGATGAGAAAGATAAAAGCAATAGCATTTAAGATGTACTCTTGACTTAGTATAGCTTCTATTGCTGTGTTTTGCAAGCTGAAGGTTGAAGTCTGTGTGTGACTCAAGCATGCACAGCAAGAGATGGTTATAAGATTATATCATACTCTCTAATTTGCTAATCATAGCAGGGAAGAAATCTTTTATGTATTTTCTCACCAAGTTCAAATTTGGATATAAAATAGAGAACATATCAGAGATAAACTGCCTCCTTAGAGACATTTTACAGAGCCATATCTGTCCCTTAGGAAGGATCAGATCATGTAAAAATAGATGTATGGGAGGAAGAAGTGGTGTGGAGGTCAGTCAGGCCTTTTAAGAATGGTTGTACTGGAAAATATCAGTTGTTTTCCCACTGTTTCATGCTTTGCTGCCATAATCAATCTGTTGTTAAATGATTTTCCATTTGGCAGCATGTTAAAGAATGAATCTGTTTTCTTCACTCAACCCATTACTGTTTTAGTTTAGTTTATGTCTGAGTTTACTAAAACTAAAGGTCATTGAAATAAAATAATGTTAACTGAAATAAAAACATTATTTCATTTTAATTTAGTTTAACTATAGACATGTAAATCTGCCGCTGCAACAATTATTTTTATGATGAATAGATACTTTCTAGATAACAGATAATATCTTTGACTTTTTGTTGATTGTAACATTTCCTCATTTTGTGTCATTTCTGCAGCACCAAACAATTGTAAAAATAATAATTTTCAACACACTCCCCCTTCATGCCATTGGTTGGGCAGGCAGATCAGCCCACCCCCAAACTTATTCTATTGGTTGAGCCAGAGTCTGTGTTTCAGGTTAAAGGGTTTGATTATGTTTTTAGTGGTCACTTTTAGTGTTTATACATGCAGCAAGTGAGTTTTTATTGTTATAATGCAAAGTGTGATTAGCAGGAATAATGATGATTAAACCAGAGTGGTAGTATTTATTCAGAATGATACTGTGTTGGTTCTGCTGGTTAGTAAACAAGTGAAAATTGCAGTCATACCTAAAAGCGCTATGTGCTGTTGAATAACTTGGCATTTAACATTTTCCCTTATGTAGGTTTTGACTTGTCACTTTGACTTTGCATCAGTAAGTGCTTTGTGCGTGCGTGCGTGTGTGTGTGTACTGTATATGTAGGAATGTATGTGGATATAGGGGTATAGATATGTGTTGGTGTATGTATATACAAATGTGTACATGCGTGTGTATGTATATGTGTGTATGTGTAGGTGTAAGTTATTTAAAGGAAAGTAAGAATTAAAGGGGTAGGAGTATATAAGTTTTACTTCTTCCTATGCTTTTTGTACATGAGATAGAAGCATGTTTTTACAGGAAAGTAAGATACTTTGCTGTGTTTTTTATGTTATTATTCTATTCTTCTATTTTTCATCTTTACTATTTCTTTTTTAAATGTTTGAACATTGTTGTATTTTTATTATTCTCTTGTGTTCGAAAATAAATAAATAATAAATTATTACGTTTATAGAGAGTCCCCACAAAGATAGTAACATAAGTAAATCAGTAAACAAGACGTGTGTGTGTGTGTGTGTGTGTGTGTGTGTGTGTGTGTGTGTGTGTGTGTTTTAGACTGAATTTGCACCTTCAAGTCCTTAATTTCCTCTAAAGGTCAAACATGACGAGGTTGGATTATTGTCAAGTGCTAAATGGCTGACTTGGAATCATATTGATCTGGCTCAATATGCAGCCTTCATATGTCCCCCACTGCTGCAGAGAACAGGTCAAATAAAACATTTGATCTTGTATTACAATTTTTCATGCATCACAGATGTCCACTTTGCACTTAGTTAACATTGTGGTGCTATATGAGTTTATTAAATCACATTGTGCGTTTAAAAGTACAAGGACTTGAATATTACATACATCATATATCACACACACACACACACACACACACACACACACACACACACACACACACACACACACACACACACACACACACACACACACACACACACATATATGTTTTATATAATGTGTATAATTTAATATGACTGAATTAAACTGACTATACCATCTGGAATGTTAAATGTGGGTCTATTTTTGTTCTGTAATGGATAATATCTTTCCATCACTCTCCTCTGAGCAATGGGCTGTTCACTTCCTGTAAATACCTCATCATCAATCATCAGGCCATTGTGGGAAATTTATCAAAGCAGTTTGGCAAGCACTGCATCAACAACATCCATGACTGGATGGCGTAGCATTTGCTGTGCATGTATGACTCTATAGAAACATATGTACAGATATTAGGTGTTTCAGAAAATGTCCCTCTGCCTACACAACTGTGTTGGGTCATGTTTTACGAGGCTTCAGATCATTCTCATGATCATTCTGTTGCTTTGGTAATCTGTCAATTTTCTTAGCTAGAACCTTGCGAAAACAAGCTATAGCCTTTGATCTTTCATCAGATATTTTACAAGCTTCTGTCCTCTGATGCTATCACTTTAATTGGGTAAAACCACTGAAAACATTTCCTGAGGAACATGCCAGATTTGTGGACTGTACATAAAGTTTTGCTTAAGAAACAAAATGTGCCTTTATAGAGCCATGTCACACAGAAAGCAAATAATTAAAAAAAAAATTTTTAAACAGAGATAAAATACATATTCTCCTAAAAAAAATTAATTAAATTATTTATTTATTTTATTTTCTGCATTCAGCTGTAACATAACATCATACAAGGGATGCATTCAGTTTATCAAAAATGAAAAATGACAATAAAGACATTTCTGTCATGAAGGAGTATTTGGCATTGGTAATGGATAATATTAAAAATATGTCTGTTTTTGGCAGACTAGATCTACTACGCTGCCTCTATTTATTATTGCTGCTGATGACATTCTATATTGTGAATATAGTCTCAAGAAAAATGTTAAAGATTGATTTAAAAGATGTTATCAGTCTCCACTGAGTATATACAATGGACTCAGGGGAGAGTGATAAAAAGAAAGAATCAATAAATTATGAATCATTTACTGCCATTGTGTGAATAATCTGTATTCATGTGTTCCATAAAAAGTAACAGTAATCTGATAATGAGCATTTTAAAGTAGTGCTGAATTGAGAAATCAACTTTCTCTTGAGCCTTTGATATATAAAATGTCATTGTGATATAAGAATATCCTGTAAGATTCAGAGCTAAAAAAAATCCTTGTTAGTCAAAGAAAAGCTTTTATTGACACCAGACCCGGAAAACGAGAGATCTCAAAAATATATCTATCAATGACTTAATAAGAATACAGAAATGCCGCCTCAACAGATAAATATGTATGCCTGTTTCTTATAGCCATGCCCAACGACTCATGGAGCTAAAGGGATCATGCAATCGGGCAATAAATATGCCGAAGATTGCTCAATATTGCGCTGTGCCTGGTTGTGGAAGAACACAGTCCCTGCATAAGCTTCCTTCGGATTATAATATTTGGAATGAGTGGTTGAATTTTCTTTTTTATGAAGTTCCAGCTCACGTGGGGAAGACATTGCATGTTTGTTTCCTTCATTTCTGTGGATTCGTTTGTAAACAAGATACAGGTCGAGACTGGATTTTCAGACATATTGAGATTAAAACATTGCTGTGCCTTCTATATTGGATCCGACAGGAATGGTGCAACACACTTATGAGAGTAAAACATGATTTTTTTTCTATGTGATAGTATATTGCATTGTGTATGTGTCTAACAGAACATACCTTAGCATGCTGTCACAGGCTGAGAATCCTTTATTTGTTGGTTCATTGCGATTCGGGATCAGACTCAGACTTGTTATGGGCCAGGGCTCACAAAGCCCAATGTCCCGGGATTATGTGTTTTCCAGACGGGCTACCAAAACGCAAGCCTGTTGACAGGCTGGTGAATCTTAAATAGTGAAATAATATTATTTTCTTCATCTGCATTGTTCACTCTCTTGACTTGACTAAATGCGAAATTATTATTATATAAAAAAATTAAAACTGTTGTTTTTAATCATGATTCCTCGTGATTAATTACAGGAAAAAAATAGATTTATTTTATTTACATTTTTTTATATCGATTGACAGTAGTCTAATACTATTTTTATTTCAATACTTAAGGTAAAATGTTATCTGCCAATCACAGTATGAAACGATTTGTACGGTCAGGTGACCGGGAGGGGACATACACTTGTGGGAATGTCATATGTCATGGCCACGAGATATTAATTTGCTTCTTCTTATTTTAAAAATACATACAATTAATGTATAGCCCCATTCATTTCTGGTAATTCCAAGTTGCTATGGTCACATAGATTGTTTATGCATATAACTCATGGCCCTGAGAAGTAGATGCCACGACATGATGCCGTTACCTCGACAAAATGATCTCGTGGCCACGACTTAGTATCACGTTAATATGCCGTTCCCACAAGTTTACTGTGACCATGACAAAACTAACTGAACCAAACATGTCCCCTCACCGTAAATTCACAGGGAATGAAGTTCAGTAACTGCAATAACAAAAAAACACTATACTGCCGTTTCCACATCATTTAGTCAGACACAACAAATGTTTTACGCAAACCAAATGAGCTCATTAGAATATCTTAATGATCATGAATTAAACATGATTGTATCGATTTCATATTTTTGCTTGCTTTTCATCAGTCTGGGAAATTCCTGCAATATCCAAACAATGAAATAATGACTATACATGACTATAGTGAGGAGGAGTTTATTACAAATGGAAAATGTTTAAAACAGTTGCTAACTGTCATGGGACTGGGCGTCCCAACAAAGTCATGCAAAGTAAGACCATTCTCAGAGAAATCAATGAACTCAAGAGCTGAATCTAGGAATCTACATCCAATTTCTTCTTATTTTCCCAACAGAGCTGTTCTTTTGTAGAATGAAAGGTGATATCCCGTTGACATTATATGACATTTTCTTTCTTTAGATTTGACCATGCTTGACCTGAATAAAAATCATTTATTTGTGGGACAGTGACATCAGCCAAACAAAAAACATATCTCTGAAAAGGTCTGTGAAGTGAAATGGATTAAATGTAGAAGTGTCAGAATGAAACAGCTGGAAAATAGAGCCGAGTACAGAGCCACAGAGGACTGAACACTTGCCAGAGAATTTGATTTTAAATGACTCTTTCCTTTCTGAATGACTGGCAGCTCTGTATACATGGTTGTTGTGTCTCGACAGTATGTCATCTGAAATAAAATGCTTGACCATGTTTTCAATCAGAAAGTCTTCAAAAAATGACAGAAATCTGATGGGGGTGGGTGTAAAAAAGAAATCAACAACAAACTGTTCACTCCTTTGTGTGTAGGTACTTGATTGAACGGAGATACAAAACGAGAAGCACTATTATTTCTTGGAGAAAAAAACATGCACATATTTAATAGGGTTCACCCAAATATTTGAAATTCAGTCATCATTTACTCACACTGCATGTCACTGCAAATAAACCATTAATTAAATTAAAATAATTATTTCCAGCACATGCATGTGGCAGTACATAAAATAGCCCAGACAACCTTTAAAACATATAACCACTATATGTATCGCAAGTGCAGTTTGTTGTGAACAAACATAAAAGGCCAAGAACTTTTACATGTATTTCTTGAAAATCATAAAAGCACAAAAATACGTTTCTCTGTATTTATTGTCGGATTCTGAGAAAAAACCCTGCAATTACACTCTCCCCATGAAAATATACATTTCACATCCGTTGATTGCTATTACAACCGTACTACTAGAAAGGCACTGTGCATAATACCAACATCTATGCAACTGAAGGCATTCTGATGCATTTTGTCCTGAATTGCTCTTGCGAGTGAGGAATAACATAATACAAAAATAGCACGTAATTGACTGCAGTCCACCTACTGGAGTGCATTATAGGTGCAGAGTCTAACCAATATGTGATAATCATATAGTAAACAAAAGAAAAAATTGACATAATATAATTTCCTTGTTGCTTTTTCTAATTAAGACAGTTAATTAATTTGATTAAAAAAACTAATTACATATATTTCTGCAAATATGATTGACCAACCATTAGACTACCGTTTTTGTTTGACAACAATTAGGCCTACAGAACATCATGAATCTAATAAAAGCTTTAGACTCGGTTTCATGGACAGCCAGGATTAGGCTTTAGTTTAACTTTTATAACAATGGCTTAGATGTGGTGTGCATTTTGAGACAAAACAATGACACTGACATATTTTAAGATATCCTCCTGGGAACCAATAGATTTTGTCCTCTGAAGTTGACATTATACTTTAGTGAATTTCTCTGACAGCATACGTGACCGTTTTTTTTTTTTTTTTTTTTTCACAATGACAACTCTCCTTGGACTTTAAATGAAATCAAATTTAACACCCTTATGGAAATATGATAACATTTTGTAATTATTATTCAAATCTGACTAATATTTTAATTGTTTATCATAAATCAAAATCTTAAGAAAATGTTATGTGGTATCAATTCAAATGGCTTTCTGTTACAGAACAGTAGCCTGACAAGCCAGACCCTCATCAAAATGTTTGGTCTGGAAACTCACCATAGACAGGGCTCAATCCGAGGGGCGGGATAAACGGTTGTCTTTCAAACTCCCTCTGCACGCGATAGGATAGCGCTACAACCAACCAGAGCAACGAAAGTGAAAGAGAGCTTGTTGAAAGATTAAACATTCGCCGTATCCGGTCGGCAAAACTCCGAACGCATCTTCTCTTTTTAAGAATGACTTCAGTGCCGTTCTTTGTTCTTTTCTCAGAGAAAAGCTTAACTTGTCTTCCAGAGTCGCGGTCAAAGCTGATTCGAAAGACCGCCGTTCGCCAGTTTTTGTGTTTTAGCACACAAACGCAACTCGCGGTCGTCATTATGGCCCCGCCCACCAACTCTATACACGATGTGATTGGCCCGGCAAGAGTTAGGCGAAAACAGCTCAGAAGTGTATTGAGAGTTGCTAGACGACACTCGCGGGCAGATTAGATTCACTGCCGCTAGGGTGCGTCTAGATTTCTAGGCGAACAGAACAGGGCATTGATTTCATAAATGTCCACTGTAGAGACACTGGGACTTCAATCATGTTTATCAGGCATTTTGGAGACACAAGATGTGAATTGGGAAAGAAATTTCATATCAATATTTTTATAAAATATTAGATATTATTATCAAAATCTTCCCAGAACACATTCATATGCAAATTCCATTTTATTTATTTAGTTTTAATTGAGTCCTGGTATTCAAAGAGGACATTACATAACATATGAATAAAACATAACTTTTCAAAAATGTTAATTTCCTTCTTTCTTTTTTTTTCTTTCTTTTTCTTATGCTCTCTAAACAATGTAATGACACACACACACACAAACACACACACACAAAAAACTAAAAAAAAATTTTTTTTTTTTTTCTGGTTCTCAGGAGGAACATCAAAGTAGTCCATATGTGACATCAGTTAGTTAATTAAAATCTCTTGAAGCATCCAAAAATCACAAAAACTATTACTTTATTTAGCATTGTCTTCTCTTCCGCGTTTGTTTTCAATCCTCAAATAAAGATTCAAACGGTCATGAATAAGTGGATTGATTCATGATTCGGATGTCAAACTGCCAAACTGCTAAAATCACGAGACATTGGCGATCCAAATCATGAATCAATGCGCTGATTCATATTTAATATACACAGGTTTTGTGGCTCGGATAAGGTCAAGTTCTGGTTAATTTATTTATTTTTGCTCTTGGCTGGTATGTGGCATTGCTTTGGCTTGCTTGTGGCCCAGATCTGGCCAACAGGAGAGGTCCACCAAAGTGCCATCATTCCACACCGCATGATGGACAGATCATCCTTCCTACACAATGTTTCTATCTGTCCAATGTCAGCCGCTTTCTTTGTAGAGACAAAGGCGAATGCCATGCAAATAGCATGAGCATCAAACACTAGCCAAGAAAATAGGGAAAACATAGGCTCAAGAAGTTGGAAAAATGGATCCTGCAGTAATTACCTTAATCATTTTTACATGTTAAACCAGCAGTATAATTGCAAAAAGGTGTTTTTTTCACAGCCTTGAATAGAAGAAAGGTCCTTGGAAACAAAGACCCTTGAAATGGCATATGTGAAACAGACTTGTATGTTGTTTATATGGAAACTTCAATGATTCAATTGGGTCAGCAGATAGATAACAACCTGTTTGTTTTTATCTACAATTTTTCTGGAACATACTCTGCTAGCCTTTGAAAGTATTAGGCATATTATGGTAGGTTGTTGGCATGAAATTGTAAACCTACTAATAAAGATCTGCATGTGATCACAGCATGATATTATATAAGACAAGGCTTCTTTTTAATAAAGAACAAAAAATACAAAGTTCAAACACTGTGTAGTTCATGGTATTAACAGCATAGCTAATATAAACCTTCTTAATCCGGAGAGATTTCAAACATGCACACTAAAATGAAAGTTTAAGAAAGCAGATACGATCCACCTTATCTGTGCTACTATATTGCATTTCATAAACACTGGAAAATTCAGATGTAATGAAATTTCTTTCAACTCATGCCAACAGCACAACATGAGGTACATCAAAATGTATCTGTCTGCATGTGTACTTTTTATTAAAAGAATCTGCTATTGGTGTATATGTTCTTGAAAAGGAGATTAGAAATAAATGAAGGCCAGTGGAAAAAAACAAAACATTTCTTTGTGTAGATTTCTTCTGCAAGGGTATTAAAAAGCTACTAAAAATTAAACAGTCATGATAATGTCACCAATCAGTAACTCTGCAATCCATTTTTTTTTTTCCCTAAATGTAAAAGTACATTTGTTTGTTGTCTTTTATAATTTGATGAAAACACATTACGTGTCTCCTTGTACATTTTTGAACTCCCCTCCGGGGCTAGTAAGAAAATGAGATCAGAGCCAGACAGAAATATCTAAACAAGATCAAAGCTTATTATAAGTCATAATCATATAACTGAGAAAGTACACAGAGTTCAGACAAGTTCACTATGATGTAGGAACGCAGACATAAACAGCCAAGAGGCGCTCTCATTTTCCAATGTTTCATATTTCATTGAGCCTTGCACTTCTGTGCCCTGGAACCCTTTCATAGCTATGGGTCACACGCCGCCCGTTCGTACGCCGACAAGCAGTGTTTAGTTGAGACAGGCTGACCTGAATAAGTGTCTGTGGCTCTTCCATGAATATGTTGGAGAATGTTGCGTGGATATGCCGGCTCTGGAGCTTCAAATCTGTGAGATGAAATCGAATCTCTACGGGAAGCATGATCTCAAAGACCATCAGAAAAAAGGAGGTCAGTCTGCTGTCAAAACGGTGTTGTATCATAAAACTGTGTTCGCAATACACTTCTCTAACAGAAAGTAGCAAATAGCCAAAATTAATCAGCTCTTTTGACAGTTTGAGCATAAATGGATGATTAAATGGATGATTATTTTTGATTAAAAACAATAGCATTTACTGCAACCGATTCAATCCAGTTGTAACAAATAAACCTGATTATACTTAAACGGAAAACACACTAGCAAAAAACAACAGTTTATTATCAGTTAATTTGGCTTAATTTGTCCTATTGTCTTGTCTGATTTTCATCTTTCAAAATAATTTGTTCAAGCTAAAAAGTTCATTTACAGTTATGTATCAATGTCTAAGAAAGGATCAGTTTTGAAAGAGAAATTTATTTTAAAAATTATTTTAAAAATCCCCATATCTTACATATTTGTACTAATCATTCAGAAGTTCTCAATGAACTCGTGTAATGTAAAACATTGGATAATTTCAGTCTGACCTTTAGAGTTTGTGCGGCTCATGCATTATTTTATAAATCTGCTTATGAATGATGGTGGAGTTCAAAACTTTGTTGAACTTTATCCTAAAGGCTCAGCGAAAAGAAATCGCCAGAGATAGGGTGGAAAATGATGATAAACTAAATTATGCACAATACTTAACTAATTATGAGGAGACCTCAGGGAAAATTGAAATCATAAAAAAAGTTTTATATGACCCCTTTGAAGTGGCTTTGAAGATATACTCCAGATACACTAAGGTTAATTCACACTGTCAGTCCAAAGATGATTTGTGTATCCGATTGGAATCTGATCTAAAGTCATTGACTGTAAACACTGCATTGCGCTCTTTCATCAGAATGTCTGCATTTGTTTCTATGGAAAGGTGTTGAGCTAGGTATATGGCGAAAACAACAACCACAACATGGAGGATATTACAATATTTGATCTTATTTACAGTATAAAAATAGTTGGGAATGAGATGCATTTCACTCAAAATATGAGCAAAAAGTTAGAATTACCCATATTTATTGTATAACCATTAAATCATTATTTATGTTAATTTGCTCTATAAAATCTACTGTGTTTTTAGACATTTTGGGGGTCTTTTTGTGTGTGTGTGTGTGAGGGGGGGATATATTCACATGCATCATTAAAGTCAGAATTTACCATGAATGTGCCATGGGTAAAAGTTGCTTCTCGACCAATTTTAAAGTTCGGTTCAACTGTCGCTAGGGGGCAAAACGCAACGATCGTATGAATGTCGGATATAGTGGAAAGGCAGCTGAACAAAAGACACAGCTCTGGTTTATGCAGTGAATTTTGGCATGTTTCCTATAATAACCTCTGAAGTTTCTGAGAAAGTTACATAAACCATGCAAAATCTCATCAGAGCGTTCAGAGAGATTTCCATAAATAAATTTGAATAGTTTTTCAAACCACATGAATCTAGATTGAAATAGATTTGTAAAAAAAACAACAACATTTCATATGACTTTTTTTTTGGCCGTTCACACTTGCTAAATCTGATCAATTTTAAATCAGATATGCACAAAAATCGAATTTGGAATTACAGCTTGAATGCAGCCTAGTGCCTGGGAAACACTAGACGATTTTAAAGATTTTAAAGCTGTGGGAGACCACAAACATAAGGTCAGTTTCAACAGATTTTTAGAATTATAATCCTCCGAATACAAACACTAGAAGATTTATCCAGACCGCAAGACCACACACCCGTCAGTAGAAGCAGGCAACATCCAGTCGGTGAAGCTTGCTCACTCTCATTGGCTATCGTGGGTATCACGTCAGAGGAAGCCTGATCAAGAGTCATAAATATCAAACGATTTGGGATCGTGTGGGCTCCTACGCAATCAGGAGAAGTAAAATAATTACAAGCTCACCACACAGTTGAGGACTTTTTGGACAAAAAGTCGTTTGTGAAAAGCCTTGAATCGGCACACCAGTTGTGCAGTCATAGATCAGGGGTTCTCAACTCTAGCCCTTGATGTCCACTTCTGTTACTCCAACCCTAACCAAGCACACCTGAACAAGCTAATCAAGGTATTAAGGATTAGAAAGTTATCAGGTGAGCAGGAGAGTTTGATCAAGATTAAAGTCAAACCTAAGCAGGACCGATGCAGGAAGAGGGACAAAGTTGAGAACCCCTTATTTAGATCATGCTTGACCTGCACTGTGGCCTGAAATATGTCTTGAATATTAATTTGTCAACACTGGGGAGTCAGCAGATACACAAGCAGAGATCAAATGTGAGAATTTCTCATCATTGCTTAAGGGGCATATTGATGGATGTTTCCAAGTGGTCAGATGAATAGAATGATTCACAACACTTAAGTGAAGAGATGAACAGAACAAATGGCTGAGTGGAGTGATGCATGAGTGCAGGATTTTTCTTACGTTTAAAGATGTGACGTGGGTGGACTGTGCATTTGCCGCAAAGTGATCTGTAAAGGTCAAGATTTTTTGGACAACTCCCAGGCATTTAACACTCCAGGGGGCAACGACTGAGTGACCTTCAACAGTAATGGACAGAGAGCATGTGGGAAAGCCTGAGCTTGAGGGGATGAATAGGAGTCAAAATGTCAGGAGTGACATAATAAAGAGTTGTCTTTATTTTGGAATATATGAGGGAAGTTTTAAGAGCAAAAATACTGGAGGTTTTGTTCCACCATTTATCACAACCACATGTCACAGCCCTCTATTAGAATATATATTTATACAAATTGTCGGGTCGTTTTGTGAATCGATTCACTTAAATCAAGCATTTGAATGATCTGAGAAACTAAAAACATATCAGACATTTCAATGCTTCATTTGCACGATTCTGTGTAAATATTTTAAGAGAGTGTGTTAATATTTGTTTGCGTCAGTCTGAAGCTGCTTGTAACGGTTTGGTTCTGGACAAGAAGTGCACAATGACGAAATGACTGAAATAGCTTTTAATCATAAACACAGGAGATTTAGGTGAAGGGCAACCAAAAACTAGCACAGAGGCCTTTAATGAACAAACGAGATAATTAATGAGCACCAGTGGAAATTAACAGGTGGAGCCAGATGTTGGACCAGAGACCAACCAGGACGAGGCCCCAGGGCAGAGTCAACGGTGGGAGGAGCCATGGAGGAGTCGACTTGGTAGACGACACCCTGGGGACAACCAACGGAGATGCAGCCACTGATGGAGACCCAGATTGAGCCGATGAACCAATGAGCCCATGTGATGCTGAAGGTCCTGGAGGCCGAGGTGGAACTGCAGCGACGAGCGCCCGAGGTGGAACCGGGAAACCAGAGGGCAGAGGCTGAACCAATGGGACGGAGGACAAAGGTGAGGGGAAGGCGAAGCCAGATGAAGCCGAAGGTGCAGGCAGGTCGACGACTGACCAAAGCAGAGCCAGAGGAGCGAGGGAGCCCAGAGAAACCGTATGGCTGAAAGTTTCCAGTGGAGCTGAGGGAGGGAGGAGCCAGGGTGGAGCCGATGTGTCACCAGGCCGAGGTTGAGAGATGGGCACAGAGGCGAAGACAAAGATCCTCTGTGCTGAGTGGAGCTGGTGGCCTGATGACACTATGGAGGTTATTCCTCCCAATGTGAGATGCAGAGGGGCTGAAGGACAGCAGCAGAGGTGGAGCTGAGGAATTCAATATCATCCAACTGCGGCCACAAAAGGGCGTTATCATGCTGGTGGGGGTTACTGTTTGCGCAGACTGGACTTCTTCTTCTTCTAGCTAAACATACATACCACTTTCAAAAGCCAAGTGGCGCGTTATTTGTACGCATTTTGAGCTATCCGCGTGTTTGTCTACGCCGTGTGATTCCGCTTGGAAGTACATAATTATATATTTTTTGAAAATGTAAAAATGCAGTGTGCCTTGAGAAACTCATCGCGATTGGTCGATGAGACTCTACCAGGAACGCTCAATAGGCATTCTTGTTTCATGGCGGGAACGCCCAAGCTGCAGCTGGACCCTTCTTGAGGAATTGGCTGACGGAGGTGGGAAAGGGAGGCTTGACATGTATTCTGGAGATGCAGGAGAGACAGGAAACACAGGAGCAACAGGAGGCACTGGAGATTCAGAGAATACTGGAGATACAGGGGGACTGGTTGTAACTTCTCCAAAAAAAGTCAATAAGATCCACCTCAAAAATGTCCTTCAGTTCTTTGTAATTACCAACACAACACAATCTTATCCACCACGGTGGGGTTGTGGGATGGGCACTCCTCCCAGCCCTCAAGCTCAATGAGCACTCTGCGACATTGGTGTTGTCAGCTCACACACCTGGACAGAGTCAAGTTGTGGGATGGGCTCCGGGGCGATGGTTCTTTTCTGACCTCTTCCTCGGTTCGGGCTCGTCCAATCGCAGGTCTCCACACTCTGCAGTGATCAAATCCCCCATAGGGTCGCTCAATGGTGGTGCATGGCTGGTCTCTGGTGAAGTTGGAGTGGGACTGGTGAGTTTATCCCCAGCAAGGCTGATGGTGAGAGGGGAATCTCAGCTCACCAGCACCCAATCTCAGCAAAATCCCCTCGAGGACCCACACCGGGCAGGAGTGCCTTTGTCTCCACGTTGAGGCGTGTTTGGAAGAAAACACTCAGTGAACGGTCGGGAAGTTGGTGAGGCACGGCAGATCGATGAACACGCGTTGTGTGCCTCTAGGGAAAGTGTCGCCTGTTCAAGGCAGAGAAGCTGCACTGCTGGTAAGTCCATATCTTACTCACTATGTAGGGTCTGTTCTTCTGTAACAGTTTGGTTCCTGACAAGAACCGCATGCTGATAAAGCTTTTAATCATAAACACAGGAGATTCAGGTGAAGGGCAAGCAAACACTAGCTCTAATGCTTACATTTACGAGAACAGACAGACTGGGTGAAAACAGAGGCCTTGAATGAACAGAGACAAATGAAATAATTAATGAACACCGGCTGAATCTAATGAACTAATGAACAACAGAGAAAGCTAGGTCACAGAGGGCAGAAATAAAAACACAACAGTTCCGACATGTGACACTGCTGTTGCAATACAACATGGCTAAAAATAGCATTTTTGTGGCTAAATCCCTACTCATTGGAAAAAATTGGATAATTACTGGAAAACTAGGTGACTGCTACTGTCGCGCCACTGTCCTTTATGTGTGAGCCAACTACATGTCATTTTAGTTTCCTTGGAGTCAGCCTTGACATCTGTTTGTTATACTGGTAGATAGTTATCATCAAACAGGGTAGCACATCAGACAATGAGTCATGGTGCTCTTACAACGTTTTGTGCTAATAATGATTTATTCATTTAGCCCCCAAGCTGCTAAGACCTGCCATTAATATCAGGGCAATTATGGTACTACTGTAAGTAAATGGAAGTGTTTCCATGGAAATCTTACCGGAGGAAGAATACATCAAGCAAAACCAGCATGAACACTATAGATTTATTGTTCGAGAAAATTAGTCTCTTATAGTCGGCATTACTGACAGAGCCAATAACCGTACTATAAAGCTAAATTCAAACTAAAGGCCAATTAAAAAACAAACAAACAAAAAAACAGGCACAGTAAAAAGTGCACAAATCTGTATTTTGTTAGGGTCGTATTTGTGGCAGTCGAGTAATCACGCTGTGAAATGGGCACTGCATTTGTGTATGTTAGAGGCAATGAAATGCTGAAGTGAGTGTGTTAGATTTTGACTTTATAAAGCTTTCTTCTCTTGCTCCTCCAAAGGGTTTTTGCGCCAATGCATTGTTAAAAGAATCAGTGTGTTTTATAATTGTCCCATATAAAGCTTTAATGGCATAATAAAATGTGCCAATTCCCAACATTAATACATCCTTTATTAAATCACTTTGTCGAATTTAACGCATCTTTACAGATGGTGTTGAATGCTAAATTGATCCATTCAGTTCTAATAGTGCTTAATGCAAGCAGTGTCGTACACACAGAGGGCATAGAGTTATTTACAGGGGAAGTTCAAGCATCAGTGAGTAACAAAAACCACACTGAATCATATATATATATATATATATATATATATATATATATATATATATATATATATATATATATATATAGGCCTATAGGGCAATACAGGCATCTGACTACATAATGTTATACGGTATGGTATTATTTTTAATCCTTATTAAATATAATCATATTATTAAATATATACAAATGTAATTTGTAATGCGAGTATGTATATATTTGTTAATTAATGCCAGTATGTTGCTTTTAAAAGTTTTACTGTGGGGGTCAGAATGGCTAGAAACAGCTCAGATTACTGACATCATAAAGAAAGATTACCAAGGAAAGTGTGTATAACAGAAGCAGATCTAGAACAGAAATCTACAGGAAATTGTATCTGATTTCCCCCCCAAAATACCTAGAGTATACAGGAAGTCTCTCTGGAAGCACACCTTTATTGTACAGTAAGAAAGATAGTGTACAGTCCAGTAAACACACATTCACTTTTAATAGCAGTTAAGTTTTACATTGTGAGAATATGTCCTTCTATGAGTTATAGGGCAAGCTACTTTTAAAGTAGTGTTTACAATAATTGTTACCACCTAAAAAAGTAAACAATTACATTACAAAGGTACTTTTTTATGTAATGCAGTGTGTTACTTTTGCTTTGGTTTTTCCTCATCTTGCTGATGCTCTCTCTCTTTCTTTCTTTTTTTTCAAAGGTTTGATGCATTCAACAACATAGTGTATATAACACACTTTTTCTTGTAGAATATTACTGGACCACTTTGAATGTTTCCTAACCCCTAAAGTTATGTATGTCATATACGAAAGATTCTTAATATTGCGGTTATATTACCTAAAGTGCAACTCTTTTTATTGAAGGTTAAAAGTAATGCGTCTTGTTACTTTTGTACATTTTGTCTGTTCTCACGCATACATAAATGCGCATTTTGGTTCGCTCGAAATAAAGAATTGGCCACATTGGCCTTTTTAACCCTGAATCTAAAAGATACCGATCCTAAAGGCATAGGGATAATGTTCACAACCTGGTTGGTCATCTGTTATCACGTATATTTCACAATGGAACAATGCTGTGTGCCGAGCTAAATGCGCTCGTTGCGCGTAGCTTACATATGTTGGAATTTTGACCTGCTGAGAATTTGCGATGAGCTTATAAAATGTGTGAAGGAGTCCAAATAAAGGCATGAATCCCTCAGTTCACACACAAATAATCTGCAGTGAGGAGAGGCAGTTCTGGTGCCAATCTGTGATGGGCAACATCCCGACTATTACAAGAAAAAAAACGGTATGCTTGAGTCCTTTTTAGGGTCGCATCTTGCAACATCATGTCCCGTTTTTGGTTTGTTTACATTGTGTTGCGTTCATATTTCAATTAAATGAACCACATTTTAGTTTTAATTGAACCAAATACAGTATACCAAGTGAGGACACACTCTACATCTATTATGAAGAAGGAAACTTTATTTTATTAGTTTAAAAAATATTAATGACCTTTAAATTTAATGCATGAAGGTTTTGCGTCATAGTCAGGAGATATGCTACACCACTCTGAAAAGAACCATGACCAAAAACGATAAACCAACATGTTAGAAAGAGAATAAAATGAGCATTTTGCTCTGGTAAGATTTGATGGGCTTTTACATAAATGGTATGTCCTTGAAACATGCCAGGCCCCTCTTTTATGCTTTCATACACAGCATTAAAACGCACCTTGAAAACATCACAGTTCATAGGTCTATTTATTAAATTTGCCATTTTTTATTTGAACAGCTTTTTATCTTCAGTACATATTTTCTTATTGTTGGCAGCATGCTCAGTGATGAACACAGCTTAAAAGTACTTCTGTATGTACACCATCCCACATATAGTCCTCTTGTGTAATGGGAACATGATTGGGAGGAGGGGGGAGGGGGGAGGAGGAGGGGGGGGGTATTATTAAAAAATATATAAGTTATACTTAAATATCTAAGAAATTCCACAGATATTCTTTAGGGTGACATACTGACTTCAGTGCAAAAGAGACATTTAACTCCGATATCATTTTCCATTTTGTTCAGACAGGAAAAGCAGCATTGTTGTTATATTTAGAATGCTATTGCTGCCATGATACTGATGAGATGTGTGAATAAATGTTAATAAAAGTATTTTTATTTGATATAAATAGAGAGATAAATAAATTAAATGCTATTTTGAAGTCTCTGCATTCGGCACTTGCAGATCGTCAGGGCGTCATGTTCAGCGTTGTTTTCTCTCTTGCAGCTGTAAAAGAATGTATGAAATTGAGTTATTGATGAGTATGAACTTGCCTTCATACTCTAACAGGGAATGTCCTTGGGACTTAGGCTAACGTTCAGACAAGGGTCTCTTAAAGGGTTAGTTCACCCAATATTGAAAATTCTGTCATTAATTACTCACCCTCATGTTGTTCGACACCCGTAAGACCTCCGTTTATCTTCGGAGCACAAATGAAGATATTTTTGTTGAAATCCGATGGCTCAGAAAGGCCTCCATTGGCAGCAATGACATTTCCTCTCTCAAGACCCATAAAAGGCACTAAAGTCGTTGTTAAAAGTCCCATCTCATTACAGTGGTTCTACAATAATTTTATGAAGCAACGAGAATAGTTTTGGTGCGCAAAAATAACGCCTTATATAGTGATGGCCAATTTCAAAACACCACTTTCTGAAGCTTCGGAGTTTAACGAATCACCATATCGATTCATGTTTCAGATTGCGTGTCAAACTTTGGCGATTCGAAACGATTCAATACACTGATTCATAACGGTTCGAAGCTTTACGAAACTGGGTTTTGAAATCGCCCATCACTATACAAGTCATTTCAGGATTTTTTGGCACATAAAACTATTCTCATCGCTTCATAAAATTATTGTAGAATCACTGTCATCGATGAACGTTGTAACAACGTCTTTAGTACCTTTTATGGGTCTTAAGAGAAGAAATGTCATTGCGGCCAATGGAGGCCTTTCTGAGCCTGATATTTCAACAAAAATATCCTAATTTGTGTTCCAAAGACGAACGGAGGTCTTACGGCTGTCGAACGACATGAAGGTGGGTAATTAAGGGTGAATTTTCATTTTTGGGTGAACTAACCCTTTAATGCTGTAAACAAAAAACATTTTTAACCTATCATGTTTCTTCAAAGTAAGCCGGTCTTTAATAATGCTCTCAAAACTCTAGCACAAAAAGGTTAACTTTATTTGTCTGTAACATTTCAATTGAATGTTTTACTAATGTTTTCTAAATGTTAGTACTTGTTCCAGGATATTCTGAGAACATTTAAAAGTAACTGTTTGCAAAATGATTTAAAAAAGAAGAAGATGAAAACAGAGAAAATAGAGCAGTACCAAAATGTTAGAATACCAAGAAAATGTTAAATAACCCAGATTTTTTTAGAACCTTTTTTTTTTTTTTTTTTAGCTGGGTAATATTTGACATGAATCTGAATAACATGCTATGCCTATCAGACTAAAACTTTTTGTTAAGGGATAATTTCGAGTGAATTTCGAAACCTTAATTTGCACAGAAATTCACTCAAACAACAAAACAAAGACTGCAACAATATTAAAATGTGAACGCTGAAGTCCTCTGAGATTATTTTAACTACTATTGATAAATGAGAAGCAAGATAGGGCAGTTGTGTTTGTCTGAATCAAAAGGGCGTGAGTACTAAGTGTGATACGAGAGACACAAATGCAGCTCAGATTTCAGTGAGTGCAATACAAGACCGAAGGAGTGTGCTGAAATACCAGGCCAATCAGGATCAGGCTTTATGCCATCAGCACGTTTCCTGCTTTGCAAAGTTAAGACAGACGTTCAACCAAATTAAACCTTTCACCTTTCCTCCTGAACCAAAACAACAAGCTTGATATTATACTCTGAGCGGTTTGTGAATCAAATGTATGCGTTTCAATGGCAACACCATCAACTGGCGAAATGAATCTGCAGCAGTCACAGGTACAGGTCAGTGTTTATGTTCATTATATTTGTGTTATTATATTTGATATAATTATGTAATATCTGATATAATTACATTATATTTGATATAATTATGTTCATTATATTTATTAATGTTAAGTGCTTTGAGACAGGTAGTTTACCACTGTCTCTCATGACGCATTTGTTCATGTGTTTTGAAGGAGGCGTGGATTTGGAGACGCTCTGAAGGGAGGGTGGGATCTTAAGCCCAGAGGCAGACAGTAGTGGAGTGTTTTTACTTTAAAGTATATACTTTATCAGTGTCTTTCTTTTGAAAACTTTTACTTTACTACATTCCAAAGCATAATATATAATGTCATACTTTTTACTGCACAAAATTTCATAAATAAAAGTTGCTGTTTTTTTTACCTTTAACTCTTAATTAGATTAAACATATAATACTTTCTTACTTGTACTCAATGAAAAGAATGTAGCACCACATTTTTCATGTAATTAAGTATTAAATGATATTCAATATGAAACGCAGTGCAGTAAAAATTGCACTATTATATTTTTGAATGTTATGAAGTAAAAGTTTTCCAAAGAAGAACACAGATAAAGTTAGCCTTGCAAGCCAGACCCACATCAAGATGTTTGGTCTGGAAACTCACCATAGACAGGGCTCAATCCGAGGGGCGGGATAAACGGTTGTCTTTCAAACTCCCTCTGCACGCGATAGGATAGCCCTACACCAACCAGAGCAACGAAGGTGAAACAGAGCTTGTTGATAGATTAAACATTCGCCGTATCCGGTCGGCTAAACTCCGAACACATCTTCCCTTTTTAAGAATGACTTCAGTGCCGTTCTTTGTTCTTTTCTCAGAGAAAAACTTAACTCCAAGTCTTCCAGAGTCGCGGTCAGAGCTGATTCGAAAGACCGCCGTTCGCCAGTTTCTGTGTTTACTAGAAGCACTCTAACGCAACTCGGCCGTCGTCATTATGGCCCCGCCCACCGACTCTATACACGATGTGATTGGCCCAGCAAGAGTTAGGGGAAAACAGTTCAGAACGGTATTGAGAGTTGCTAGACGACACTTGCGGGCAGATTAAATTTGCTGCCGCTAGGGTGCGTTTAGATTTCTAGGCTAAGATAAAGTACATATACTTGAAAAATACAATTACTTGGAAAGTAAAAATTCTCCACTTCTGTCCGCCTCTGCTTAAGCCTCGTGCACACCGACCGGGACGATTATTTTGTGCGCTTATCTCATTGATCGGACAGTTTTTCATGCGGTGCGTCAAACCAAAAAAACAAACCCAAGGTGCTTTTTTTTCTAAAGACGCATTTATACCTGCCTTTTTGTGCATTGGCGCCATTATTTTAGTCACAAGGAGTTAAACGTTGGCAATAAATGTGCAAGATAACGGTGTGAACAAGCCGGCATGATTTCAAAGCTAACTCGCTATTACTAGCCTCTCAAAAATTGCCTACCCTACCTTTAAACAGTGACGGAAATAAAATAAATGTTTAAAAAAACCACGTCCAGTGACACAAAAACACTCAAACTGTAAATTAAGCAATGTAATTTTCATCTAAACAAATTAGTTTTAATATCCAATAGTGAGATAAATATATTTTTGAAAGTCGCTCTACCTTTAGAAGATTTGTTGAATTGTGTCACGTATGGTGTAATCTGTGTGTCCATACTTTTGGAATACATTCACATCGCTCTACATCAATCTCACAGTCCTCCTCACTGACAGTAGATGGCGGTTCTGGTAAAAAAATAAAAAATAATGTGTACAAATATATAAATCATCTTGTTGCGTGCGCCTAGTTGGGTCTATATAAATTAAAGTTCCTGTAATATAGTGAGTAAATAGAGTCATTTGTGTTTTATACCAGAACAGAAAATAAATGGGACTTGAAATCAATTACTCACTGACCTTGTTTGCTGGAGGGGTATGTCACACATCGCTCCGCCATCCAGTCCCATATTAAACCTTTGTTGCATAGCCTCTTGTCTTCTGGCTTACGGGTAGGAGAGCAACTGCATTCACACACAAATACATATTATTACGATAGAAAGCACTCCTACATATATGGCTGCCACTCAGCAAGGTGCAATCTGTAATTTCTCTAAGAGCAAACTGTTGTATCAACAGTGAATAACACCGTGCAGCACTTGAATAACGAGTTGAGTCTAAAATTTCAGAGTTTGATGATACACCACAAGAAGTACCCAGCCAATTGCAGTAAAAAAAACGGTATAATGCACTTAATGTAAGTGCAGAGGACAGCGGCGTAGCAGCACATTTTAGGCCCTGGGTACAAGCCATCTTGCTGGGAACCCGTACCAAATACCATAGTGATACCAATGGGTGGGGTATTGCATTTTTATCATAAAAACACTTCAAATGTAAACAAAAAGCCATTTGTATATAATTGCTATACAAATGTTAGTGCATGTATATAGAAAACAGACTTCTAAGGGCCCTCCCTGCCTCAGGCCTTGGTACCCTTTACCCTCCAGTCCGACGCCCCTGGCAGAGGACTGCTGCTTGCCTCATTGATCACTTCATCCAAATCAACCTGTTTTTAATCAATCTAGCCTTTTCCAAAACAACTGTAAACTAGAGAAACATTCGCTATTATTTAATGTTACGCAATTTACCTAATATTGCATGTCAAGGTTGCACCCTATTTTAATCAATTCTGTAACATATGATTCTGGTACTGACCCATTGTTCCTGTGCTTCTCACGAGCATGTCTTCGGATCAGCGCGTGTTCCTGGCACTTACACTCGGTGTGATTGGCTATTTTCACCAGCACAGGTTCCGGTCCAGATTTATACGGCGCCAGACTCACACTCAAAATCTGTGAGAAAGAGGACGTCTTTAACAAACAGTCAAATGGAACAGTATGCGCACATAATCACATATATTAAAGGGATAGTAAAGACAAAATAAACTACGTCTGTTTTTTCACCCTCATAGCATTCCAAACCTGCATAACTTACTTCTGTGGAACCCAAAAGGAGAATTTTATAAGAATGATATGGCCCCTCTTTTCCATTAAATTATAATCAACAGCTACTGAATTTTAAAAAGGACAGAAAAAAGGTCAATTTCAAAAAGGACACTAAAGCACCATAAAAGTGGCAAAATGAGGGTAAGTAAATGTTGACAATTTTTATTTTGGGGTGAACTGTCCCTTTAACACTGTTAAGGGGACATTCACACAGAACACATGTTTTTGCATTCCACTGTGCTGCCTTTTTGTTGTTTTAAACTTGCGCTAGATGGACGCGTTTGACCGTTGCTCTCAAATTTTGTATCTTTGCAACATCTCACAATTTATACTTTAAAAAACGTATCTATGGGACCTTGCCTTTTTTCCATTCCACTGCTCTTGTGTTTTTCAAAGGTAAATGCAATCTGTGTGAATGGGCTTTAAGACTATTTTTAGGGACTCAGAACAAGTTTTTGCACTCCACTGTGCTGCTTTTCCATTGTTTTTCAGAGGAAACATGCTATACGGATGAAAAGTTTCTACTTAAAAAAAAAAAAAAAGTCTAGTGTCTCTAGACCTTGTGTTGTTGTTTTTGTCAATGCAAACATGTTTTGTGCGAATAAGTCCTAAGAATGCATATTGAGTATGCTCAAAATCAAATTCTTAAAGGGTAAGTTCACCCAAAAATGATATTTAATTAATTAATAATTTCATTTATATTAATGTATAATTTATTATGTATTAATCCTCATGTCATCCCAAACAGACCTTCATTCCTCTTTGGAACACAAATTAAGATATTTTTGATGAAATCCAAGAGCTTTCTGACCCCAAATAGACAGCAACACAACTACCACTATCAAGGCTCAGAAAGGTATGATATACCTTATGATAACGACTTTATTCAACAATGTTTTCTTTTCCCTGTCATCGTCTTACACTTTTCACGTTGTTGGGCTTTTCACACAGTGCAGCGCTTCCAAGTTCAATGGCAGAACGCCGGCTCATATTGGCTGAGCACCACTTTCATGCATTGTGGTGCTTATGTGAATCACGTAGGAGAGTGACACGGAGGAGATGAGATCCTTGAATAAAGTCGTTATAAAGTCGAATAAAGCTCTCGAACTTCAACAAAAATAGCAGAATTTTCCAAAGAGGAACGAAGGTCTTAAAGGGTTAGAACGACATGAGGGTGAGAAATTAATGACAGAAATTAAATTTTTGGGCGAACTACCCTTTCAATATGTTCAATGCACATAATTTCCATTAAGCAAGTACAAACAGATTGTATTGGACATTAATCTTTATGTATACCCACGCAATGCAATGAGTAGTGCTCACAGTTTTATTGACATAAGTCATGCTTGTATTACGGCAGGTAACTCCCTCTTTGTTGCAGCAGCCGCCACACCTGAAGACAGAGACGCACGGGGGCTTGAAAAACACTGCCGTATTGGTGCCCAGCTCTTTAGCCACGTCTACACACGTCTCTCTGGGCATACACTGTGTTTTCTGCCATTCATCATCAATATCTGAAAAAATATATATTTATGCACATTTATACTTTTGCCACCACATTGCTAATCACAAATCGGTGTACTTAAACCCCACATATTCTCAGTTGTGTTTGTATGAAGGTGAAGGTCTTAACCTTTTAGCATCTGTGGGCTGAATGAAGCAGCCGCATAGCGAGTTGACCTGCGGTTCTCAGGCGGAGAGGTGTCATCAAAGTGCTTCAGCTTGAGTATGCATCTCCACAGCTTCCAGTCCGGGTATTCGGTCAACATCAGAAGCTCATCAAGACTGCCAGCTTCCCTCAGTTCCTGTTCCCACTTCTCCTGGTTTATGTCCTATGGGAAAAATACAATCTTGAATGATAATGTCATTGGTTCTGCTGATTTTAGTACAAAGGCGAGCAATTCTCTGAAGAATATGTTTGAGGCATGCTAAGCAAAAATGACAGTGACGTGAAGTGAAGGCTCAAGTCATTTTCCATCCGCTCGAGGGCGCCTATTCAAAACAAAGGCGTAGTTTGAGTTCAGAATCTTGGGACATTTTCAACTCACAGCCGGTGGAAAATAGGACTCTATCAACTCTAGACAACCATTTTGAATATGGTTATTACCATTACTGTAAGCAGAGCAGGACCGAGTATTGTGGAGCTGAGCAAGGCCGCTGGAGCGATTGTTATGCAAACACACACCTCGCAAGCGACAGAACTTTTATTATGACGATGGGACATAGTCGTGTGCACCATTTACGCTTTTCCGGTCATGAGTATAAGGTGACTCCGGGACTTTTTACTGCGCCGAGTCGAAGTACTCTCAGAAGTGCTATTCCACCATACATTATAGTTCTTTTTTTTAATGCGCTTAGAAAAGCACCACGTTTTATTTTATGTCATCATACTTGATCGTTCAACTATTTGTGTAACTGCATTAAAAAAAGGAAAATGTGGAGGTTTTTGGTCGCTTCTAACTTGATCTCTGTTTGGTACCATAGTGAATGAACTGGGCTTAGTGGGCTAAGCTAAATGCTATCAGATCGTCACCGCGCGTCAGAGCGATTAAGTGCACGTACTCAGACGAGAGAGGTATGTGTCAACTCATTTTTAGTTAAGGGAATAACATAGTTTAATATGAAAAAGCGGTGAAGTATCCCTCTAAGTGTTTAAATGATGTTATGACATTACTCTGTGCGTTCACACAGTGGCTGCTGTGACACTTGTTCACACTGCTAAGAGTAAAGCGTTTCTGCCAAAGGAAACCGAGGATAACCCAGATATAATGCAATTGACAGGCGACCCCCTCCGACGTCCCGGCTCCTTGGTTAAAATAGCAATTTTCTCACATTTTACAAATAGCTGGAAAAATTTGGGGCATTGTAAGAACTCAACTGAACAAAATGTATAATAAGGCCTAGTGGTTTTAGGATATTTTACTGCAAAAATACTACATAGCGCACCTTTAACCCGTCCAAGTTAGTGCACACACATTAGGAACCGTGAGAGATAACACACACCCGGAGCAGTGGGCAGCCATTTTTGCTGTGCCCATTTGGGGGTTAGGTGCTTTGCTGAAGGGCACCTCAGTCATTTCCTCAAACCCGCAATCTTTGGGTTACCAGTCTGACTCTCTTAGCCCACGAGCTAAAAGCACAGCAGAAGTTAATGCCCTAATTCTACGCAAATTAGAAACATATTCTTTCTACTTGCATCATACAAACTCACTTCTGTCTGTGAGAACATTTTGTGCAAACTATCCCTGTACAATGGGTAGATATAAAAAGAAAAAAAGTTCACCTTTAAATGATAATTTGTTATCGGTCCACTAGAGGGCAGTGTGGATAATCTTTGTGGGATTTGGCTGTGTAAAAAAACGTTATCACACTACTACGGAGAGGATGCAGCTGTTCCTAGTACATGACTTTTATACCAGGGTTGCATCAGACCTTATACAGCACCTGCAGTATAATCCACAATTTTACATCACAACTTGATGAAAAAATCTATAAAAAAGTTAACATGACTATGCAACCAGCATGGCTGAATAAACTCTTGCATCATCTGAAGCAGTTCTAAAGCTTTGCTAAATGGCCAATTATACACAAAAATACTTTGCACTGAATGTTAAGTTTTTAATCTTTAGAACTTCATGTTCAGTCTAGCTTTGTTGTCAGGCCATAAACTTCACTAAAACCAACTTGTGTAGCCAAACACACGGAACACCCTCTGGCAGAGGCCCACTCTAAACAACTGGAACATACACTCTATTAGCTCAGTATGGACCACCTGTTTAGAGGCTCAGTGAAGACAAATCCCAGGGATTGGAGTTTGGGACGCCTGCCACAAATATGAACTGAAGATCGTGGCTGTTTTGCAAAACATGGATTGAATAACTACTAAATGCCTAGTGACAGCTGCGGAATAACCTTTACGAAGTCGCCAGTGGTCAAAGCAGTGGCCAGTGTCGATATTGATACCTAGAGCGTCAAGTAAAAAATGGTCAATATAATGTCAATATTAGCTAGACACTGTCACAGCTCTCTCTGGATGTTTCTTGTTTGTCAAATGTGGGATACTGTGGTGCTGTTGAATGCTTGAATATGACTGGTTGGCGAACTTTCTAACAGCAAAATAACCAAAACCCACAAAGACACTGACCAAGCAAATAAGCATTGTAAAAAATAAGATAAAAACGACAAATTATTTCCATGTTTTTAACCACAAATTTATGTAATTATGTACCGAAAGCACACACAGTCTTTCTCCTGCTCTCTCTCTCTCTTTCTCTCTCTCTCTGTAACGTACACGCCTACAGTATGGACCTACTTGAACAGAAGCGCTGCTCTAATGATATAGTAATATTAGTTAAATAGTTAAGAAAGTTAAAAGCTACACTGTAAAAAAAAAAAAAATGTCTCCAATTGAAAATGTTCTTGTCACTGATCACACTGAATTGAAATTCCGAAATTGATCAATTTTTCAGTTGGCCGATTTAAAATTCTGTGAATTGATAATTCACAAAAATTCAATTCGACCAACTGAACAATTTAGATGTGATCAGTCACTTGAAAATTTTCAATTGGAGACCTGCATTTTTTTACAGTGTACATTACATTTCTCACTAGCACTAATAACGGTGCTGTTCTTGAAGCAGATAAACTTACCATTTCGCAATTAGAGACGCTGCTGCCAAACACTATTGAGAAAGTAGACTCAGGAAATTCACACGCACATGCTTAATCGCTCTCTCTCTCTCTCTTTAATAACTGCATTAATGACTGCATAGTCTATCATTGGCTCAAGCCTTCATTACTAGCTCTAAAATGATGTTTTGGAATAAGCAACAGAGGCGGAATGAGATGCATAAGAAATTAGCCTTACACACAAGAGCGTTTTATTGATAGAAACCTGACACGTGTCTTGACCACCTCAGGTGTGCATTATTTTCGAATAATTCAACAGCGCGTTATCAAATTAATCCTTATATATTTACCTTCTTCCATGTCAATGTTGAATAGCAGTATGCTAGGTAAAAATTGCCGCTACTTTCATATCTGTGGGGTCACAGGATTTTAGATTCACTCTTCAGTTGAGTCTTCATAAAAACGTATCGCTGTCGCCATTTTCCGACTCATTTATTGTAGTGAAAATGACCTCAGATAATGTCAGTTTTAATATTACAGTAATATTGTGGAGAGCGTTTTGCTGCTAGGCAGATTGTTTTGTACACTGTGGTGGACTATTTGTTTTCTTAACAGAAGCTGAAAATTATATTAATTATAATATAAAAATTATTTTATATTATTAATTATAAAAATTACAAGAAAAAATGTTGCAGTATTTTTTTTTGGCTAAGTGGGTTCTTTATTGGCAAGCCTGATCAATTCATTGGTTACAAAAGTGAACAGAATTTATGGAGCAGATTATGCCCATGTAAGGTTTGCTTAACTTGGAGTGCATTTAAACACTAACCCAAAGTCTACCACCTCTCAATCAATACCACATGAGTTATTGAGGATATGGAGTTAAGCAGTCAAAGACCAGCACTGGTTTGGTTTTGAATGTTTACTACACACCGGGTGTGTCCCACAAAAAAGGATGAATTAAAAAAAAAAAGAGCAATAGAGGCCAGAGGATTTCTAAATCCCAATCATGCTTTTATGAGACGGGAAAGCCACAAAGCGGGCGGAAAGTAAAACAGCCAAGGCTGGGATGGAGAGGGTTGGCACGCGATATGGTAGTCATCACCAGAGTGTCTCGCATCCTGCTGTCGTGTACTGACATTATCTTCTATGATCCCGTCAGTATGTTAGGGTGGAGACGTCTGCTTCCACTTACCCACGCAGACAATGCAACAACAAACAGAAAGAGCGAGAGAATGAGGAGGGGTTTAAAAGAAAGAAAGAATATGAGTTACAACTGCACATTTTCCTGGACGAACTTAATGAGGTAGAGGCCCCTAATAAGGACGGAGAAATGAGACGGGTGAGAGTTTGAACATATAAAAGACCCTACGACGCCTCAGGCTGCACTTGGATACCAGGCTTCATGCCACACACACACACACACACACACACACACATACTTAATCTGGCTCTTTATGGAGTGTATCTGTAAAACCGAATAGGATATTATGGTATTGCGCCACTGCTTGGAACTCATCACCCTTCTTACATAACCATTGATATACTCACATACACAGAAAAACAGATGAATGGCCCTAACAACTTGTCTTTGGAAATTCTTATGGTTCCCCATTGTGCTTGCAGGGCAACCATCCATCATCTTAGACTAAAAACTGCAATTCTGAACATTTTCATGCACTTTAGACAGATTCAAGCACATTTCCCAAGGTAACATACAGGAAAATGATCAAAATTGCTATTAATTTACCCCAATGTCACAGCAGGAGGCCCCATCCGACCTTGCTGAGCTTGCAACAGGTCCCTGTTCGGTGAGTCAGCGCAAAATGATATTAAATCCTCTTGGAACAAACATTTTAAAGGAACAGTTCACTCAAAAATGTAAAACAAAAAATGTGTTTTTGAAAAATATCCATGTTGGTTTAGAACCCATTGACTTTTGGTAAAAAAAAGTCAATGTTAACACTTTATCTTATGGTTCAATTCTCATTATTAACTATTTGCTTATTAACATGTGTATTACTAGGATATTGGCTGTTTATTATTACTTATAAAGAACATATTAATGCCTTATTCTGGATGACATCCTAGCCAATACCTAAACTTCAACACTGCAAAAACTACCTTTCTAACTATTAACAAGCAGTAAATTATGAGTTTATTAAGGCAAAGGACATAGTTAATATGAATATGTTTCCATACTAAAATGTCACCAAACAAAAGCCTACTTTTGTGTTCCTCAGAAAAATACAGGTTTCGAATCACATGGAGGTAAATACTCTTAAAAATGTATGGTTCCAGTAAGAGCCTTTGACATCACCATTCTATTATTTAAATTTGTATTTGTTCTTAGAAGAAAAAAATGTTTATTTTAACAACTGTTCACTGAAAGGTTACTTGGGAAAACAAAAATGGTTGCATTAAAAAAAGCACAAAAAAGACCTTTAAGAGTATAAAAGACAGTAAAATGACAATTCATTTTTAAAGGGTTCATGGTTCACAACTAAATATGGACAATATAACTACATACAAACTAAAAACTACATTCAACTAAACCTCCGATTCATTCAAATTCAACTGTGAACAAAAAGTCTCCTGTAGTTTTGGCTGTTCTGGGGTTCTAAATGTAAGCTGAGGGATGAAATACTCACTCTCTGGGGTCTGTAGGCGTCCACGGCCAGCATCAGTTTGACATACAGGAGTAGCAACATGTGAAGTCCAGCACATTTCTGTGTCTTCATCCTGCTACTTACTCTCCAGGGTACCGTCCAGCAATTAAGCAGCGAAGGAGGCCAGTCTGCGTATACACTCACGCACGCTCACAAGTCACGCGGCAGGATTATCACACGGGACCACACAGGCGCACCAAGAGAGACCTGTGACAATGAGCTTTCCTGGAGCCAAATGGGATCTCCTCTTAAAAAAAAAAAAAAAAAAAAAAAAAAAGGAGGAGGAGGAGAAAAGGACATCAATCAGTGCTGGTCTAGGACAGCACTTTGAACTTGGCCGAGGAGGAATTTGTTAGTCTTTCCCTTCTGTTTTGTATGATTTTTTCAGATCAGGGCGACCCCTTGGTGTTGTCATCCGTCTTGGACCGGCCAAATTTGGCCCAGTGTCTCCACAGACCCAGATGTGTCACACCATATGTGTGTTTGCAAAATCCGCCACGGGCTCACATCCAGTATTCTCCAGCCACCAGTGCGTGCAAGGCCGTCTGGGAGGCGTGCATGTCTGTCCCGTTGCTGTGCGCTCTAGTCCCACTCCACTGTCACAGCGTTTCCTGCTTGCAGACTTCCAGGCTCAGTTGCTCGCACACATGAACATGTGGTTTTAAATGTGATCCAGACCTCTACAGAGGGCAAGGAGTGAAGGAGGGGGAAGAGAAGGAGGAGGAGGGGGAGGGGAGGGAAAGGGGGAACGGAGGGATGAAGGGAGAAAGAGAGAGAGAGAGAGCGTTCGAGGAGAAGAGAGACTGAATGCAGCCAATATCCTACTTAAATGCAGCAAAGTGGCGGGATGAAAAAGGAGGGGAGCTAAGCTGACATGCCCTTTCTCTCATTCTCTCTGTGTGCGCCCCTGCGCCACTCTCAAGCAGATCCAACAATGAGCTTGTAATACGAGTCCGGAATTAGAGGGAGCTTTAATGCAGCGTGATGGGTTGAGTGCCGTTCTCTGCACCCACACTCTACGTGCTCTATCAGATCTTCTCAACGATTTTGCTTTAAAAGCTTCAGAAGAATCTATTATCAGCGCTCAAAGAATCTATTACACGACTGTTTGTTTAGGTTCTGGACATGGTCACTTTTATAAAATGTGGCTGAATTGAATGGTAATCCAAATATAAGGAAATCCTCAAGGTTAAAGGAAAATTGCCTCAGATATTAGATAAAGGAAAGGATGTCACAAGAGTAAGAGCCAAATACAAAATATAAACGGAATACTCAAATTCTATATTTTTTAATGTTAAGAAATATACATTGGTTTTAAGTGATACATCAAACTAATTTTCCTTTGTTACAAATAGAATTACATCAGAAATTATTTGAGTAACATGTTGCATTTACAGTGGCCCAAAGAAGTATTTGCATTCTTAGTCACACTTCAAAATATATTAATGTTATTATGTTACATGGCCGTAACCAACCAACCAACCAGCCTGCTCGTCAATGTCAAAATGATGGCCAATCAGATCAAAGAAGGCAGGGCTTTTAGTTTTACAGTGAAAGAGTGCATTTGTGATAAGATACAAGTAGCTAAAACAGTTAACAAATATTAAATGTTTACGATGGATATGTTTAACAACCCACAGTAACATACAGTGATGCAAACTACTCAACTTTTAAATGTAATTTCACCATTTTGAATTGAAAATTCTGCTATTGTTTAAATGACATGACATCATAACCAAACGTCATAACCATTTCTTGTCTCATCACATTCAGTTTTACATATTAGACATACAAGCAAGGATGAATGTGTACATTTTTTTAAATAAATAAATGAAATAAAAAATAAAAACACGTACAATACTATTATACAAAATGGGGCCTGCAAGCAAATTATGAGAGCTTCTTTCAGAATGTTCCCTTTTCTAAATGTTTTTGCAATTAACAACTACTCCTAAGGTGATTTTTAGTGGATGTGTAAACATTTACAATGAACATTATGATTGGCAACTAGAGTGGCCTAATATGTAATTATTGAATAGTATATTTTAGTAATAATAGTAATATTATATAAAATGTAAAAGTTTTTGTCAGAAAAATAAGTATATTATCTTAATATATCTCGTTTTAAAAAAAATGCTACTTTGTATTTCAAAAGAATGACTTACACATAGCTTATAGAGAGGGATATTTATGCAACCATTAAAACCTTTGACCAATCTTTGATCGCCAAACTTTGGCCTTCTCAAATCCATTAGCGCCTGTCCTGAAGTCAGAGATGGTCTGATCAATTTCTTCTTGTGTGTTCATGACAAAGGGCCCTGAAATGAACAAAGTCCTCTGGTTTTAGAAAAATCTATACATTGTACAGAAATATACGTTTATAATATGAGAAATGTAAATACACGCAATATTTACATATACAGCTCTTGAAAAAAATAAGAGACCACTTAACATTGAGAAATCCTTGTTAAATGGTCTCTTTGTTTTGTTTTTTTCCAGAGCTGTATCTGCAAATTAACACAGCAAATAATATATATATATATTACCTATCATTATTATAACTTACCATGCTGAACCACAGGCTCATTAATTGGTTCACCAGCAATTAACACAAAGTGAGACTCCTCAGCTGCCTAGAAATAATAATGAACAGAGGAAATAAGGAACAGAGACCGAATTTACACTAAACCTGAACTTGTATACAACCCAGAGTAGCTTTGCAGGGTCAATAGGGAAAGAAAACCTTGTTTTCCACTCGGACGCATTCACCATCTTCCAAAACCACTGTGTGGTGTGGCTCAATTGTCCGCAGATCATCATCTGGGCCTGAGGGGAATTCAAACAGCCAAAGTAAATGTAACGTTTGAACACAAATTATGATTATAAACCTTGTTATACAACACAACTAGACCTGGCAAACATCTCAAGGATGATTCAAGGTTGTAAAAGACCAGATGCCCCGCAAATAAGAAATAATGTAAGCAAGAGATGTGTTTTGGGGGCATTTTAGTACATCAGTACATAGATGTTTTTGTATTTTGTCTTGTTGTATTGTTGGTTTTCTTTAAACTGCAATGCACAGCACTTTGGAACTACGGAGGTAGTCTGTAAGGTGATATATAAATAAATAGACGAATTAACGAACGAACGAACAAACAAACGTAAAGATGGTCCCGCATCACATCCCACCCACTTAGATCATTTCTCAAGAAGTCTGTTTCTCAACAGCTGCTCAATTTATGCTAAATGCATTTTAGAGAACAATAAAAATACAAGATTCATTTAGAAACTCCTTTGAAGTCACAGGTGGAATATTCACTGTTAATGAATGTGCGTTTAATTTTCCTACAACCTGGAAATCATCAAAAATCAACCTGATAAATCAACATATCAAACATTGCTTTGGCAATCTCATTTCTCAACGTGAGAGTATAGAGTTGCCATTGGCACAAGATCATAGGAATAGTCTAAATGTCTGTCAGATGTCCAAGAAAGACAGGAAGTGAAAAAGAATCATAAAGCACCTGCTCGAATTTCAAGGACAGAAAGCTGCTATGGTAGTGGATTTGCTTGCGGGAGGACAAAGTTTCTTTTTATACGGTCTTCATTTGAACTCACCGGTGCATAAAGAACCTGCGAGGGTGTAGATGAAGGCTGTCCAACCTGAGAAAGGAATACTATAGTTAAAACAATAGAACTTTAATTATAAAATAATAAGTGTAGGGTTAATACAGCTTTTGACATTAGGATAACTGTCAAAAAGTGACTCAATTTACATGAATGTGTTACATGAGAGGGGTCCAAAAGTCTAAGATCACACTAAAAACATGAGATCTAAACCTGTATTAAAATCAGGAAATATTTTGAAAAATTTTAAACAAAGAAATATAAAGTGAAATGAATATGCAGTGATGGGTTACTTGCGGGTTACTTTGAACATATAATATGTTACAGATTACAAAGTTACCATTTAAAATGTGATAAGTTGTGTAACTATTTCAAGAACTTTATTAAAGTAATGTAACTGACTACATTTGATTGTTTTTTGGTTACTTTTCTAAATTTCTAACAAATGTTTTACATTTTTAATAATTGTCAAACATTTAAAGCAGGCAGGGTTAACCTACAAGAAATAGTTTAATAGCTCTTATACTGTTGAAATCAAATCGTTGCATAGCTATGACCGGAAACACTGGCATTTAACAATACCTTGGAAAAAATATTTAATCTTAAAAAAATAAAGCATATACCAATGCAAGCATGAACTCAAATAAACAGGAAATAAAACAGTTAAGGAATGAGCATGTGTCCAATTCTGTGTGTGGTTATTATGACACAATGCTGAAATATCTGTAATATTAGATCTGGCATGATAACCACTCTTGGTGATAACATATGCCTATTCAATGAGGAAAAACATTAGCTATACAAACCAGATAACATTATGACCTGAAGGGAATAACCCTGATTATAGTCACCATGGCACCTGTTAGTGGGTAGGATATATTAGGCAGCAAGTGAACATTTCATCCTTTCATCAAAAATGGGCAAGCGTAAGGATTTTAGCAAGTTTGAAAAGGGCCAGACTGGGTCAAAGCATCTCCAAAACTGTAGTTCTTGTGGGGTGTTCCCGGTATGAGTTGGTCAGTATCTATCAAAAGTGCTCCCAGGAAGGAACAGTGGACAACTGGTGAGAGGGTCATGGGCGGCCAAGGCTCATTGATGCACGTGGGGAGCAAATGCAGATGACAGATGAGTTACTGTAGCTCAAATTGATCAAGAAGTTAATACTGGTGTCAGAATACACAGTGCATCACAGTTTGTCGCATATGGGGCAGCATAGACGCAGACCAGTCAGGGTGGCCATGCTGACCCCTGTGCATCCCTATGGGAAGATGGTAAGCCGGCAGAGGCAGTGTGATGCTTTGGGCAATGTTCTGCTGGGAAACTGCTGGGACGTACCACCTACCTAAGCATTGTTGCAGACCATGTACACCCTTTCATGGAAACAATATTCCCTGGTGACTGTGGCCTCTTTCAGCAGGATAATGCGGCCTGCCACAAAGCAAAAATGGTTCAGGAATTGTTTGAGAATAACAACAAATTTGAGGTGTTGACTTGTCCTCCAAATTCCTCAAATCTCAATCCGATCAAGGATCTGTGGGATGTGCTGAACAAAAAAAGTCAGATCCATGGAGGCCCCACCTAGGGACTTACGGTACTTAAAGGATCTGCTGCTAACATATTGGTGTCAGATACCACAGCAAACCTTCAGGGCTCTAGTGGAGTCCATGCCTTAATAGGTCAGGAAACTATTGACTATTGGAAACAGGAAACATGAAACTATTTTTACGCATTTTTATCACTCGCCATGGTGGCAACTCTCAGATAGGTTGAAGCCTAAAGCTTTCAGCTGCGATGTGGATTGATGTTACCGGCAGAATTGGCAAATTAAAACAAGAAAATCAACTGAAGGACTGTTAAAAGGACTAAAAAGCCTGACTGATGCCATGCGGTCAGTTTCTGATAATGATGTACAACAAGCTCAGTAATGACACCAATAGGCTAACAGTATCTTTAAGAACACTAAGTGTGAGTCAAACTGTACTAAGAAGAACACTTCATTCATTTGGATTGGTGGTGAACTTACATCTTGACATATTGCCTTAGTAATGCTGCAAGATGAGCCAAAGGAGGAGATGTTGTATGACTCAAAGAATTAAAGCTACACTGTGTAACTTTTTTTGTTTATTCCTAGCTAAAAACACTTAGTTATTTCAAAAATATGCGTTCTCATTAATGTATATTTAATTCTTTCAAGTAATAAAGTACTTCTTTCAAGTAATAAAGTATTTTCATAAGTTTATAATATGCCATTGAAAATACATACGGGTGAGGGGTTCGAATGCCGGTCGCCATGTTGCCTCTCCATCTTGAAAGTGCATTAGCCAAAGAGGGACATACCCGTAAATTCAAGCGTCGCCTTTTGCATTTTAACACTCGATGGCACCGTGGGCGCTTCTTAATCATCTCCCTACTCCACTAGTCAGAAGTCAATGGGCTGACTCCCTGATCAGTGCCCTGACTACTGAACTAGGGAGATGATTGAGACGCGCCCCGTGTCTAATGTGAAGAGAGGGATTGCCATGTTAATTTTGGACTAAATCGGCCACCGTAGGAGTTAAAACGAAATCACAATTGAGAGGAACAGAAACTAATATTCACTGGATGGTCATATACCTTTACACCGCTAGATGGGGGAAAATATCACACAGTGTAGCTTTAATAATAATAATAATAATAATAATAATGATGCGTTCGATTTATGTAGCGCTTTTCAAGGCACTCAAAGCGCTTAACATAGAAGGGGGGAATCTCCTCAACCACCACCAATGTGCAGCATCCACCTGGATGATGCGACGGCAGCCATATTGCGCCAGAACGCTCACCACACACCAGCTGATTGGTGGAGAGGAGACAGAGTGATGAAGCCAATCAGGATATGGGGATTATTAGGAGGCCATGATGGATAGGGGCCAATGAGCAAATTTGGCCAGGATGCCGGCTTTAAGAATGACTTAATTCACTATTTGAGCAAAAATGAAACAATGCTGTCTTTTTCCAGAACTTTGAGTAAGGTATGATGTTTTACAGTAACACATTTTATAAGGAAAATTAGGACTTATTTCTTGCGAAACTTAGGTTTCCGTTTAAAATGACAAAACAAACCATTAAATGGTACTCTGTAAGTAACATGGGATTTAATGGAAAACTTACTCTCCCTAACATGGGGGAAACATTTAATTTAAAAAAAAGAAATGCATCTGATAATCATCTTTTACCTTTAGGAACAGGCTGCACATGTTTTGCACCTTCCTTCAGCATAAAGTCGAGGTATATGGTTGGAGTTCTCGTGTAAACCTTTGACTGACAACAGAAATAACATATAAATACCACAACATAATATCTTGGCTTGAAGAAATTATGGTTTATTACAGCAGAAGACTACTGTGACAACAACATTTTATGTTCATGTTCTTCATCATAACATTTATACCAGATTTCTTTATTGCTAAAAAACTACTTCAATATTGTTTAAATTATGAGCTCTAACAGATGTAAAAACATTGTGTGTGAGTTCCAGTGCATATCTGCTTCCAGTAAGCCCAAGTATTTGGCTGACCCACATATAACTTCAGCGCCGCATCCACCCCTCTGCCCTAGAGAAACCCTCCACAACCACATTTTAGATTTAAAATATTTAGCAAAAACCACTTCCAATGAAGCCTGCTCCAAATTTCCTGCTGTTGTCTGGGAGAGGGGGCAGAGGATGGCCTTGCAGCAGCAATTAGCTTGATGAACCCCAGTATCAGATTGTAAATCGGACGTTCCGATTGGCTGGAACATTTACAAAGGATTCGGCCATTTGGATCAAACATTCAGTGCTCACCGTGACTCTACAATCCTTTCTTTTGCCTTAAATCATAAATAGGAAAAGACAGACAGAAGCGTAACAGCTGGGTAACAGCCTTAATGTCTTAATAAATGGATGGACAAATTAACATGTTTGAAAAATTACAGACGATAAACAGATGCAAGTGTCAGGGAGCAGACGCGCACCGACTACTTTTTTTTTTTTCATGCGGTGGTTTGGTTCATAGAGTTTAGAATAATTATGAGGAGCATGTTTTTTATCACCTGATAAACAAGCAGGCCTCTTAGCTGGCATAATCATCCATTATTCAGATTAATGCTTCAGTATATCAGAAAACTACAGAGACAGTATCAACCTCCACCTTTTAAATCCAATAAACAACATTTTGAATAATTTTCGGAGGTTTTAACCTTTATTGATAGTGAATAGAGAGATATGAATGGAAACTACGAGAACAGGAAGGACAAACAGGATTGAGGCCTTGTCTCAAACGGCACACTTCATATGCACTAACGGTCCTGCAGACTTACAATATCGGCCGCCTGAGTGTGATTGTGAACTCCACAAGACCATAGGGTGTCCCTTTTTAGAAGTGTGCTCGTAGGCGCCCCATTACGGTCGATACGCACCCTCGATGCATACATTTGCCAAGCCCGTACTGAGGCGAGCTCCGCAGCAGACTTTTACCTGACAGTCAAAGTGGCATTACTTGTAAGAAAGCTGCGATTGTTTAGGGTGCCATCTGGGACAGGGTTGAGACTGCTCTATGTGAAACACTTGTGCTAACCGCTATATAAAAGAGGATCCCCACATGTTTTCCCAAATTTCAATGACATTTCCAGTTGTTCATGACAACTGGAGAAGTATTTTTTTCAAACAATTCAAATTTGAAAAAAATTGGCTTATGAACGATACATCAATTTGGGAACATGCTTGCTACAGATTTCGGCAATCCTGTAAAATCCTGCTATTTACACCAACTCCACCCATTGACGTCTGGTTGGGCCATACAAAATTAATGGAAGACACAGGATTGTTTACAGTAGCAATAGTGTAGGGGTAAATTCTGACGCAACTCAAGCCGAGGAACTCGTTCTACTCCCTTTTCCCATAACATAGATTAGAAAGGCATTTATTTTCACACAAAAATAGTATATAAAGGATATAAAGTGTATAACGTGTTTAGTAAGTGTTTATCAGTAATGGTTAGGGTTTTATTATCCAAATAAGGCGGCATCCATTTAAATGATTTTAATAAATATAATAATTTACACCGTTATTATTGCATTCTGTTTAATGTACAACAACACTGAGGTGCAAATTGTATCTGCCAATATTCATAAGTATGCATATCATCTAACTATTACTCTTATTGCAAAAAATCAGCTATTTTCACTTAGTGTAAAAATAATCTAGTTGATATTTATACACACTGCCTTTGTTTTAGTGCCTTGAAATGTTGATTAATACCCCACTTCATGTTGCACTTTTATTGCCTAGTCAGTAGATGTAGGTCGTAAGAGCAAACACACAAGTGATGATCATGTTAAATTTCTGACACTGTCAAAAAATTATTGCAGGCTATCTTTGAAAATCTCTCAACGTAGGACCACAGTTTAGGAGCTATGGCCACAGGAATCGGCACAATTGGTCATCTTTTGTCTGGGACAGCCTAAAGTCTAAGAATGTGTACCAGCCAATGAATGATTCACTAACAAATCAGACATCACTACCCTGTCGGAAAAAAAACAGCATATCCTGGTTAAGTATGTTGTGACAGCTGGTTTCAGCTGGTCATGAGCTGGTCCTAGGAAACTAACTCTAGCACAGGACCAACTTAAACCAGCTTATGACCATCTAAGGACCAGCATAAACCAGCTGCCATGCTTCAAAACATCCCTAACCAGAACATGCTGTTTTTTTTCCAAACAGCAAATCTCTGATGCTGTATATTTGATGTTTCGATGACCTTACAACACCTACCTTTACTCCAAGAGCTTCTCCTGAGATGACATGCACAGTGACTCCGTCTTTTCTGGGTTTGCAAATCTCTTTGCTCTTCAGCTCCTGGTACTGAGGCTCCACCATCTTATCTGCACTTTTCAGGTTCACCCAAAGCTGAAGGCCATGAATTTTTCCATCTGACACAGGCATCTCAGCATGAATCACCCCACGACCTGCCGTCATCCACTAACACAACATAGAACAAATACACAGTGAAGTAAGAACAAATACTACTGTTTTATTCTATTCCTAATGGTAGACTTATCTGGTAGCAATCACCCATAAACAGACTGACCGCTTGGTTCAGGGGCTTTTACACTGGTTAATGTCATCTTCATGTTGAGCATGAGAGGTTTATAAGCTTTTATTTCAACGTAAAAATGAACCACTATAGTTTTACAACAGTTTAATAAGCCTAATGGAGCACTTTTCTTTCTCCTCTCCCTTTCTCGTTCTCTTTTAGTGAAAATGTCCACTCCTTCAGAGGTTTAGCAGCCACTCAATAGGTGGTTTGAGTTATGGCGTGAAACACTTTTTTTTCCTTCACTGCTCTCCTGGTATTATCAGGGAGTCCCTTATGTTTGATGGTGAGGCAGTACCCCCGGTAGCTGGAGGTTAGGTGCGAGCTGTAGTTAAAGTAGCGAGTGCTACAGACATATTAAAGGCCCATTAAAACATTCCCTCACTGATCCGGGAGAAAGTGAGACAGCTTTACGACACAGGAAAACACAGGAAGTGCCCTACGGGTGTCCATTTGGTGAGTGTGTGCATGCGTGGATACATCATCCTATTAAATGTAAGAACATGTCATTATAGCTTTCATTTTAATAATATTTTAATTATAAATATTTTACCTTGCATTTTTAACAGCCTGCATATAAAGCAATACAAACGGTGGCTTTCATTCTATCTATGATCTTTGCCTAAGTGTGTACATACTTCTGTTGTACATTACATTTGGTTGACTTATTTTTATTTATTTATTTTATTAGGTAAAAGGTCCTTTTAAAACAGCTTGCACCAGTGCAAAACTCTCTTTTAGCATTAAAAAAAACTACTGTCAGGATTTACTAGAGTGAGACCTCCGTTCATCTTCGGAACAAAAATGAAGATATTTTTTTGAAATCCGATGGCTCAGAAAGGCCTTCATTGAAACCAACGTCATTTACTCTGTCAAGATCCATAAAGGCACTAAAGACGTCGTTACAAAGTCCATCTCACTACAGTGGCTCTACAATCATTTTATGAAGCGATGAGAATAGTTTTTGTGCACAAAAAAAAAAAATGATAGTCGTAGGCCGATTTCAAAAAAGTTTTGAACCGTTATGAATCAGTGTATCGATTCATGATTCAGACAAACTGTGACATTGGCGATCCAGATCATGAATCGTTACACTGAATGGTTTGAAGCTTTGTTTTGAAATCGGCCCATCACTATAGAAGTCATTATTTAGTTGGTTTTTTTGCACACAAAAACTATTCTTGTCGCTTCATAAAATTATTGTAGAGCAACTGTAGTGAGATGGACTTGTAACAACATTTTGTACAGTATGGATCTTGAGAGAGGAAATGTCATTGGCTCAGAAAGGCCTCAATTGACACAATCGGATTAAAAAAAAAAACTAATTTGTGTTCTAAAAATGAACGGAGGTCTTACGGGTGTCGAACAACATGAGGGTAAGTAATTAACGACAGAAATTTTATTTTAGGGTGAACTAATTCTTTAACTTGCCAGAAACGAATTTGAATTTGCACAATTTTCTGTAGATCCCCACAGAACTTTTCACTCCCACCTGTGCTTTTATTAGAATGTAGCCATACACTAAATTTCCTCTTTTAGTAAATCTGTCACCAAGTCTATAATTTCTATCACATTAACAACATTTTCTGGCCAAAAAAAGGTCAGTTGTCTATAGAGTGGTGCAGGGATAATGACAAAACCCTAAGGAAGGGAAGACTAATTTCCCCTTGGTTCCCTCAAGATTTACCTATTGGGTTTATAATGGGTTTTTCAATTTATAAGTAAAATAAAGACTATGGAAAACATAACTTGACAAAAGTATGACGTTTCGTTCAACATTAATTTACACACAATCACAACCCAAACTGCCTTATTTAGTTACTTACTAGAAACGTACGTTTTCAAAAAATAAACATAATCATATTGTCAAAGTTATGTTTACCACAGGCTTTATTTTACTTGTAAATTTAAAAAACACATTATAAAACCCCATAGGAAAATCTCAAGGGAACCAGTGGCGAATTAGTTTGACGTCATCCCTGCACCACTCCATTGTCAATAGTGTAGGGATGAATGAAGCACAGCTCATGCAAAATTATTACATTTTGCATGCACAAATTTGCTGAAAATGGTAAATGCCAGCACCTTAAGTGCGTTTCATCATTTCGAGAGATGCCAAGCAGGTCTCATGGGTCTACCTGAAGGTCCCCAGGTTCCAACCTCCCACTGTGACCACAGGAGTCTTCATGGGCTGTTACTCCACTCAACAAGTACGTGACCTGTGAAACATATTTAACAAATAAATGAAAACAACTCGCATGTCAAGTATTTTAAAAACAGGGATGAGGTGTAAGTTTGTCGGTTTCTAAAAAACGAAGCAGTTTCTTGTGGTAAAATTCACATAAAAGACAGTAAGTATGGACAAGTCATCAACTTAATGTTTATTTCGAGAAAAATAAACATGTCAAAAAACGTACAGATGAAAAGTGAAACATATTTCAAGGGCTGTGTGTTGCAGAGTAGACACAAACGTTTATGTTCGAGGGATTTTGGTAAAGCTCTGATGGACTATAAAGTTAAATGCAAAAAGCAGATATATGCAATGCGATGGGAAATTCAAATTGTTAGTGAGTGAGTTGACCTTCTAATGAATATTTGACAAAAATACAAATACATTTTTTTTCTGAAAGCCCAGTTCTTTCACGCACGCAGTCCTAGTTCATAGCTCGAAGTCAAGACACAGCTAGAGGCTTGATGCTAATATGTCATTATCTTAAATTTGCATATATTAAACAAACATGTTTCCAATTTTAAAAATCTGCCTGCAGCCGTATCCCATTGGTCCACAAAAAAAAAAAAGGGAAAATGATTCTAAATGGTCAGCTGAAGTGGTCCGACATACAGGATTGCATGTCATCTCCCACACAGACAACACTGCTCTCAACAGGACACGGGATGCGAGGTAATAGGTCAACATCTGACCCCTGAGGCTTGCTTGACCTGTGGCCACAGGCAGCCTGTGATCTCTAAGCACAGCTGTGATCTGATGGTCACGTGACCGTTCGCGAGCAAACACACCTGCATGTCTCAAGCAACATAGATGTCTGATTCTGCCTGAATAAACTGCTAGAACCTACAAAGAGAGGCTAAACCTGATGAACAGACTGGACATTTGTGCCTCACCGCCTGGTTTTATTTTTTGTACATCCCAACTAAAGTCTATCATATGTTGTTTGTCCATTTTATCTATTCCTGCAAAACAAATGAACTCTTTAGAATGAATGAACTCTTATTTTTCCAGGATTTGGTTTTAGAGTGCATGCTCTCTTAAGAAGTCATATTTCCAGCAAGTCTTTGATTTACACTTACAAATATTACACAAATCCATTCGAGAAGGAAGGTGACACATACAGTGACTCATCCTCTATAGGAAATGAGATGAGAGTATATCTGTGCAGATGGCAATTGATGACATCACACACATAAACAAGTCTAAATTATTTCCACAGCCGCATAGACCACTTTCAGTAGAAACAGTTTATGCTAGACATGTTGCCAAACTGAGCAAACAAATGAGTACATCAGATGTTGTAAATAAATAATCAAGGAGTCGAACTCTGAGGCTAAGTGAGTTGGTCAGCTTTTCTTTAGTCAAGTTTCAGATAATACCCTCAGGACCGGTTCTGGCCAAAACACTGTCATTTTGAAGGAAGTGTTTTTAATGACCATGCATCCTCTCACAATGAGTGAACAGAACTCGAGTTCTGAAACTGCCAAAAACGATGGGAGTGTTTCACTGGACGATCTATATAGGGGGAGAGCGGGGCACAACCTAATACTTTTTGGCTTTTTCAGTTTGTGTAAATTCACTTGGGGTTCAGAGTATTTATTTTTCCCACATTAATTTCACATGTCTAGTACAAGTTTATGGTTTTGTTTTATTAATACTGTGCATTTTTTTCTTGATTTACCCTGAAAAAATGAAAGTGAAATGTGACAACATGCCCCATAGGTGCGGTACATTGTAACATGTGATGAGCACATTGTAACATGGGCAAATGGAATACAGCTATACATAATAGTTCAAAATATAATAATAATGAATCTTTTCTGTCTTTATTCACCTTTTTCCTCAGTAGAATTCCTAAAAGTATAGAATATAATAGCATAGTTCTAAAAGGGGTATGTAACGCAGTGTTACAACTTGCGCAAGTAAGAAAGAAAGAAAACAGTTTGAGTCTGTGTTGAGAGATACTGTTGAGACTATGAGCCCTCTTGTGGTTAAAGAGGTGTCTCTATTTCGCCTGGCATATTGTATTATTTGAAATTCAATAATAACTGTTAAACATTCCCAGTGTCATTATTTAGGGAGAAATGTAATTCTATCATTCAGAGGTCTGCAGAACCATCATTCAGAAACACGGTGTTATCATCTGTATCTGTTACTTTTATCAGCGATTCTCTGAGTGGACTTATGGAGCCGGACCAACCCGGCAGAAATTAAAAGTTAATTAATGAAGGTTATAAACCATGTGTGTTACAACTAACCCCGTATTAGGTTGTACCCCACTTACCTGTATTCTAGCCAGCCTGCCTTTCATTTTGAATTAAATAAAATTAATTTATTTAAGTTAATAAATTAATAAATATACACATTTGTAAATCAATAAACAGATAAATAGATAAATAAATGTGATAATAGGGAAAAAAAATAACTAAATAAATGACTTGATAAAATAATATTTTTTCCGTCTGTCATTTACTGATAAATCTTCTCAGCTGGTCTGACGATTCTGTGTGTAAGCTCTAAACCAATGATGCGCTGAAGCTACAGAAGGACCTCATTTCCGTGTTGCACACGGAAAAATAAATGAATCAATCGATCAATAAATGTAAAAATAAATAAATGTTAAAAATAAATGAACGTATAAATGAATGAATAAATACATGTAAAAATAAACATTAAAATTAATTAACAAATAAATAAAAGTTAAAAAATATATTTTTTTATAAAAGCAGAACATAATAAATGAAGGGAAAGATAATAGGCTACAACATTTATTTTGATTAAAAATTATTCATATTTATTTTATCAAGTCGTTTATTCTGTTATTTATTTTCCTATTGTCACGTTTATTTATCTGTTTATTAATTTACATATGTGTGTATATATATATTTATTTATTCACTTATTCATTCATTTAAGTATTTTTAATTTCTGCAGGGTTGGTCCTCCATAGACTCTGTGCTACTGGAGCAGGGCAGATGAGCGTTTATCTGTCAGTCTAGATGCAAGTCAATAATATCTGATAAAAATGATATGTGTAATTGTCCAACGATAGACAGATTAACGTTTTTTTGAAAGAAAAAACTATTATTTAAAAGTTAATATAATTAAACATTTGAGCCGTCATGCGCCCTCTGGCGGAAGATTCCATATTGTCCTGGTCAGAAGTAACAAGGTTTACAGTATGGGTAACATTAGTTCACTAACTTAAGTGTATTTAATATGCCTGTACGAATTCATGGATTTTACACGTGTAGCCTTTTCCATAACTCAAAATACACGACCTAATAACGTTAACTTGCCGTTTCAAATCCACGGTGAGGATGATCAGGGAAACCCGCTGGCTTAGATACACAGAATTCATCCAGCATCAAGAAAGGGTCGAGATAATTCAGCTGAAATAAACCATAATGCATTTCATTTACAGTGCATTTAAACATAATAATTCGTATCAAAGAGATGCATCCGTAATACGAAAGTGATAAAATCAACATTGAAAGCGTAACGTTACCCCATTCCGTCCAATGCTCCTGCGAACTCGAGCTCCGACGCCTTCAGACTGTTCGACACTCAAAATGACCTTAGAAACTCTTCTGATCATCGTAAACACCTTGTAAATACTTATGATCACAATATTTCGTTTCAGCTCTCTGTAAGCGCCTAAATAAACCGGAAGTCAAAAGCTTATCAAAATGCATTTACAACTCTGCACTGCAGTGTCAGTCGCACTCAGATGACCTGTATTCACCTATGACAGGTGTTTGTTTTTATACGTTCACGTTCTGGGATTGCCATGGCTGGCTTCCTACACAGAACACAATTCCTGATATGCAGATTATTTAAAGGCGCAGTGCAAGTCACAATGACTAGGCAATATTTTGAGCCACTAAGAGTGACTGTGCATGACTAGCAGATTAATAAAGTGAGCCCTGAAACAAAATCTAGGCCATATATTTATTCAGCGGCTTCTGTAGGCTAATAAGGTGTAGCATCTTAAAGTATTATTTTCAATATGTTCTTCTGTAAATCATTCTCTTCCTTTTTATGTTCAGTTTGACATCTAGGCCATCATCCCTCCCTCTTCTCAGGTTTCTGTCCATGAGTGTGTTTTACAACCACATGAGGCCATGCATGTGTGATATGTACTCTTCAGTGCAGGTCTTCTCCGTCCTTGCTAATGTATTCCCATCCAATCCACTGTGTTGAGCTATGATGTCTTTGAAAATGCGTATACTCGCAGCTTGACCCCCTGCAAGGTTTACAGCATGAGGCCCAACCTGTGGAAAATCATAGATTTATTTTTCTGTAAGTGCTTGTGTTAATCTACAGCCTGGTATAGTGTTAGCGTGAAGTGCAGGTATTATCTAGAAAATTCCTCACTGATGTGATGACTTCTTTTAGGTGTTTTGAACTTATGGCACATCATCATATTACATAACAAGAGCATAACAGAACCTGCAGTGCTGCATATTGTCCCATCAGATACAGGGGGCATCCTGCTGTCCATTGTAGTGATTCTGTTATACATGGCCAGCCCTCAAGTACCTGTCAAACAGGAAATGCTTTCATTTTTATTATCTTATAACTAATTAAAAAACATAAGACGGTATGAGAGAAATCAAATTAATCATTTAAATTAGTACATCTGTTTAATTTAGAACCCCTAGGGGGATATGTGTTGCATTTTAAGAGCCTGCATTATACTGTGTGTACAGTATAATAATAAAGTTTTTACAGTACATGTTTTTGTTAGCTGCTTTCATTATAAATCAATAAAATTATTATTATTTTAAATAAATTTTTTCATTTATAAAATGTTTATGAACATTGGCTTATTAACTTTGGCAATGATTTCACTTAACGTTTTGATATATATATATACACTGTAAAAAATTATTTAGAAAAAAAAGTTACCTGGTTGCCTTAAAATTTTGAGTTCATTGAAATTAAAATTTTGAGTTAATACAATGAACATTTTTTGAGATTCGACAACCCTTATTAAAATATTATTAAAAGATTTTGTAAGCATATTGGGTAATTGTGTGTGTTTTATTTCTGATGACGCAGTGAAACATGCCAAATAGTGCTATTTTCATGATTTATCACATTTTTTATGTAGTTCAGATACAATAATATTTTGAGTTTCTATTTATTAAACAAATTTCCTTCATTGTATCAACTCTTTAATTTCAATAAACTCAAAATTTTAAGGCAACCAGGTTACTTCCTTTTTTAAGTTCCTTTTTTACCAACAAAAATCAACCAAATGTTTTTACAGTGTATATATATGTGTGTGTGTGTGTGTGTGTGTGTGTGTGTGTGTGTGTGTGTGTGTGTGTGTGTGTGTGTGTGTGTGTGTGTGTGTGTGTGTGTGTGTGTGTGTGTGTGTATATATACACTCCTTCAGTCATAACATTTTGACCACTGACAGGCTAACTTATGATAATCAGTGTTAATCTTGATAAAACAGCTTGATAACAAGTGTTAATCATGGCACCCGCTAGCAGGTGGGATATATATTAGGCAGCATGTGAACATTTTGTCTTCAAAGTTGATGTGTTAGAAGCAGGAAAAGGGGCAAGCGTAAGGATTTGAGCAACTCTATCAAAAGTTAGCCTGACGTGGTCATACTCAATTCTAGTCAGAATCAGAATATGAGTCTGATACTGCTCCATTGAGCTTTGATTATTTGAGCGTGTTTCAACCGAACCAGGAAAGACATCAATTAGATAGACCTACAACCAATCAGAGCAACGGAGCGACGCATAATGTTAGTTGTAAAATGTCAACATAATTCAAATATGCTGTTTGCGCACGTGAGCATCAGAAATGGACCATCGAGCAATGAAAGAAGGTGGCCTGGTCTGATGAATCACATTTCTTTTACATCACAAATCACCTAAGCATTGTTGCAGACCATGTACACACTTTCATGGAAACGGTATTCCCTTGTGGCTGTGACAATGACAAGTCTGAGGTGTTATATTGGCCTCTAAATTCCACAGATCTCAATTCAATCGAGCATCTGTGGGATGTGCTGAACAAACTATTCTGATCCATGGGGGCCCTACCTCACAACCTATAGGACTTAAAGGATTTGCTGCTAACATCTTGATGCCAGATACCACAGCACACCTTCAGGGGTCTAGTAGAGTCCATGACTCGACAGGTCAGGGCTGTTTTGGCAGCAAAAGGGGGACCAACACAATATTAGGAACACAATAGTGGTTATAATGTTATGCCTGATCAGTGTATGTATTGTGGAAACCGTGATGCACTACCGTTCAAAGGTAAAAGAAAATTAAATGAATACTTTATTCAGCAAGGATGCAATAATTGATTAAAGAGAGTAAAGGCATTTATAATGTTACAAAGTTCTATTCTCAATCATGTTCATTGAACTTTCTATTCATCATGAAATACTGAGAAAAATGTATCATTACTACAAAAATTTTAAGCAACAAAAACTCTTTTCAACATTGATAATTAAATGAAACATTATTAATAATCGGAAGATTTCTTCAAGATCATGTTGCACTAAAACTGGAGTAATGGCTGCTAAAAAATCAGCTTGCCTTCACAGGAATAAATTACATTTGGAAATATATTAAATAGGTTTTACTGTATTTTAGATTAAAAATTAATAAATAATAATTATTCTAAACTTTTGACCAGAGTATTATTTTAATTGTTTGAGATCGAAGAACAATTACAAATGTTCAATTGCTCACTTGAATTGGGAATTTTGACATGACGTCAGAGAGTAAAGGGTCCTGGATAACATCCAGTTTGCAGCCTGTTGCCAGCCAAATCTTTTCCCCGATCCACTGTTCGCCGCTGCACAGGGAGACCTTCCAACGCTGGGATTGATAACACCATTTAGCTTCAGTCACCTTGGTATAAAGACATATTTATTATTCAAATATATATAATTTGGTTGAGCAATCCACCAACTTGGTTGTTACTGCTATGTATGGACTCTTCTTGAACTTGAACTTTTATGCTCAACTGTCAAATACTCCTGACACATCATCCCACATAAGCATAACAGCCTTACTACAGCCAAAAGACACACCTGGCAGTGAGCTCTGATCTGGAGCTGGCCGCTCTGAATGAAAGGCTGAAGTTGTGCGTAGGCCTCGGGGGTCACTGCTCCTCCTTTCCTGGCTTGTTTTATCATTGCTAGCCTCTTGTGAAGACTTCTTTCATTATAGAACTGCCTTAGGTAGGCCAGGCCATCCATCTTGATCCCATGCTCAATGTGGGAATAGCGTCCAATCAGACTCTCTATATCCCCAACATCAAACTGCTTAAGCTGTGAGAGAGTAAAGTTTGGTAAATATCACTGAAATAACTACTGAGAAATCACATCGATCTCTGACATCTCAAGCGTCCAAAAATGTTAAAGTCGGCATGAAACAGAAGTTGTTTTTTGACATAAAAATTTTAACTAAACCATTCAATTTATATGGATTATTTTTATCTCTTTATAGACTTTTTGAAGCATCAAAGTGGTGGTTGCGCTGTCTATGGAAACTGAAAGCTCTCCGATTTCATCAAAAAGATCTTTATTTGTGTCTTACAGTGAGTCCTAAAAAGTGAAGCCAAAGCGTTTTGATCGCCCCCAGGTGGCTGGATGCAGTATAGCATATAAACCCCACCTTCTCATGTAATATAATGGGATGTGAGACAAACTAAACAATCATTTTACATTAAAAACATCATTACTAATAAACAATCATTTTATTTATCATTACTAATCAATTATTATTTATTAGTAATAATGTTTTAATGTGTTTCACACATTCCTAATATTAGGATCCAAAGGAAGCTAATGCAGCGACTGTGTTCTTCCACAATAGCTTGCTATCTTCTTCCACATGTTTATTGCTGCTGGCTAGTGATCAACCGAACAGCTCCATGAGTCAGTGGGCGGGGCTACTGAATTACACGTGCTTATTATTCTGTAGGCAAGGCAAGGCAAGTTTATTTGTACAGCACATTTCATACCCAATGGCAATTCAAAGTGCTTTACATAGAAATTAATTAAAACAGTGGTAACAAATGCATGAGAAAAAAGAATACCATATGGACGAATAAAAAAATTAAAACAAGCATAGTTAAAACAGTTGTAAAGATAATAATAATAAAATAAAAAATAATAATAATAAAAAAATAAGATAAAATAAAATGGTCAGATCCACAATAATGGTCTGATATAAAAATAAACATTCTTCAGTTTACAGCTTACAGTTTACAGTTTACAGCCTACATACATGTACCATCTTTATTAGAACACTTCTCATTCATTTCTTTCTCAAACACGTTCATACACTCTAAAAAATGCTGGGTTAAAAACAACCCAAGTTGGGTTGAAAATGCACCGACCCAACAATTGGGTTGTTTTAACCCAATGGTTGAGTTGTTCTTACCCAGCAATTGGGTTGTCTTAAGCAACATTTAACCCAACCACTGGGTTAAAACAACTCAACCACTGGGTTAAAACAACTCAACCATTGGGTTAAAACAACTCAATTGTTGGGTCGGTGCATTTTCAACCCAACTTGGGTTGTTTTTAACCCAGCATTTTTTAGAGTGTAACATCCATTTTAATCACTATTCCCTGATTTTTACTCAGGAACCTTCATGTTAAACCCATTCTTACTCTTAGGTAAAAAAAAAGTGATTATGACAAATCTACAGGCTTGTAGGACAAGGGGCACAGTTCTGTGTGAGTTCTTCAAGTTCAAACCTGCTCCTATAGGGACCCGCAACCCTATAGAGTTTAGTTCCACCCCTAACCAAACACACCTACATTAGCTAATCAATCTATTCAGGATTGCTTGAAAATGCACATGAACCTGAAGCAGGTTGGAAATAAATAGTGGGTTCCCAGGAGCAGGGATGAAGACCTCTGGCTTAGAGCACCATCAAACCAGTTTTCCATGTTCATTTATTTATTTATATGGCAGGTACCAGATCGTTAATCACAAAATAAATCTCTTCAGTGTGATACAAGTTCCCCCAATTTCATACCGGGGTCACGACCACCCTGTCAGGGATTATTTGTTTATTTGATTTTATTTATCTTTTTGTTATCCTTTATGTTTAGCCCCATTTCCACCAAAATTACCCGGAACAATTTGTACCAGGAACTTTTTTACAGGAACTTTCTCCCCCCCAAACCTGCAACTGTCTGCGTTTCCACCGCTAAATAAAGTTCCGTGTAGATTAGGCCAATGAGTCCGGTGATGTAGGACTGCGCGCGACTGCTCCTCCAAGTCACTGATGGACAGTAATCATTTTTGCATGTACTGATTGAAAGATTTAGTGGACTGTTTACATGAGACGTTATCTAAACCAATCTAGTGTGTACATGCGATGACTTTCAATCGCAATCATTTTGTCACATGCAGTTTGTCTGCCACATCAAAAATGTCAAACGCGCGCTGTCACGTCATGTAAGGACGCACACTAGACTAAGGAAAATAGACTGTAAAAAATGAATAACGAGTATGGAAGAGATTCAAGCTGTGCTGCTTTTGCTGGTTATGTAGGTTTACTAAAGAGGTAATTAACAACGACAGAAAAGAGCACTAATATGCATATTCAGAAAGCTTGTAAAGCTAGATTTAAAATGACAATGTACCGGTATATTATTATCAGCTATTACGGACATTGAACGTGAGATGGCTGAGACGAACGCGCGCCATCAGACAGAGAGCAAGACTGATATTTACTGAACGCAGAACGAACCTCGCAAAAGACTTTTAAAAAGCCGGTTGAAATAAAATGCTAAACCAATAAGCATGTTCAGCGCCCAAGTCCCGTCCTCGAAAGTTCCTGAACTTTGAAAAAGTACTACCTCGCGAGCAGGGCCGTTTGGAGGGGGAAATATTTACCCGGAACTTCATTTAGACCCTGATTCCTGCGGTCTAAACACACCGAGTACCACCCAAAGTTCCTGGTTCCTGGGTAAAGTTCCTGAGGTGGAAACGCTGCTTTTGTTTACTCTCAAATTGGATACAACTTACTTGTAAGTGTTTACGTAAGACCCAGGTCACATGACATGCACGCTGCTTCATCGCACTTGAGATAATGTGGGCGCTGGTCAGACCGCCACCTACCACCATCACTCTCTGGCCCATCTGACACACAGTAGGAGAACCTGAGAAGAAGAGTATATTCATTTTCACATAATCCTAATATGGTTGGATTGCTTGGCTTGGATGATCAAGTTTTGGTCACATTTTGGAACCCACCTGAGGAGGGTTCACCCATCTCTTCATGTGTGCAGAAGTAATGCATAAGCTGCACTGTATGTTGCAGACTTTCTTCTGGGTAATTCTCTTGGATTGCTTGCACCCAACACGGGATGTTTGCCATCTGTGCCCTCGAAGGCCCCGTAGCCATGATAACTATTTTTGCCTCGATATTTTCCCCAGTGTGTAGCATCGCCTTGAAAAACTTCACCTTGCTCTCATCCTCAGTTAAGACTGGAATGATTCTGTCCACTGTGGCTCTTATTAAGACACCGCCCAGGTCATATTTGCGTACCTGGGTGAAAGTCCTTGGCAATGTAATCCATAATTTAGTTATTTCATAGTGCATTTATTATTCAACATTCCTATTCAGTTTAGTATTAACACACATTGCATGTAACATTCCAAATTAGATATTTGATAATGGTAGCTGAGCATCATGCAACACAGTACTTTCTAATACCAGAAGAACTGTAAAACCCAAACATTTTACAATTCGTATTAATTATTGTTAGTCAGGCATTCCGTTCGACTCCACATGATGCATGACTTTCAGACCTGCTCCTGGAAGAAGTCTATACTGAGCTGCGTTCCTGGAAGACTGAAATACAGATTTTTCTGCAGGCCGTTTGTTGCGCTAAGAAGCTTTTTGTTCTTCTTTCCCAGGCGATTGTCGTTAAAAAATGCATTCTCGTCCCGAATATAAATTTGCTCCGGTAGACGGTGCAGCTCCTCCTCCCGGTTTTGCTCTACCACAAAGTCCTGCAAGGCCTTCTGGGATTCCACACAGATACAGGAACTATTACTCCTTTGAAAGGCACCATCACTGTAATCTTTATTTGTTTGCATTATTGTGTGTAAAAAAATTGGTCCAATTTAAAGGGATAGTTCACCCAAAATAGACAATTATGTCATAATTTACTCACCCTCAAGTTGTTTCAAAGCTGTATTAATTTCTCTCTTCTGCTGAGCATATTTTGAAGAATATGGGTAAACAGTTGATGGACCCCAATAACTTCCATAATATGGATTGATAAAAAAATGCTATGGAAGTCAATGGGCCCATCAACTGTTTGACCACTAACATTCTTCAAAATACGTTCTTATGTGTTCAGCAGAAGAAAGAAAATCCTACATGTTTGGAACAACTTGAGGGTGAGGCTTCAAGGCTTTGACTGTAAATGAGCAATATCTCATGGGTAGCAGTATGTCAGTGTGATATAGCCTTATTACACGGCTATGTGAAATACTTGATTCTGATTGGTCAATCGCGCATTCCAGCGGTACGTTATTTTTTCCAGATAAAACCCGCTCATACGGGTACTACTTTAACGCTGGCGCCATCTTGTGGCTTAAACAGCCGTGGGTTACAATGGAAGACTTCAAGGCAGGTTTCCTTTAAATAACGTTTTTAATATAGATATTTTTCTTACACAAACGCATCGATTCGAATCAGAAGGCTCTATTAACCCATCGGAGTCGTGTGGAGCACGTTATTTGACGGACAGCTGCATTTTTTATGGACTTCAAACACAACTACAACAACTGCTTGAACTCTGATTGTATTTATCTGAAAGAAGAATGTCATATACACCTACGATAACTTGAGGGTGAGTAAATCATAGGCTTGGTTTCATTTTTGGGTGAACTAACCCTTTCAGCATTCATTTTCAACATTTATTAGCAATAAAGGCTTAAAGCAGGTTGGAACTGTTTTTCTTCGCGGAAGCTTTGCGTAAGAGCTAATAAAATATTTAATCTCAAGACAATATTTTGTGTCTAATAATTATTTATTTGAGACTAGTAGCCGAGTAATAAGCGGGATAATGTACACCCAGCTGGTTGTTATCGCAGAATAAACCCCTTCAGAGTGATGCAAGACCCCTCCGCTTCGCGTCGGGCTCCTGATCACTCTGTCCGGGTTACATATCTCATGGCTAGTGTGATATTGCGTTTATACAACGCCAGAAGGAAACAACAACAGAGTGTCTTTAAAAACACTCTTTTGTGCAAAACTACTTCCTTCCGCCACAGATTATTAATCTCAAGTTGACACTTTAACAGTTGTTACCAAGCCTCTGTTACTAATTCTAAAATGTCACTTTAGGAATAGTAACTTTGAGTCACTTCATTTAAGCTTATATTAGCCTATGTAGAGTAGAGTATTACGGCATTATGAGAAAGAGATCGACTAAACGAGTGTAGTACCTGCGTCTGATATAGTATTCATTCTTCAGGTCGATAATATCCGTCATAAAAAATCAGTTTGAATGTCTGCAGAGGACAGCGATAGCTTTATCCTTTTAAAAGATTTCCAAAGATAGCACTAAAACAACTTCCTTTTTTACAACCATTCACTCATAAAGTGACCATTCACCACCATTCATGCCATAGTGGTTTAATGTAACTGTCACTGAATTCGACTAACTGGCGGACCCTTTCTCAATACCAAATATGGCATATTACATAATGAACAAAATTTTTTAAATCAACAACAAAGGCCATTATAAAAGACGCAATAGGAAATAAACACAAACAATGCAGTCAAATGGACAAAAGCAGTAGACCCTACTGGAACCCTACCCTAAGGTAAACAGTTATCACACTTAATGTTCCCCTTAATCAATATCAGTTTGCTCTGGAAAAAATATGGAAAAAGGATTATTAAGACCAAAGATTACCCATTTGACATACCCCAAAATAAATTATCTCATGCTTAACCACTGTCTGCATACAGTAACTGCATTCGCGAATGACTGGCTGAGATAAAGCATCTGCAACAGCTTTCAAAAAATATTATAAAACGGGCACTATGTTTATGAGTCACTAGTCTAAGTCACATATTTGTGCCTAAATATTTGCAGCTATGTGGCCCCATATGCAACAAAATGTGATGCACTGTGTATTCTGACACCTTTCTATCAGAACCAGTCGAACCACACAGGCCAGCCTTCGCTCCCCACGTGCATCATTGAGCCTTAGCCGCCCATGACCCTGTCGCTGGTTCACCACTGATCCTTCCTTTGACCACTTTTGATAGATACCACTGCAGACCGAGAACACCCCACAAGAACTGTAGTTTTGGAGATGCTCTGACCCAGTCGTCTAGCCAAGTCAAAATTGCTCAAATCCTTACGCTTGTCCATTTTTCCTGCTTCTAACACATCAACTTTGAAAAAAAAAAAAAAGTTCACTTGCTGCCTAATATATCCCACCTACTAATTGTTACCATGATAAAGATATAACCAGTATTATTTACTTCATATTTCAATATGGTGACAAAATATTTGTTCATATTTCTCTGATGTTAGTTAATGGTTACATGACAGATACAAATATCTAACCTTTTTAGTAAGTATTTTATCTCAACTGTTTTACATTTTAATTTTCCTATATTTTTCTCAAATTATTATTTAGATTTTCTTCAACTCAAGCTCTTTGCAGTCCCTTCATGAATCCGTTTTCAAAGAGTAGGCTACAATATTTCAAAAGCACATTTTATAAAAATGGAGGTACAAATGTCAACACATGCTCTCCAGTGCTGAATTACCTTATTAAATGGATCTGTGTGCACCAGCATGTGTGATCGGAGGTGAGGGATGTTCAGGGCGGTAAACTGACTTTCCCAAAGTGATGTCCATTTTCCATAGGAATCCACCACTTTAAAGTCTAGTGGAGGACATGGCGGACGTTTGGCCTCATTCTCTGTGGCAAACACTGCTCCTGTTGGAATGAAGATCTAAAGCTGTCTGATGATAGAATAGGAATAGATGGATAAAGAGAAGTAAACCAAAAACAAGTTGTCCTCATCACAAGCTTGAACTTACTAGTGGGTTTTTTGTTTTTGCTTTTAGCTTTAGTTTTGCTCAGCTGAATTCCCTGAAGGATGGCGGCGCTAGACTGACAGAGACGTTGGTCAGGGTTTGAGAGCAGAGTAGCTAGGGTTAGAGCATGAGGACCTCCTCCAATTATTAAAACATCCAACATAACTAAAAAAAAAAAAAAAAAATGACAACACAGCTGGAGAGGCAAACTACTACGTTAAAAGCAAGCATGATCAAATTGCAAGGGAGAATTTACTTTTGCATGCCACCTCTAGTTGGACTGTTGTGAATTATCTTCCTTTAAGTTTAAAGTTGGCTATGTGTGTGACGTTTTAAGTTATGACTTGTGAAAGTAACGTTAACGTAGTGCAGCATTCCAGTACGTACGGTCTTAGCGTATCTGCCTACTCACTGGCAGTCAGATCGTGTGGTCTTACTTAGCTGCAGCGTTTATGTGCAAGAGAAAGTTTGTGATGATGAATCTTACACTCTAAAAAATGCTGGGTTAAAAACAACCCAAGTTGGGTTGAAAATGCACCAACCCAACAATTGGGTTGTTTTAACCCAATGGTTGAGTTGTTTTAACCTGTTAAGCTGATTTCTAAATTTTGAAAAAATCCTAAGAAATGTATACTCAGACTAAAACAAATACAGTTTGTGAATCCTTTGCACTAAAAGCATAATTATGGTCTCATTTGAAAGCAGACACCTGGCAGTTTACTGTAAAGTCAAAATGATAATATTTTTTATAATAAAAAAAAGCTATAATAAGCTTCAAAGTTTTGTAAAGTTATTAGAAATTTATTTGTATGATATATCTTTATGAAAATAAAATTGAAGTGGGCCTTGGAGAAATCTAGAAATGCACTACAGCTAAAGCCACAAGTCTGACCATGTTATATTTCAGATCTGAAGATGATCAGTCTAAAACTCTGCATTTTATTAAACGTTTTACAAGATCGTTTCATGTGATTTTATTTTGAGATATCGCTGAAATATCAACTGATGTTTATTGCCACATCTTCTCAGCTTTCAGTCGCTGTATTGCCTCTATTGTTTAGAGGTGCAAACTGCCCCATTCAGTTTGTCTCCCCGGCATTCACACTTCTGCGGACTGGTTATGGCTCCAATTATTATTCTTTTGTCTGCATTATAATTACTAACGATTCTCTATTCAAACTGTTCTATTCAAACCTCATTTCTAAATCAAACCTCTCACTTTACCCTCACTGAGACTCTATTGAATGCATTTCGTCCAAATAAGCATTTCAGTAGTTTTACATTTAGAAAATGTTCATAAAAATAAAGTATTTACTCAGTGGCAGGTGCATCTAGGGCAAGCTAGCATGTTAGCTTAGCACACCAGCAAAACAACAATTTATACGATTAAAATCATGTTTTATTCAAAACTTGCTTCATATCACTTTATATTTTATATGTAGAGTGTTTTATATAACAATATGTGATCTCATATAGCTTCGGGTCAAAAAATCTGACAGAAAATATACAATGCTAAAAGCTATGTGGAATAGCATTGCATTATAAATATCATCTATTATGAAACCACCCAACATGGCATAAAGAACACAGACCAACCATATATTGCCGCGATTGTGTGTTTATTGTCTTAAAACGTGTTTATCTGCATAAAATAGCGATCTGACGATCCCAGGGAGCTGTGTGGATATGTCCATATGTCAGATACTTCCTGAATGTCACATGGTGTGTCTGTTCTTCATGTGTTCCCCATGGGGTGAATTTTCAGTAGTACAGCTTTCCAGCGCCCTCCGGCTGCCAGAATGAATTGAAAACACAGCATATCACAGCCTACTGCTATCATAATCATACATCCGCGGATTTTGGATAAAGATTGAATAAATAATACTTCTCTGCATAGAAATTTGACTCAAACGTGTGAGAATCTATCAATATTTCTCCACATCTGCACACTTTTGAAGTAAAAGCCCTGAGGGAAGTTGTTTTGTCGAGTGTCTTCATGACGACCAAGGAGGATTTTTTTATGAATGGGAGCAAATGACGCGCATATTACAATCAAAAGGTAGCGACGCCCAAGATCATATTCATAACTCCTGGAACATATTAACACATTACGGTCACTATAAGACTTTGAGAATAAAACAGAGGTAAAAAAATTAAACTTTAGTCTTAGATCTTTTTAATGATGTATAGTTTGTCAAGGTAATTACTTACATCTGATAGTAATTTTGAGCTAATTTAAACAAAGAGACCTTCAGTGCGTCCTCGTCCTCGTGACGGTTATCCCAATGGTTGAGTTGTTCTTACCCAGCAATTGGGTTGTCTTAAGCAACATTTAACCCAACCACTGGGTTAAAACAACTCAACCACTGGGTTAAAACAACTCAACCATTGGGTTAAAACAACTCAATTGTTGGGTCGGTGCATTTTCAACCCAACTTGGGTTGTTTTTAACCCAGCATTTTTTATAGTGTAGTTTATTTCATGTATATTGTTAATAACCCAGATGATTAACGTACTCTGTATAGCAACAGCGCAGCGTTAGACAAGGTTTACGACGATGTTGGTGTTTAGCGATCTTTCTGAGTGTAATTCGTCCTGCTAGCATCACGTCTCGTTTTGATCATTACAAAATGATTACCTTAAAGCGCAACTTTTCCTAGTGTGATAATATCCTTTCTTGATGTCATTATTACTGTCTGTACTAATTATACAGTCAATTTCTATATAATATACTCAATATATTAGTTGATTCTGTCAATTTCATTGCACTATACAGTTTGTTATTGCAGATTCATTCTAGTAACTTATATTTTTTGGTTATATTTATGTATCAGTGCATTATGTGGAGTTTATCATTGAGGCTGCAATTTGTTTTACTATATGCAGATAGTCTGTATTTATTTGTTTGTTTTATTTATTTTAGAAACTACCTCAGTTACACTAATGGTCACATAATAAACGACCAAATTCAATCTGATGACTCAGACACCCTAACCAGAGTTCTGTAGCGGTCAATAACATTCACCAGCATTCAGTGGGGCAATCCTCAACATGAACCATCTTACTGTTAGCCTACTAGAAAGAAGAATAAACTTGTACTTGCTGGTGATGTCTGTTTTCTGAAAATGAAGAGCAGTTGGTTGACAGAGCGTCCCGTTGGAGAAACAGTTTTCAGTTTGCAAATAGTATGGCATGTGGTACTGTCCACTCCAGATACTTCGGCTGCTGATTGGCTCCGTGTAGGTCTCAGAATAGCTCTGTCCTAGAGCAGAGGGGCTTAATTTTAGCTCACATGCACTCCTCAGTGTTATCTAAACAAGCAAGGTCTTTAAATATTGCACATTTTGGTATGTTATTAAATTCTACAAAATATAAAAATACCTTTTAACCTCTTAACTTGCGCCCCTATTTTTGAGATTTGTTTCTGAAAATATAATACCCAAATAAAAATGTCTCCAGCTCTTTAACCCTGTGGTCTATAGTCAAATCTGGTCTTATTTTAAACTATACACTTTCAATTTTGTTACCCAAGAGTCATAATAACTCAAAGTAGGAGAGTAATACAAGGTAAAATATACACATAAGTGAAATTCACTTAGGGAAAAAAATGTATGAGAGGCTTACCTTAAATGTATTAAGGGCCTGAAAATAGCCTAAATATAAAACTGAATGTCTGATCATGTTTTGAATCAAATTTAAGGATAATATATATTTTTTAAATGTAGCTTCTGTAAACTGTTATGTCCAGAAAAGTCTAGGCGTTCTTTTGCAAAGCCATTTATTTCAGAACATTTGTAATTGTAAAGAGCAGTTTTTCATTCAAATAAATCTACAATAAACTCTTAATTATAATAAATATACAGTTACTGAAAAAAACTAAAGCAACTATTTACAGAATTTATGAAGTTAGCTGATAAGAAGTGTCAGTCATAGGCTGCATTCAAAACCTGGAAAATGCTGCCTTCGGAGGACACATTTCAAGGCAGGAAGTCATGAAAGCACATCCGCGTCTAATGTTAGCTTCACTTCCTGTCTCCTGAGAGGCCTTCATCTAATCGACTTTTGAAGGCAGCATATATGTATCCTTCGTTGTCTTTGATATCACACAATCATGTGCTTTACATTCAATGATAGTAGAGCTGGGGGGAAAAGATGGCGTCCGAAAGTTGTGTTTGGGGCTCAGTTTGTGTGTAAATGTAAGTTGTTTTTTTACCAACATTTTCATTCATTTCTAGTGAGAAATTACTATTACTAATGTAGTAATTAAACATTTGTTTAATTCTCACCAAAGCGTTCTCTATTTTGCTGTAGACCATTACACTGTTACACTGCCTTAGAAGTCTGTCTGAAACTAGTTTCGTGAGGTGCTTTCATGCACAAAACACTGCCTTAGGCCAGTTTTACACTGCACGCGTTAGCAGAGCATAAGCAGCGCTGAAACGTATCATGGAAACGTAAGCAGGAGTAGAATTCACCAAAAATGTTTACATATGTGACACAAGATGATGCCTTTTGATTAGTTACTACGTCCATCAATCAAAACTTTGTTGACAAGGCATTGGCTAGGTATTGATTGGCTTAATCCAATGGGTGCTTTGATTGACACCTCACAGAGCCTGTAATGCACTTCCTGTATATAAAATGAGTCATCAGAAAGCCTGTGATTGAAGCAGAGAGACCTGGAAGGGCTTGTATTATGCTAAAGAGTCTAACCTTGCTGGGGAGATCATGAGAATCTGATTAGAATTGATATTTCATTGAAAATGCTTATGAAAACAAAGGAAGATTTTCTTCCTTTGTTTTTTTTTTTAATTCATTCATACATGAATTAATTATATACATATATTTTTAAGCAATTTTACACATAATAATCGTTGGCACATTACACAAAACTGAAATTGCACCTCAAAATAGCACAGTGACAATATTTTTTGAGACCCCCCCCAAAAAATTTCAAAATCACATTTTCAGGGGAGCCCATGTCTTATTTAGGGGAGCCGAGCTCCCCCTAGCTCCCCCGTAGTTCGCACCCTGGCTATAAAGCTCAGTAAAAGTGCAGCACTTTGGTTGACAAAAAAATGTTTAATTAAATTAAAAGATAAATTAAATAAATGTTTTTTTGTTTTTATTTGATTACCAGAAGATACACAACACAGAATTTGTGGGAAATCTTTTCATAGAAACTAAATAAAAAAAAAATAATATGGTTGTTTCTATGAATTCAATTAATTAAGTAGCCTAGCTAGTAACATACAATATACTGGTTAATATTACAGTATACAAATATTAGTCAATGGCAGATAAAGACCAAGGCAGCTCTGACATACTGTCACGAACACGTAAACAGCCCCAAAAGTACAGAAAAGGGTACTGTTGAGTACCGGTACCAAATGGCAGGTACCGATACAGATTAAAATGTGAACGGTATACCCAACCCTAGTAGCTTCCCCTTAGCGGCGGTAAACTTGTTTCTTCATTATGGTATTCCATTTTTCTTTTTTTGTTAAAGGTGCCCTAGAATGATTTGAAACAATATGTTAAATTGTTCTCTAATATCTACATAGACTCTAAAAAGGCCGCCATTACATTTTTCCTCTCGCGCACCCCCTGGAGGCAGCTCGCGTACCCCTGGGGGTGCGCGCACCACACTTTGGGAATCCCTGACATAGAGGGTATTTGGCTTATTTAAGGGCAAAAAATTGTCCAGATACAGTTTTACAGGTCCATTTACAACCCTAGAAATTGTCCCTAGGATGTAATGCTCAGTTTTTGCCTTATTTGGAAGAGCCATGCATATTAATGTTGAGCTCTGCTCTGATTGGCTTATTTCAGCAGCTCACAGCTCACAGCAGTTCAGCTGTTCAGCTCGTGAGTTCTGACCATCCTGACAGAACACAGACCGGCTGAATTACACTTTAAGTAGAACATCTCAAATGGAGATTGATAAAATGCAGCTTACTTGTTTATTTGGGGTTTTCAGATCATCCGCGCATGAGAAAGAGCTTGCCAGATTTCAGTAATTAAATCCCCCAAACAGAGCTTTTCTGTGAAAAAAACCCTGTATACTATCTGGTGTTTTACCTAAACATTTCCAATCTGGCAACCATATGCACGCAAGCTCTCGCTCGCGGATAGGGTGACCACCTGCTAATAAGCCCAAGGGGGGACAAAGGGTATCTTTCTGAGGGACAATGTGGGACACTGCCTGGCGCGGCGGTGCCCCACCCCACGGGCACCTTACATGGTATATTAATAATGCCCTATTCCCCTAAACATGAGTAGGCTAATTGCTGATGTATGCTTATGAATATAGGCCAACCAATGTGTATTTTTAACATAATATTTTGAACATTCAATGAACTGACAGATGCACTTCCACTTTTGATTTACTTTAGCTAATTTACTTTACTTATTTTTCATTACAATTTATTCACTTTAAATCAATAATATACAATTATGGGATTAACAGAAATTATAGTCGCTCAACACCACAGGAACAGTAAAAAAAAATGTGTTAAGTTAAACTGAAAGTAAAGTTAACTCCAGTTCACGGAACGAGAAGGGGAGGAAAAATGGTGAACTTCCATGTTAGTAAATTCTGCACTGCAAAAAAAAGCATTCTTACTTAGTATTTTTGTCTTGTTTCAAGTCTAAATATCTAAAAATTCGTACATTAAGAAACATTTAATAGACATGTAAAAAATTATTGTCTTGTTTTGGGAAAAAATAGCTCAAAATTAAGCTAAACAATATCCCAATGGGGTAAGAAAATTATTCTTGTTTTCTTTTTGAATTAAGATTATTTTTCTTACCCCGTTGGCTGATTATTTGTCTTATTTTAAGCAAAAACTCTCTTTTGAGTTATTTGTTCCCAAAACAAGACAATTACTTTTGCTTGATATTTTTTTATATATATTTTGGCAAGAAACAAGACAAACATACTAAGAAAGAAAAGCATTTTTTGCAGTGTGAGTCTGTGTCGTTTGACATCGTATTTTACTCTCCATGTCCGATTGAGAAAGACGTTTTGCAAAGGTCACAAAAAGCTCTCTTTTTGGAACACCTTTCAGTCACAAATATTAATTTTTCCAGTATTTCTTGTACCCACTCCTTCTCTTTTTAATTGATGATTGCGGAGCCTAAAGACTCAATTTTTCGAATAGGAAAGTGCGCATCTAAAAAGTTGTAAGTGTCTCTGGTATGCACATGCGTGCGCTGTCATGACAACAACGAAAAAGTTGACAACAGCAGTTCAACTAAGGGGTGGGTGGGGCAACAGTAGCACGCTGAACTGTCAAGTAATGTTGGTTTGGCTGCCTGAGGCACGAGTATATAGAGCGACCAACTTCTTTTTGAGCAAGCATTAATTATGCGTGACACGGTCTCAATTTGCGGGACGCATGAATTTTGCTTCAAACGCTGTGTGTGCACGCGCTACGCGGGACGGGTCCCTACTCGCGGATGATCTGAAAACACCAACAAACAAGTAAGCTGCATTTCAGCAATCTCCATTTGAGATGTTCTGCTTAGTGTCATTCAGTCTACATTTCTTTTTTCGTCAACGATATTGCATGTTTATATAATGTTAGTAACAATGAAGGCTAAGCAGTGACTGTGGTGTACTCTGAACAAGCATGCGAAACCATCATAGGCCTACTTCAGTTCTCAAAAATATAAATATATAACTTATATTTTTACAAAATGTAAGACTGAAAAAACTAGTAGATGCCGAATTGTCTGAATGAGGAACAAGGACTCTCTGAGAAAATAACAGAGATTAACATCTGAACTGTCCTTCACGCACCACTGGAGACGCAAGTCTCACCTCACTATCAGCTAATCTACATCTTTCCCTTTTGACCCACTCTCCCCCAATTTCTTCCCTCTCTCATGCTGAGATCACTGAAAATACACCCAAAATCTCTCTCTTACAATGTCAATCCACACGATACAGTATTATATGTGTTTGATATCATTTGAAATGTCTCAGTGCGACTGGTACAAAAATCTCATCACCACAGAAGTTAACCAAAAGATAATCAATGTTTTAAGAGAGATATCTTGTCTTAGTTTGGTGGGTGTGGCTTTCAGCCATTTGGCCTTTACATCAACACAAGTCTTGATCAATGCAAATTCCCATTGAGAACTAGTGTTTACACTTCAAAGAGTTTGTGCATTTGTTTCTGGGTATTTAAGGGAATGTTACAAAGAGCTCAAGGCTTGACACTTTAAACCGGTCAGCCCGTAATGTTGGATGTCTCAAGATAGCCAGCATTATGTAATTTTCAGAAGTCAGGTATATATTTCATTCTTTACTTCAGAGTATTTGATGTTATATATGGATTACCTTTGAATTGACTATGTAATTGGCTTTATACATTTACCTGACTGTTAAATAAATTGTTACACTTTGATTGATTCTGACTTGCTCTGGAATTATTCAGGTTGGGTATAATTTCAACAAAGGGTTAAACGGAATAATTAAATGTGTACTTAAACTATTAAAAATGAATGACCAAATAACCAATTGGCATTCTAACCCAAATTCTAAATTATTATTAAATGGAGTCAGATAACGAGGAATTGGAATAAAATCCCCTTTTCCCCGCTGAAAAGACGAACGCGCAGCGACCTTCACCCGCCGATCGTTAGCCTTCATTGGGACGATTTGGGCGGCCCTACAAAATGGTGACCAGCCTCCGTGATGTTGCTATCTGGACGATCAACGTCTTTTCAGCGAAATATTGGATTTTAAAATCAACAAGAGGTTTGAACTTCTCTTTCTTCAGCTGTTCTGGTAAGTCAAATTCTTTTTGCCTTTTTTAGAAATGTTTAGGGAAAAACAGACGCATCCCATATAGACACATTAATAGAATGGGTCGGAATACCCAATGATAGACCGGAACCGCAATCCGGTGGGGTTTAAGAATTTAGATACAATCACATATCAGGGACATGATAGCGATAGCGCAGATGAGGAATTAAAACTCGTGTTATGGATTTTAAATATTGTCGGCATAGGCCTACGCAACAACTAAACCTAAATTGGAAAAACATCTTCCAAATTAATTTCTGGGACTCGATGAAGAGTTGTAAATTAGAGTGTTTTTAAAATCAGCAAATGCTTTCTCCATTGTTTTATTAGCTTTGTTGCAACAAACTAGCAACGCACGATGAGAACGAGCAAACAACAGGATGAAAAATCTAAGTTTGTAAACTATTGGAAAACATTTGTGATTTGATAAATAGCAAAGTTGATGTATTTGTTTATGAAAAGCAAAGTAGGAAAACAGGCACAGGCTGATGCATATGCAACATGTAAAAATAAGGAAAACTTTTTGTTTGATCAGATTTGGCTACAAATATTATTGCTACACAGCAAAATTACTCGTGACTAGAAATGATTAAGAGGTGGTAAGATTAAAATCTAAGACTGATACACAGAATGATAGTGATGTTGTTACTGTACCGCATGTTAATGTTCTGAGTGGCTCAGCGAGCCCACGGGGTGTACCACGCCCACTCGGAGAACAGACTTTCTTCTCCCTGTTCAATGGGAGCGTTTAGCCCAATAAGTAACAAACTAAATTTATCACATTTTGTGAATACAGTTAAAATTACCATTGTGTCGCCATGCAGATTAGTCTTAAATAGACTAAATCAACCAAATAGGCATTTGTAATCTAAAAACACACAATGAATGTGCTTGCATCAGCCTTGAACCACAGTCTTTTTCATATTCAAATATATTGACAAAATAATACAATCTGAAACTTCTTCAGAACTCAAACAGAGATTTGGTGATGCACTCAGCATGTTCGTTCTGTGTTAACAACAGAGTCGCCCATTGGCTTTAAGCCTGACCATTGTTATGCACACGGTGAGCCTGATGGTGCAGAGATTACCTTTTGAAGAAACTAACACTTTGACAAATAACCTGTTTCACAGACTCAGGAACCAGAAATAATAGTATTTAATTTATATTATTATTAATATAATATAATTCTATTATAAAATCAAAACATAATATACACTATATTATAATTGCCAAACAGGGCATTACGAGGAGAAAGAAAAACACTTGAGAGAAGGTGTACCAATCGCACTGCTGACATGAACCCACATTGTTTTTTCTTTTTTGTTTTCTTGCATTATATGTTCTTATGCATTTCTCTACGGCTTCAAGTTCATCAGTGTTCAGTCGTTAAGTGGACATTAAGATGCTTTTCAGGTGTCAACTACGGAGAAGCCTTCCACATATTGGAGTCTACCCAGTGAACCACACCAATGGAGGTGTGAGGATTACACAACGAGGGTCAGATTATCATCGGGAAGGTGCTACAGAAGCAGAAGTTTCTTAATGAAGAAGTGACACGTTAACTGAACATTCACCAAGGTCCGAGACTGACTCTATGAATATGCTGTGCTGAACTACAGGTAGAACACCTGAACACATTCACCCACCAGCTGAAACTCAAGCTACACACATCTGGCGAGACGGTGTCTTGCAGGTGAACAAAGAACCTTCCGAAGGGCTCTGCAGCTGCTAAGACAATTTCTTCATCTCAAGGATTGAACCAACGTCTAGTAGATGCCAAATTGTCTGAATGAGGAACAAGGACTCTCTGAGAAAATAACAGAGATTAACATCTGAACTGTCCTTCACGCACAACTGGAGACGCAAGTCTCACCTCACTATCAGCTAATCTACATCTTTCCCTTTTGACCCACTCTCCCCCAATTTCTTTCCTCTCTCATGCTGAGATCACTGAAAATACACCCAAAATCTCTCTCTTACAATGTCAATCCACACGATACAGTATTATATGTGTTTGATATCATTTGAAATGTCTCAGTGCGACTGGTACAAAAATCTCATCACCACAGAAGTTAACCAAAAGATAATCAATGTTTTAAGAGTTTAGAGATATCTTGTCTTAGTTTGGTGGGTGTGGCTTTCAGCCATTTGGCCTTTACATCAACACAAGTCTTGATCAATGCAAATTCCCATTGAGAACTAGTGTTTACACTTCAAAGAGTTTGTGCATTTGTTTCTGGGTATTTAAGGGAATGTTACAAAGAGCTCAAGGCTTGACACTTTAAACCGGTCAGCCCGTAATGTTGGATGTCTCAAGATAGCCAGCATTATGTAATTTTCAGAAGTCAGGTATATATTTCATTCTTTACTTCAGAGTATTTGATGTTATATATGGATTACCTTTGAATTGACTATGTAATTGGCTTTATACATTTACCTGACTGTTAAATAAATTGTTACACTTTGATTGATTCTGACTTGCTCTGGAATTATTCAGGTTGGGTATAATTTCAACAAAGGGTTAAACGGAATAATTAAATGTGTACTTAAACTATTAAAAATGAATGACCAAATAACCAATTGGCATTCTAACCCAAATTCTAAATTATTATTAAATGGAGTCAGATAACGAGGAATTGGAATAAAATCCCCTTTTCCCCGCTGAAAAGACGAACGCGCAGCGACCTTCACCCGCCGATCGTTAGCCTTCATTGGGACGATTTGGGCGGCTCTACAAAAATGAAGCTTGCTTGAAATGGGCCGAACAAACAAACAATTTGTTGTGGTATCCGATTATAATAAACCTCAACCATGACAGTTGACATAACAACAGTCCCCTGCACAGCCTGAATATGACATGTGTCATGACAGCCGTTTTTGCTATCCTCCAGTGTATTGTTTACCTGCAGTCCCAGTTACCGTCAGTTCCGTCTGACAATGAACATGTTTGGACAGATGCAAATGTTGGGGGCGTGCATATAAATGATCCCCAACGCTTGCGTCACATTTGGGTTTATGTTGAGAAGCACTTCTTTTTCCGTGGTGTTTTTGATTTACGAGATTTACATTTTGAGACTCACAGTATGTGATGTTCATGTACTGATGTCCATGTAATTCAATTGCTCATTCTAGGGCACCTTTAACAATGTCTTAATGGAGTTGATGGATATTGTGTGTAGATATAATATGAAATGTGTCCAGATAAAAAAAAAAAAAAATCTTTTTTTTTGCACCTTAATTTTTGTGCCTGAAATTCACATTATATTTTTACCACTCTCACAGATGGGATCTTTTCTCTCGCTTGATCAGAAAAACCCACAGCTACATCGCATTACACCACATCCTGCTCACTAAAAAAACACGATGATTAATACTGAGAGGAGAGGGTAGAGCTCAGCATTACCTAAGAATATAAAAGCTTTGTGGTTTGGTCACCACTTCATCCATTTCATGCAGCTTTATTCTCTCTTTATTGTTCTCACTCTCAGAAACACAAACACATGGACACTGTTCAAACTCACATGCTGATGCTTTTAATTACATGGATAAAACATGACTAATTCATTGAGGTGCATTACATCCCAACAAGAACCCTTTGTTTGTAAAATTGATATATTACTTTGATACCAGGGAAATATGTTGAGCTGATGTCATTGTAGGGGTGACCTTGGCATCAAACGACTCCTTCTTATTTAAAAGATTTGCTATTTTGTGAACATGACACTTATAAGTAAGTGTTTATAACTATAAAATACTTTGGTAACACTTTATTTCTATGGTCCACTTTATAGTAGTAATTATAAGAAATGTTGCATACATACATGTCGACTACCTCTCGTTGGAGTAGTAGACTGTCTGCTTTAATATCTGCTAACACTTTATTTTGATGCTCCCCAACCGACATTCTATATATATACTGATAATCAACTACGTCAACTTAATGTTCTAAATTAATTATAGTTATGAGTGTCTAAAGTGGACCATCAAAATAAAGTGTAATATGTTTTATATGTAGATTTAAATGTTGTATTCTTATGTAACTTTTTGTCTGTTTTTCCTCTATATGTGGGTTTGGGAGTTTGACAGAACGCATAGGTTAAGGAGGGACAAGCAGGAAGTGGTTGTAAAATAGTTGGGTCTTTTTAAAATAATCTTATTGAGGAACTTACAAAACGTACTAATGCTTTAGATTAAAAATAGGAGATTGCAATTGTCAAGCATACAAATAAAAAAAGACTTAGATAAGTCAACACAGTTTTGTTTTCTTTAAATGCCATGATGATTCAGAATGTCTGAAAGTCTGCCCCTGAAAATATGGACATATTTGTTTTGTATAGATGCAATCTGTTGTAGGGGCTACATGATCAATTCAGAGAGAAATCCTCTGTTTTGATGTGCGAAATTATGTGAGGGGCTGTTCCAATGTGTTGTCTTTTGCTTGTGTAAAGGTTTGAGGATATTTACGGACATAATCTATTGGTTTGAGTCAGAGGGCCATGTAGGTGTGTGTGGTGGTAGAAGGGAGTAAGTGTCAGGGGATGTTTTGGTAGGAAACCACAGAAATGTCAAATCCTTGCCAGCAAAGCTGCATTGTAAAACGAAATATTTTGTTTGAAGGAATACTTCACCTCCAAAAAACTATTTTTATTCACTGCATTCAAACCCAAAGATTTTTTTGAACAAGTATAGTTCATGGTGACCATGGCTGGCAAAGTCATCTCACTGGAGGGATATATTGTCAGTGAAAAAAAAGATGTTATCATCAGTGTTTCATTGTGTTATGGTGTTTTTTGTCCTTTTTAGACCTTGCCAGCCAGGGTGATCATGAACTGTTTTTGTGTGACAAAGAGTTGCATGAAAGGGGGGGTGAAACACTGAGTTTCAGTCAATCTCATGTCAATCTTGAGTACCTATAGACCAGTTCAGAATGTTTGTAAACAATCGGCACCAAGATACTTCCGGGTGGCAGAACGTGAGCGGCTTCTACTGACAAACTGAAGAGATTAGCCGGCTACTGGAAACAGTTACATAGTTAAGAACATTGTTGTTGATTAAAGTTGAAACTATGATGAAAACGTGTTGTGTTTGGGGTTACGCTGCCAGATATACAGCAAAAGGTGTAGGATTGTATCGATTTCCTTCAGAAAAAAGTAAATATATCAAGCAAAACCTGTGGGTGAGGAGGCTAAAGTGAGTGGACGTCGTCAAAATAGGCGCTACAGAGAAGTATTCTCAAAACAGTTCATCTACAAAATCATAGCAGAGCATAATTATCTTCAGCTGGGGAAATTTGAGACTAATATTAGTAAACTTTTGATCTCTTTTAAAGATCGAACTCATTGCCAGTCAGTCACTGCCTGAAGTAAAAGTAGGAAGAGACCGGACTTCTAGTGTCATGTACTGATCAAATGTCAATGGAAGAAATAGGAAACGCAAAACATAGTTGTAGGCTGATGGATGATTGATGCGTGTACCACATTGGTTTCTTCATCACCGCGAGTTTAGTTTGAATGAATGCCTAACGTTAGCGCTAGTCTACAGCACATATCCTTTTGACCATCAGAAGCTCACGTCTGTGCCATCGTATCCGACCCCAACCGAGCAACAGAAAACCATCATAGCATTTTGAGTTATATAACAGGGAAAAAGAGCATCTACGATAGCCTAACATATTGTAAGTCAAACAGCAACAGTCACTAAAATAACTACTCAATGGTTGGCTGAGGCTCATTTAAAAATTATGGTAGTAGACTAGCGCTCCATCTACTGGAGCATGGTTAGGCATTTCATGTATTGAATTCCCTCAATAATCATGTTAACTAGTCTGAATCCCAAGCAATTTCCTAGCATTGCCATAGGAACGCTTCAGCTTTTGCCACCCGGAAGATCGTTTATTACTGTTGTGACGTCATGGTGAATTGTCGTATAGAGTAGTATTGAATCCTTCATAGCTCCGAAAAGTCTTTAGTTTTATTATATTTATAAAAGAAAATAGGCTGTACCGAGTCTTTCCGGAAAAACTAGAGCGGATGGAGGCGTATCGTGTGGGCGGAGCTAAAGAATCACGAGCGTGCACAGCTGTTTCATTGAGAGCGTCTGAAAGCTGTGACATCCTCAAGCATGGAAAAGAAAACGTTACCCTAAATAAACCACGGCTATAAATCAGATTCAACTAATACATATATGATCCAGAATCAGATCTGGAGGCTGAAAATTGAACAGGAGAAGCAGCAACAGCAGGATGTACATCTCTGTGGTATGGACTGTATTTAGTGGCCTGTCAGCATTTGTGTGGGTTTACTCGTGGTATATGATGACATGATTTGGTTTATGGGCTATTGTATGCAACTATACCTTAGCAGTAGCAAGCAAAACGGTTTTGCACGTCAGACTAGTGTAGTAGCGCATTTCAATGAAGAAGCACACTTTGTGAGAATGTCCCCTAGGTTTATGTTTGGGTGGTTTTACAATAAAAAACAGACACATATAGTGGTCAGCTAAACAAATGTATTTAAACACACACCATACATTGCGTGCTCCATTGATAAATTAACTATACACGATCGTGTTGTTAACTGATGTTCATCTGCACGATGATAGCCAACAACATAGATATTTGAAGCAGTTTTACTCACCGCCTGCTTCCAAAGCAGGGCCGTGAACCTTTATCATTGGGACCGCTCCGTCAAAAACACACTGCTTTGGTAACATTGTTGATTTTGTGAAGTTCTGTGCTGTGACAGCAGTGACTGTGGAGATCCACTTTTGCGACACGACTGAAGCGATGTTGTGACGCTTCCCGTCATTTCTGCATTCAAATCGGTTCAAAAGCAGCGCTGCCTTCCCGGAATGCTATGCGGGTGTATTAAAGTCTCTTGACGTCACCCATAGGAATAAAGTGGAGCGGGACGCAACAGAAGTGTTGCATGGACAAGTAGATATCCACCTTGAGAACAGTGTTTATGGGCATGCATTTTCTCTCTAGCTTTGGTCGCTCGCACGCGCACCCTTCTGGAAGAAGAGCCCGTATAGCCCATACAAGGACATTCCACCCTGTTGACATCAAGCGGACCCATACTCGAAAAAAACCTCAGAAACTTGTTGTGAGAAACCGGAAGGAGTATTTTTGACACAGAAATACTCCATCAAATGTCCAACTTAGTTTTTGAAACGTTGTCCATGTTTAGGATGGGAATCCAAGTCTTTAACAGTGTAAAAAGCTCAGTATGCATGAAACAGCATTTCAACCCCCCTTTAAGATTCTTCAACATTCTCAAAATGTTCCATACAAGGACAGTTCAAAGTGACATTTCACTGAGACGTGCATAGCTTTAGTCAGTTTGAACTGTTCTTGTATGGGAAAAAGCTGAGTGTATAGATTCTTCAAATGTTCTAGTACTGTGTATTTCGGGATTAACTATTAGGGATAGTTCACCCAAACAAAATTAAAATTTATTATAATTTACTTACCGCCCATGTTTCTTTCTTATGCTAAAAAATTGGCAATTCCAGCAATTGGGTTGTTTTAACCTATAATGGGTTGTTTTAACCCAGCGGTTGGGTTAAATGTTTGCTTAATAAACTCAGTCACTAGGTTTGTCCATTTTCAACCCAACTTGGGTTGTTTTTAACAGAAGAAAGACACTCATACAGGTTTGGAACAACTAAGTAATAACAAAAGTTTGATTTTTGGGTGAACTATACCTTTAAAGCATTTTAAATGATAAAGGAAATTAAATATAATATACCACAATTCCATAAACTGGAATACTTACAGTAGCACTTTACAATAATGCACAGTATGGCTCATGAAGAACTAAATCATTTATTAATGATTACTGCATCAGCAACTATGAGCATTATATATGAGGCCCATTACTAATTGTTAAGTAATTCAAAACCACAATTACATATTACTTAACAATTAGTAGTGTGCCTCATATATAATGCTCATTAGTTGCTGATGCAGTAATCATTAATAAATGATTTAGTTCTTCATGAGTCATACATTAACTCATGATTATATGTGCATTAGTTAAGCATGAGTTATTGCATATTAGTACACCCGTGTAACAAAGCCCTTGATCCAAGGATGAGATGGTTTTTATCGATGGTTTTAATATTTTTAATCTTTTATGAACTCTAATCAATCACCATATCACCAACGTTAGAGCTGAAATGTATACAAAACATGTAACGGATCAGTTTACACTGTGCTGTCATACATTTGTGCAAAACGAAAATGCTCAGATCTCAGCATTGTATAACATACCTTTTGCCTCTTCAGAGGGGCTGTAAGTATCGTGACAAAGTTATTAGTTTTTGGCCACTGCTTTAGCCAGCGCGTGTGCGCCTCTCAAGGAAAACAAAAGTGCGTAGCCTAAAACCGGAAGTTTACCATTTCTGTACAAAAATTTCAAAATAAAACACAATCACCTTTTTCAGAAACAAAATATGCTTATGGTTATTTACACGCTATGTGTGTATGGTATATCAGGATAACAACAACAAAGAATTTTCAACAGCAAATAACCATTTCTCTTAGTTAGTTTAAGAACATTCTAATATCAAAATTAGCTTTTGCACAGGTCCCTTTAAACTACAACGTTTATTGCTGCGTTGACCTTTGCTATTCAGTCTCCTATCTCCAAAAGAGATTTTCGCTCTTCTCACGAGTCCGTCCTTGCCGCTAACAGTCTCCAGGACTTCAGGACATGGCAAGTTTCCATTCACCTTTGGGTGACAGTTCATCAATGTCAAACACAATATCAACTTCTCTTAGATTTCTTTTTGGTGAGTGCCAGCGCTGTCTAGTAATGATGTTGTGCAGATATTCACGCCTCCACCTGCACCAGAACTGCTCGGTTAAAAAACTGCACATGACGCAATCTCTGCTCCATAAAGATCCTCCTTTGGGAAGGCACCAGGTGGGGGCAGTGTTGTGCTGATTTCATGTGGAGCAGGTGGTTAGGGGTAAGTGGTTCCAAGCTGTCAGGGTTGTTAAGATTGTCCACAGTCAGTGGGCGACTGTTAACTACGGCTATAGCTTCATAGAATAAAGTCCTTAGTGAAGCATCATTCAGTCTCACATGCGCAAGTGACAGAGTAATAGTCAATACACATCTGACAGTCCTTATCTGACGTTCCCACAGTCTTCCTGCGTAACTGGAGTGAGGTGCATTCATCACAGTCGCACTGTTTTTGGGACAGATAAGTACTCAGTCTTTTGGTGTCCAGTTCACTTAGAGAGGTTTTAAGCTCGTTCTTAGCCTAACAAAGTTTGTTCCCTGATCACATTGGATTTGGCGAATTGTACCTCTGATAGCTATAAAACACCTTAATACATTAATGAATGTGTCAGTGGACAGATCCTCTAAAATCTCAATATGAATGGCGCGGGAGCAATAGCAAGTGAAAAAAAGTCCATACCGTTTATGTTGCTTTTGGCCTTCGGTAGTTACCAAAGGGCCAAAACAGTCCACACTGCAGTATGTGAAGGGTGGAGAGGGCTCTAAGCGTTCTGCAGGTAGGTCACTCATTTTCTGGCCCTCTGGAGCCTTGTGGAGTCTGCGACATATGACACATTGGCGAATGAAAGAAGCAATGATTCTGCTCATCCCAGGGATCCAGTAGCCACTGGATCTGATTTCGTTTATGATGAAACCTTTTCCTTGGTGTTTTACTTTGTCGTGACAGTGAGCTATTATGAGTTTAGTCACATGATGTTCCTTTGAAATCACAATAGGGTGTTTCAAAGTCTTGATGGATTAAAGTCTTCCTTCGACCTTGATGAGACCATCTGTGTCCCTGAAAATGTTTAAGTGGAACAGTTTGTTGTGATGTGGGAGCTGGTTGCCTTTGATTAATAGTTTTATTTCTTTTTCATATGTTTGTTTTTGTACATCCTGAATGATAACCTGTACTGCACTTTCTTGTTCCCTTACTGTAGCCGGCGCATCTGATTTGATTTTCTTGGCCCTTCTTATGAGACGTGCTACAGTTTTGACCGCATTGGACCATGACGAGAACTTGGACACTCTTTCTGCAAGGCATTGTCTCTGTAACTTTGATTAACATTGCCTGTGTTTTTCTGACTTCTGGATCACCGAGAGACAATTCCAGCTCTGCAATTTTTGTAGTGAGCAGGTCCCTCTCCCAGAGATAGACGGGCCGGTGAACCAGTTAGATGAGAGTAGCTCGGTGACAGATTTACCCCTTGATGCACTATCAGCTGGGTTCTCTTCAGATGGCACATAAAACCATTGCTGAGGGCTTGTACTTTGGCGAATCTTTTGAACCCTGTTCGCTACAAAAGTATGGAAATGACGTGCCTCATTATTTACATAGCCCAAAACTACCTTTGAATCAGTCCAGAAGAACTCTTTGATTTGAGCATAGCAGAGTTCATCTCTCAACAAGTTACTAACTGAGACTGAAACTACAGCTGCAGCTAGCTCGAGTTTGGGGATTGTAGTCAGCTTGGTAGGAGAAACACAGGCTTTGGCTATTACCAATGAACAGTGAATCTCTTCTTTAACGTTTTTGGCTCTTAAATCGGTGCATTGTCCATAACCACTAATGCTCGCATCAGGAAAGTGGTACAACTCTATTTCTCTAAGCTCTCCGAAACTATCGGGAAAGTAACAGCGAGTTATGTTTACCTTTTCTAAGTTGGCAAAGTCACGTTGCCAGCTCTTCCACCTTGGCCTCAGTGCTTCTGGCAGGGAGTCCTCCCAGTTTATACCTCGTGACACATTTCCTGCAGGATCTTTTTCCCATAAAGCACATATGGCGCCAGGAAGGTAAGGGGGTCGTAGATGGATGCAATAGTAGATAGGATACCTTGACGCGTTGGTCGTTGAACTTTTTAGGTGTTGTCAAATCTGAAACAGTCCCTTTCAACGTTCCATTGGATGCCTAAGGCCCTTTCTTGTGGCATGTCCTTGAATGTCAAGGCTTTGTAGAACAGCAGAGCTGTTTGAGATAAATTTGTGTAGACGGAGCCCTCCTTGCTTGCATATCTCTGTGGCCTCTTGTGCAAGCTGTATTGCCTTTTCAGCAGTGTCTGTGCTTGTGACTCCATCGTCCACATAAAGTCCTTCTCCATGAACTCAGATACTGCAGGGTGTGTGTGACAGTGTTCTTTAGCCAAATACCTCAGACCGTAATTTGCACACCTTGGGGATGATGTCGCACCGAAAAGATGTACCTTCATTCTGTATACCCGTGGCTGTGTTTCTGTGTTGCCGTTTTTCCATCACAGAAAACTCTGTTGCAACGCTGGATGTGAAACTGGTGGAACATCTTCTCTATATCGCACATTAGAGCGATAGGATGTTGTCTGAACCGAAGGAGGATGCCTGTTAGATTGTTAATCAGGTCTGGTCCTTGGAGAAGATGATCATTTAGACTTGTACCATTGTGTTTGGCTAAACAATCGAATACAATACGTAATTTAGTGGGCTTTTTGGGATGATATATCCCGTGATGGGGAATATACCATCGTTCACCTTGTTTTCCTTCATTGTGTACTTCTTTGACATCACCCCTTTCAATAATGTCTTTCATGTAAGTTATATAGTCTCTTTTGTAGTTTTCATCTTTGGTGAATTTTCGCTTTGTGTTCGAGTCTGATTTCAGCAAGCTTTCAGTTGTTGGGTAAATGTGGCCTTTGTCTGAATGGAAGAGGCATCTCACAGTGTCCTTGTTCATTTTTCCCTATTCCCTCCTTGAGCTTGTCCAAAAAGATGAGATCCTTTTGTGAGACAGTATTGTCACTTGCCTTTGTGTCATTAAAATCTGATTCTAGCGCATTAATCACGTCCATGGGAGTTACAGGGGGTAATTCCTTTATTGTGATTCTATGACACAAACTCGACTGAGTTTCATTAGTTGCTGGTGCGGAGCCTCCGACGATACTCCACCCTAGGTCAGTGCGGATGGCATATGGCTCCTTACCTTCTCCTAGTAAAACTTGTCTTGGAGCTAACGTTCTGGGACAGGTAAATCCAATAAGGAGTCCAACATCACAACTCAGAAGAGGTGGTATCTTATCAGCGATTTCTGTCAGGTGGGGCCATTGATTTGCTGTCACTAGTGGGTATGTTGTCATAGTTAACTGGAATGAAGTCTTTGGTATATGAGGGGGGAAGGTCACTGTGAATGTCTGAGTCGTAACCTCTTACACGCAATCCCGATACTCTGTGACTCTTAACAATGGAATGAACACCCAGCATGGTAGTTAGCTTTAACTTTACAGGGTGAGTGTCTGCTTGTAGCAGGTTGCTTAATTCTTCACAGACAAATGTGCTGCCACTCTGTGTTTCTAATAGTGCGTAAACTAATTGCTCTTTAGACGGGCTCTGAACCATAGACACCCATATCGGAACGATCATGGATGTGCTACTTGACTGACCCACCTTAGTGACGTTGAGAGCTGTGACTGCCGCCGTTTCATTTGGAGTGCTTGAAGCAATACTTTCAGAGCTTCGAGATCTTTCATATGCCTTGTAATTGTCATTGTGCAGACAGGTGAGATGCCTTCCTTTACAAATGTCACAGCTGTTGCAATGGCGACAATCTTTGGCATTATGGCCCAGCTTTAAGCATCCATAGCACAGTTTATTGTCCTTAACATATGTGCACTTCTCTTCTAAGGGCTGATCTGAAAAGTGAGCACCTTGACAACTGGTGGTTTTCAATTTTTGCAAAACATGCAGGGTACCTTTAATATTGTGTTGCTTGTCCTTGCCTTGTTGTTTTGTACCATTGCGTCGAGAAGACTTGTGTGGATCTGTTTGGTTTAAAGTCCTTTGTGGTCCTTTTCTCATAGGAAGAGCTGCATGAGTGACGAGCAAATGAAGAAGTGACCGGGTTGCATGCAATCTCGGCTTTGACTACCACTAATTGTACAAAGTCCTTAAAATACGGAAATTCCTTGCTAGATGAGTATAACTGTGACCTGACGATTCCAACGAGCTACCAGACAGTCAGGAACCTTCTGCAGCAACTTTTGATTTTCCTCACAGTTACTGAGTATTTCTTGGCCTTTTACATATAGTGTGGCTTGGAGACATGCTTTTAGAAAGTCTGAGAATGTCCTTAATCCTTCTGTGTCCTTTGAGCTTATTTTAGGCCATTTTGACAGTTTGTCTCTGAAAGGTCCTTGAACAATAAAAGGCTGTCCATAACGTTTTCAAGCTTTTGACATGCATCCCTGTATGCCTCATCAACACTGCGAAAGAATGTGCCATCAAGACAATTTTGTGCTGGGCCTGTGACATACCTTTTGAGCAAGTGAAGTTTATCAGCAGGTGAGATTCCTTTGCAGTCCACAAGTGAAGAGAATGAAGCCCTCCATTCGATATATTTATTTGGATCTCCGCTGAACACTGTGGGCATTGGGATTCTGTTTATAGTTATACTGTTTTGAATTGCTTGGGCCAACTGGGAAATGTCTGAGAGGAGCTTGAGTGAAAATTTGAGGGTTTGGATTGTTCACCATGTGATTTGACATATGGATAGACACATTGTTTCGTGGCAGGAATGGAGGTAAGCCACTAGAGGGCGCTGGTGCTGCATGAATAGATTGGTGGTCAGCAGAGAAAGGTATATCGCTTGGTTGTAGCACACTGAGGTGAAGCTCTTACTGTAACATGCCCCTCGATCCAAGGACTTGGAGACTTTTACTGATGGTTTTATGATGTTTAATCCTTTATGAACTTTAATCATTCACCATATCACCAACATAAGAGCTGAAACGTATACAAAACTTGTAATGGATCAGTTTACACTGTGCTGTCTTACATTTGTGCAAAACGAACATATTAATAGGCAAAATGCTCAGATCTCAGCATTGTATAACATACGTTTTGCCTCTTCAGAGGGGCTGTAAGTATTGTGACAAAGTTATTGCCGTTTTTGGCCAAGCTACATACTACTGAACTGCGCTAGCCAGCGCGTGTGCGTCTCTCAAGGAAAACAAAAGCGCGTAGCCTAAAACCAGAAGTTAAGCATTTCTGTACAACAATTTCAAAATAAAAGACAATCACGTTTTTCAGAAACAAAATATACTTATGGTTATTTACAACCTGTATTCTAAAGTGTTACCATACTTACTTTTTATTTTCAAAAGTGTATGATCCTTAATCATTATCACAGCTATACTGTACATATATTGTTTGTGTGGATGAATGGGAGTGTTACACTGCTCCACAATTGCCTCATCCTCCGTAACCAGTTTGTTCCTTTTTTTTTGTTAATATTACCTTATGTGAGGAAGTACAGTGAGATTATTTTCTGGGAGGGTAAAGGTTTACCATTACACATGTAAAACCACATTTTCTTATTTCCTCATATTATCAATAATGTCTATTCAAAAAGTCACTTTCAATAACAGCATTTCCTGTAAAATAGGTTTTGTGCTCTGTGCAGTGAAAAATAAAATAAAATCTTGCTTCATAGTTTTCTTTTAGATTCAGATTTGTCCACCAGTTAGCAAACAAATCACACATTTGAGTCTTTGGTTTGCAGTTGAGACTTAAAGGTGAGCAGCACGGGTGTCATATTGTTTGGCAAAGGTGAGCCATCAGTGAGCCATCAGCTTTTCTACACTCTCAGAAAAAAAAGTACAGTGGAGGTACAATTTTGTTCCTTGGGGAACAAAACATATAACTGTACCTTCAAATGTACACAATTGGTCCTTAGGATACAACTATACCATTTTTTCCCTCAGTTCGGTCCTAGTGAGTTGCTGTCCTGCAGAGTTTGGTTCCAACCCTGAAAGAGATCTATAGAAGCTCTTATTGAGAATTAACAGGTTTCGAATTTCTGATGTTTTCTTGAAAAGGTTTGGTCACCATTATGGCGATCAGTGTTTCCTTTAGGTGGGCAGTTTGACTTGGAATTTTGGAATTTTAAGTAAGTTTGTGATTTCTGTTACAGTGTAAACAAAACACAATTGTTAAAAGCCAAAGAAGCTATAAACAAAATGTGTCATGAAGAATAATGTTTGACTAAACTCATCACTGAATAAAAATTATAATAAAGAATATTCACCAACAATACTTTCTTGCCACAGATCAGACATTCTAAATTTAGATTTTTAAAAACATTCTGGGGGGAGGGGGGTAGACGCACACAGATATCAAGAATCAGGCTATGAATCTCAACAATTGTGACATACTTAATGCTGCAATGCATGCTGGGAGCCATGAGTTGTATATTGTGGCGGCTAAGTAGGGTTGGAGCTAAACTCTGGAGGACATCAAATCTCTAGGACTGAACTTGTCTACCTCTGATTTAGAGGTACAAAAATGAACCCTTAAGGGTACAGTCCAGTGACGGCAACTTGTACCTTAAAAGGTACAACTTTGTTTAACCACAGTTGATGGGTTGACAGTCAAGTTGACTTCCACAGTACAGATATATAATAATAATAATATGAAAGTCAATGGGTCCCATCAACTGTTCGGTTACCCACATCCTTCAAATACCTTATTTTGTGTTCCCTAAAAGAAAGAAGTTCATACAGGTTTGGAACAATTTGTTGGTGAGTAAATGATGACAGAAATTTTATTTTTGGGTAAACTATCCCTTTAAAGATAAGTTGAATGGCACAAAACACTATCTTGTCCCAGCATTGCTGATTACACTCTTATGTCCTTCCCCTACAACTCTATACTTCTCCTTTTGCAGCCAACTCTCACATTTGGTTTAGTGACATACAAATGTAGCTTCCTTTTTTCTACCACAGCATCAGCTCTACTGAAAGGCAGCATTTCAGACGCACACATCGTAATCACCACTGACTTCATCATGGAAGCCGAGGTATGTAGTGTTTTGTTGGATGCAAATCTATAGCTGGTTCAATATACAACAGTTGATCAACAGGTGTTAATTTTTGATTGTACCAGTCGTAAAAATGAATGTGTGACATCTTATAGGGGAATCTTGTTTCTGGTGGAGTTACGCTGCTCCACACTGAATGTGAAGGGAAACACTCATATGAAGTGAAAGGCTTTTTGAATTATAACAAAGGAATGTTCACAAGGTAAGATTGTTGATGATTTACAATATGTGTATGAGATATCTAATCTATCTATCTATCTATCTATCTATCTATCTATCTATCTATCTATCTGTCTATCTGTCTATCTATCTATCTATCTGTCTATCTGTCTGTCTGTCTGTCTGTCTGTCTGTCTGTCTGTCTGTCTGTCTGTCTGTCTATCTGTCTATCTATCTATCTATCTATCTATCTATCTATCTATCTATCTAATCATCTCTTTTCAGCAAGGGAGATAAAGTCCTAATGATAAACAACACACATGTGGAGGATTTGACTCCAGAGGCGTTTGTTGATCTTCTGGTTGAAGGATCTCCCTTACTTGTGAGTCTTGCATTCATCCACACATTAATGCTATGTAACTCATGTTACTAATTTTTCTGTTTGATCTTAACCATTTAAACGCAACACTGGCAGAGAGAACTGAAACTAAACTTTTCACTGGGGCTTTTTTTTTGCCTAGTCAGGAAACTCACAATGGACTTATTTGTGGGTGTTTAGAAATGTATATTCCAGAGATTACATCACCTTGTTGTGTTTTATTTTTTTGGATTTGAGTAATTGCTAAACACCTAAGCTAGAGTGACTCGATTGTCTTCAAGCCTAATCAAAGATTCTCTCCTAGACCATACATCAGCCATGCAACACAAAAAGAGAAGAGTGCGAATCTGAGGAGCTCCGTGTCAAAACAAAGGAGTCAACAGTCATGAGTTTCAGCCTGAATATGGTAAGAGAGTCTAAGCTGGAGGAATTTGGGAGCCAGGAACCAGCACCACCACCAGAGTGCGACGACATTGAGGGGGACTCTGTCGAAGATTCCAATTTGCTGATTGTCTACATGGCTGATACGAGATACAATCTGGTTGTTGCTCGAGGCTGTGACCCCGAAAACCCTTGCAACAACTGTGGAAAGACGAACTGCCAGTTTAATGAAATTGTTGTCTTGCCTGCGAAAGCTGAGATTGCCTCTAGTAAGAAAGAGTGATTCTTTGCCATTTTTATCTGTAAATCTTTTGAATGTGTGCAATCAATTTCCACAATACACAAATATTACATTGTTAAAATTTCTGAAAGGGATAGTTCATCCAAAAATGAAAATTCTCTCATCATTTATTCACCCTGAAGTTGTTTCAAACCTGTATGTATTTTTTTCATTCTGTTGTACACAAATGCAGATATTTTAAAGTAAATTTGACCAAGCAGATCTCTCCCCTAATGTTTTCTCCTACTATGGTAGTCAAGGGGATGGAGAGAACTGTCTCTTACAAAAGTCTTACTTGTTTGAAATGACAGAATTTTGCACACATTTTGTGTAAACTAACCCTTTAAGGAAACTAATGCAAACCCAAATGTGACTTTTTGAAAATTGTATAACAATCATGCCCTCTTTTTCTCAGGTTCTCCAAAGAATTTGCGTCTGCTTAGCAAGAAAAATAATGTGTTTTTGAAGAGTTTACTGAAGGAAAATTATGTCACCCCATATAATCATCAGCTATATTTGGATAGCACCATGTCAGGTTGGTACCAAATAATGTCAATTCATATAAGATGTTTGAAATTCCTCTCTTTCCACTGACTTATTTATTTAATTTTTACTTTTATTTTTTTGCAGTCCTTAAAATTTGGGCCCATTTACCAAAATTACACTTATTGTATTAATCATTTTGTGTAAGTTGCAATGCACTAGTTACTATTTGGCCAGATAACTGTCTTGCAGCAATTTTCTTTCTTTTCTTTTTTTTGCTTCATAAGTATATTTTGAAATATATTTTGCAACGCTTTTTACATTTTCAGCACCAATCACCATCTACACTTACACGACCACAGCAATGTGTCAAGGTGTTCCTGTTTTGCTGAACTTCACAGACACAGAAAACTTCTTCAGCTGCACCACAAAGCAAGGTGCAGATACAAAGATTTTAACAGTTGTGGTAGGTCTTTATTCATTACCGATATCATGCTATTAGGACAAATAATATTAAAAATGTATGGATTAGAACTTAAATTAAATGTTTAAATACTACAATCTGTTAAACCAAAGTGTTGTGTTGTTTTTCAGCAATATAAAAAAAAAGACCTGAAAACGATCTGTGCTGATGACCCACAGCAATGGTCCCTTGTATTCTACATGTCTTCTACGCCAGACAATCTCAGGCGCTTTGAGTCAGCTCTTCACAGAGGATGGTTTATCTACACAAACAATGTAAAAACTAATGAAGTGGACATGCATAAAGATGATCAGTGTGACTCTTTAATCAATGCCTATTTTTATGTCATAATTACCAGTGAGAAAGGGTCAATTTTGCGATGATTTTCACAGTGACTAGAAGAACTTGAATAGTATATATGACGTCTTTATAACATTTTATAATGGGGAACAGTTCTCAAATTAACTTCAATATACTGGTGATTACAACCTAACCCCAACATAATGAGTTTATCTGAATCAAGCAGATGTGATCAACTGTAATGAAGCCTTTAAAATGTTAATAAACTATTTGGCTTGGCAACTACATAAATTGCTTAGCATTGGTCAAAGTTGTCAGATATTTAAAATTATTAGAGTTTAAGTGTTAGAGAAGGCACCCTTTTTCAAAAAATTGTTTTATTCTATTTTTGTACATTGTTATATGCAGTTGTGTCTCATGAGTGTCTGTTTTTTTATATTCAACTACTTTTAAACTGATATTTTTTTTAACATCATTTATTTGTATTGCTTACTGTTCGTAATTATTTTTTATCCTTAAACATTGGTTATGATTTTATAGTATTGACAAGAAATCTTTGATAAACATATTTGTATATTTATAATAACAACTATTATTGCCTTTGTCTGTGTAAGCTAAAAGCTATAACAATGTTAAACAGTTGCTTTTGCTACATTAATATATTATTTATCATATTGTCATGTGATTATGCATTATGTATTTTCTATCAAATTTCAATCAAATAAAGTTTTGAATCAAGTTCAGTGTTTCAGTAAGATGATTCATGTCATGACAACTCCTGGAGTGTTTTGCATGGGTATGGCAATGTATTTGGTCTTGGCGGGATAGATCTGCTACGCTGCTGCTGCTTTTATTGCTGCTGCTGCTGCTGTAGGTTATACGGGACTTGCTACTGCCAATACATACACGAAACGCTGCTGTGAGCAAGTAAGACATGCTGCTGCTGTACAATAGAGCGCACATGAATTACCCGTTGCAGATCTATACAGGTGGAGCTGGGGAAGGTGGAGGGTTTCTGAAGTCATCAAGGTATTTAATAAGCTCCTCGGTGGCAAGGCTCCGGGGGTGGATGAGAGTCGCCCTGAGTACCTTAAGTCTCTGGATGTTGTGGGGCTGCCTTGGGAACAGTACCTATGGATTGGCAGACCGGGGTGGTGGTCCCTCTTTTCAAGAAGGGGGACCAGAGAGTATGTTCCAACTACAGGTGGATCACACTTCTCAGCCTCCCCGGAAAAGTCTATGCCAGGGTACTGGAGAGGAGAATTCGGCCGATAGTGGAACCTCGGATTCAGGAGGAACAGTGTGGTTTTTGTCCCAGTCGTAGACCACTGGACCAGCTCTATATCTTTTCCCAGGGTGCTGGAGGGTTCATGGGAGTTTGCCCAACCAGTCCACATGTGTTTTGTGGATTTGGAGAAGGCATTCGACTGTGTTCCTCGTGGCACCCTGTGGAGGGTGCTCTGGGAGTACGGGGTCCGGGGCCCCCTGCTTAGGGCTGTTCGGTCCCTTTACGACCAGAGCAGGTGCTTGGTCCGCATTGCCGGCAGTAAGTCAAATTTGTTCCCGGTGCATGTTGGTCTCCGGCAAGGCTGCCCTTTGTCACCGGTTGACGGATGGATGGATAAACATATTTATGATGACAAATTTTAATATTTTTAATATTTTAATATTAGGTGTTATTAATTACGATTAAACCTGTGCCTTTAATTATAGTTACTTTACTTTATTTCATTCATTTTTACGATATCACAAATACTGTTACATCATTAAGGTTTCATTGTAACAGGGTAGGCTAATTATTTAGGCTAAGTACTTGTAACGGATTCACAGAGGCAGGATTCAATAGCAAGTAATACAGTTTATTTGACAGATAGTGTCACAGAAGTCAAAACTCAGAACACTGAAGAAGTCCGGATAAGACGGAGCAGTGAGAGAGGCTCTGTTGGCGACACGGGCAGGCTGTGAGCAGCTGTGACTCGGGAGGTCGGTACAGGTAATCCGGGAAGGGATCCAGCGTTTCACGGAAGGGGGAAACGACAACCAACACGGAGACACAAGGGGAAACATCCAACAACGCTCTGACAAAGACAAGAGAGAAACAGAGAGACTAAATAGGGTGAAGGTGATGAGTTGCAGCTGGTGCAGGTGATCAGCCACAGGTGCGTGATGAGCCAATCCCAGGCTCCGCCCTCACCTACATTCAACACGCACCCAAGAGTGAGACAGGGAATCCATGAACCGTGACAGTACCCCTCCCCCTAGGAGCGTCCCCTGACGCTCCCAGCCGACCTTACCTGTTGATTGTAATCATCAATAAGGGAGTGATCCAGAATGTCCCTAGCAGGAACCCAACTTCTCTCCTCCGGACCGTAACCTTCCCAGTCCACCAAGTACTGGAAACCGCGTCCCCTCCGTCTAGAATCCAGAATGCGATTAACCGAATAAGTTGGTTCCCCATCTACGAGTCGCGGCGGTGGGGGAACCGGGACTGGCGGATTAAGGTGGGAGTGAAAAACAGGTTTGATTTTGGATACATGGAAGGCGGGATGAATCCTCCTGTACGCCGGAGGGAGTTTGAGGCGGACTGTCACCGGACTAATGATCTTGGTGACAGTGAACGGGCCGATAAATTTGGGAGCAAGTTTATTAGATACGGAGCGGAGAGGAATGTTCTTGGTAGAAAGCCACACTTTTTGACCGACGACGTAAACGGGAGGCTTAGACCGGTGGCGATCGGCTTTAGCCTTGGTGCGCGCTCCCACCTGGAGCAGAGTCTCACGGGCTCTGGTCCATGTGCGATGACACCTCTGGATAAAGGCGTGAACAGAGGGGACCGCGACCTCGGAATCCAGACTAGGAAAAATAGGTGGCTGGTAACCTATACTACACTCAAATGGCGAAAGGCCCGTAGATGACACTGGTAACGAGTTATGAGCGTACTCAACCATAGAGAGTTGCTGGCTCCAGGATGAAGGATTCTTGGATACCAAACATCGCAACACTCTTTCCAGATCCTGATTGGCTCTCTCGGTCTGACCGTTGCTTTGGGGGTGATAACCCGAAGACAGACTAACCGTGGCTCCTAGTAATTTACAAAACTCCTGCCAAAATTTGGACACAAATTGGGAACCTCTGTCGGAGACCACGTCCATCGGGAGGCCATGTAACCGAAAGACGTGGTCTACTACAGATACCGCTGTCTCCTTGGCTGAGGGTAATTTGGGCAAGGGAATGAAATGTGCTGCCTTCGAGAATCGGTCCACGACGGTCAAAACGACTGTCTTGCCCTGGGAGGGCGGGAGGGCGGTAACAAAATCTAGAGCGATGTGGGACCAGGGTCTCGAAGGAACAGACAACGGCTGAAGTAACCCATGGGGAGGTTGGTTAGATGTCTTACCAACCGCACAGACCGAGCAAGCCAAAACAAAACTGCGAATGTCGCGAGCCATAAGTGGCCACCAAAATCGTTGCTTTATTAAACTGCCAGTGCGGTTTACCCCTGGATGACAAGCAATGTTGGAGCAGTGACCCCATTTGAGGACCTCGGATCTTAACCCCTCCGGAACGAACAAACAACTCGGTGGGCCGCCGGGCGGGGGCGTTACCCCTTCTAAGGCCACCTTGACCTTCGATTCGATCTCCCATGTGAGTGTAGAGATAACTATCTTCTCTGGCAAAATACACTCGGGAGTAACCGGGCGTTCGGAAGCATCAAAAATACGAGATAAAGAGTCGGGTTTGATGTTTTTAGACCCGGGGCGGTACGAGAGAACAAAGTCAAAACGTCCGAAAAAAAGTGCCCACCGAGCCTGCCTGGAGTTGAGTCTTTTAGCAGATCTAATATATTCAAGGTTCTTATGATCCGTCCATACAATAAAAGGTACCCCCGACCCTTCAAGCCAATGACGCCACTCCTCCAACGCTAACTTGACGGCCAACAACTCTCTGTTACCAATGTCATAATTGCGTTCGGCAGGAGAAAGACGATGGGAGAAAAACGCGCACGGGTGCATCTTGTCATCTGAGGGAGAGCGCTGTGAAAGAACCGCTCCTACCCCCACCTCTGACGCGTCGACCTCTACCACGAACTGACGTGTGGAATCAGGGGCGACTAAGATGGGAGCCGAAACAAAGCGGCTTTTCAGTTTGGCGAATACAGCCTCGGCTGTATCGGACCACCTGAACGTCGTTCGGGGAGAGGTCAAGGCAGTCAGAGGTGCGGCTAGTTGGCTGAAATTGCGAATAAAACGCCGATAGAAATTGGCGAACCCCAGAAACCTCTGTAGGGCCTTACGGGAATCTGGACTTGGCCAATCCATCACAGCCTTAACCTTGTCGGGATCCATGCGCATTCCCTCCGATGACACGATGTACCCTAAAAAAGGAACAGACTGTGCATGAAAAGCGCATTTCTCCGCCTTGACAAAAAGCCCATTCTCTAGCAACCTCTGAAGCACTCGTCTGACGTGTCGAACATGTTCCTGGAGAGACGAAGAAAAAATCAAAATGTCATCCAGGTAGACATATATGAATTGGTCGACCATGTCTCTCAACACATCATTGACGAGTGCCTGGAAAACCGCTGGGGAGTTGGAAAGGCCGAAAGGCATGACCAAATATTCAAAATGCCCCCTGGGGGTGTTAAATGCGGTTTTCCATTCATCCCCCTCCCTGATGCGAACCAAATGATAAGCGTTACGCAAGTCCAACTTCGTGAAGACGGATGCTCCCTGTAACCTCTCGAAAGCTGAAGACATCAACGGCAAAGGATAGGTATTCTTTACCGTGATGTTATTCAGCCCTCGGTAATCAATGCAAGGTCGCAGAGAACCATCCTTCTTCCCCACGAAGAAGAACCCCGCCCCCGCTGGAGAAGAGGAAGGGCGGATGAATTTGGAGGCTAGAGAATCAGAAATATATTTCTCCATGGCCTCCCTCTCTGGAATAGAAAGAGAGTATAGTTTGCCCTTAGGCGGAGACTTACCTGGGAGTAAATCTATAGCACAGTCATAGGGACGATGCGGAGGAAGAGAAGCAGCTCGGGACTTACTGAACACTTCCTTCAGGTCGAGGTACTCCGGAGGCACGTTAGACAGATTCACCGTCTCACTCTGAAAAACAGAACGAGAAACAGACGAACAAGCAGACACCAAACAAGACTCATAACATTTATCACTCCACGCAGACACAGAGTTTTGTCCCCAGTCAACCCTTGGATTGTGTAACTCCAGCCAAGGGTGACCGAGGACAACGGGAGCCAAAGGGGAGTCCAGGATGAAAAATGAAATGCATTCAGTGTGGTTGCCGGAAGTGATCAGTGTAAGTGGTTCAGTGGTGAATGAAATGTCAGGGAGAACTTGTCCGTTGAGTGCGTTGACAGAAATGGTGTTCTTGAGTGCGATGGTGGGTATGTTGAGTTTGTGAGCAAGGGCAGAGTCAATGAAGTTACCTTCCGCTCCCGAGTCGAGGAGGGCGAGGCTGGAATAATCCTGAGCTGCCCACAGCAATCTCACCGGGAGGAGAGTGGAGGATGAGGTCTTTTCCACGGAGATCCCGCCCGACAGCAGCCTTCCTTTTACCGCCGGGCGTGGTCTTTTACCGGGCAGGAGTCTAGCAGGTGTCCGTTCCCGCCGCAGTACAGGCAAAGACCACGGGATCTCCGTCTCGCCTTCTCCTCCCGGGAGAGCCGAGCTCGACCCACCTGCATGGGCTCCGGGTCGAAGGTGTAGCTGACCGCATCCGTAGCGCTGGCCTGAGGGCATTCGACACTCCCATGCTGAGGCTCCATCCTGGACCTCAGCCGACTCAGACGAGCGTCCACCCTCAACGCAAGATCAATGAGACCGTCAATCTTTTCCGGAAGGTCGATGGTGAATATCTCCTTCTGGATGCGGTCAGCCAGCCCATGCAGGAACATGTCCCACTGTGCCTCCTCGTTCCACTTGCACTCGGCGGCCAGGGTGCGGAACTCGATGGAATAATCCGAGACCGAGCGGTTACCTTGGCGGAGCTCTGCGAGTTGACGTGCCGCTTCTCTTCCGGTCACCGCTCGGTCAAACCCCCTTCTCATCTCTGCCGCCAGCGTCTGGAACGAGGAGCAGCAAGGATGTTGATTCTCCCACACCGCCGTTCCCCAAAGTGCGGCTCGTCCGGAGAGCAGGGTGAGGACGAATGCCACCTTGGATCTTTCCGTGTTGAAAGTCTGCGGTTGAAGAGCGAAAAACAAGGAACACTTGGTAAGGAAGGCTCTGCAATAATTGCTCTCACCGGCATAACTCTCGGGGGTAGGCAGACGTGGTTCCGGTTGCCGCGATGCAGATGGTGTGTGGGGAATCGGCGGTGGGTCGGGCACAGTGGGACCGACGAGTTGTTGCATCTGTTGGGTCAGCTCGGCCACCCGTGCCACCAAGGTGTGTACTGCCTGTCCTGTGGCAGTTAAGTTCGCCTCTTGCTGGTCCAGTCTCTCGTTGCTGCTGGTCAGTAGGGCGTTGATACTCGCTGAATCCATGGTTGGTCAGAGCGTTCTGTAACGGATTCACAGAGGCAGGATTCAATAGCAAGTAATACAGTTTATTTGACAGATAGTGTCACAGAAGTCAAAACTCAGAACACTGAAGAAGTCCGGATAAGACGGAGCAGTGAGAGAGGCTCTGTTGGCGACACGGGCAGGCTGTGAGCAGCTGTGACTCGGGAGGTCGGTACAGGTAATCCGGGAAGGGATCCAGCGTTTCACGGAAGGGGGAAACGACAACCAACACGGAGACACAAGGGGAAACATCCAACAACGCTCTGACAAAGACAAGAGAGAAACAGAGAGACTAAATAGGGTGAAGGTGATGAGTTGCAGCTGGTGCAGGTGATCAGCCACAGGTGCGTGATGAGCCAATCCCAGGCTCCGCCCTCACCTACATTCAACACGCACCCAAGAGTGAGACAGGGAATCCATGAACCGTGACAGTACTGAGTAATATTAATTGCCTACTTACTATATAGGGTTAGTGTAGGATTATGGTTTGGTTTGGTTTGGTTTAGAGTTGAATGTAATTATGCATAATTTACTGGTATTACTATGGTAAGTAATGAAATTCTCACCCCTGTCCACTTAGTGGCAACTATCCTCTTGCTGATGACTATCAAGTTATTGGTCAACCAATAGCTTTTACATGACATTGTTAAGCTCTTTCTGCGGTTAAAACACTGAATGAGCGACTACATGAGACTTGATAAGGATCTCTGTAAATTGGACTGTATCTTTCGACATATTTTCTGATGTTCATTCATGTTTATTTCGTTGCTTAATGAAGAACTATTGCATTTTTTAATGTCATGTTAGTACATATTAATATATTATCCTTCTCAGCTTGAGGAAAAGCTGCTTGTGATGAGCTTTGTTACTAAAATGTTGCTACCGTTTTTTTACAGTGAATTTCTGGGAACCACAGCTGCCATTTTTTAACGTAAATTTAACAGAATTTTGTTCAGTGTAAAGATGGTGGTAATTCACTAGTATGACTCACGTCTTTAGCAAATCCATCAGAAGGGATTGCTAATGATTTGGACCAGTATTCTAAAGTCAATACAATACCATACAAACATAACTCTCTAGTAATGACTGAAATCATGGTAAGCTTTTTTTTTTTTTTAAGGTTTCAATGGTAATGATTCATGTGTTACTTCATCTTTTAGAAGGAACTAATTATTTTGAGTAAAATGACACCAACATTTTGTATGTGGACCAGTGTATGTGGGAAGCTTTTCGATTTTGGGAGGGCAAATTCAGGCGGAAATCCCAAAAATGGCCCCAGAGCTAATTCAGAGTAATTGAAAATGAATTGAAAACAGAATCAAACATCAAGTGTCTATATATAATGATGTAATTCTAATGTTAAAACGTGGCCAAAATTGCATCACCCTTGTCTCTAAAGCAGTTGTAATCCAATACTTACTACTGCAAAACAATGATTAATGTGTGATGTGCTTCCCCTTTGATGACTTTTCCACACTGTTGAATGCCCCAGTGGCGGGAACATCCACATTGACCACATTGTCCCATTAAAACCTCATTACCAACACTCAAACTGACCTTTTACACCTCCATTATCCCCCCCAAAAATATTTATTTATCTTTTTTAAATTCACACTTTAACCAAACATGTTATTATTGCTTCATGCTAGAAAGGGTTTAATAAGTGAACATTTTGAAAAATGTTTTTGTTTTGTTTTGTAAAATGATGAATGAGGCCCTCTCACGACATAGTTCTAGCCAAACCTCATGGCTCGGTATATTTTTATTACAACTTCCTTTTCCGACCACATCAGGTTACTGACATTGAAAAGGCAGTGTTTCAGAGACAGAATTCACATCCTTTTTATCAGCACTGTGAACATCATGGCAGCAGAGGTATGCAAATTCATTTCAACTGGTTCCTTTTTATCTGAATTAGCTAAAAAAAAAAAGCTATACACCTTACAATAAGGTGTCATTAGTTAACATTATTGAACTAATAATGAGAGCAAACTATTTTTACAGCACGTATAAACTTTGTTAATGTTAGTTAATAAAAAATGCAACTTTTGATCGTAAATATGTGTTAGTAAATGCTGTAGAAGTATTGTTCATTGTTAATTAATGTTAACATGAAACTCTAGTAAAGTTTTACCAAGTATATTTAAAATAGTAATCTATCTATCTATCTATCTATCTATCTATCTATCTATCTATCTATCTATCTATCTATCTATCTATCTATCTATCTATCTATCTATCTATCTTCTCCTTACAAAGGGAGATCAACTCTAGATGATAAGTAGGACAACAATTGAGGAATTTTCTGATCTTCTAGTTAAAGGATCAGAGGATAAAGGATGTACATATCACATCCCTGTTTACGGCACGAGAGAAACAAAGGATGTTTTTTTTTCTCCTCTGCCATTTTACCTAGTCAAAATGACGGTCATGTGTGGGCGACATTTGAAACAAATATGTTTGAGACCACCTCATTGTTTCATTTCTAAATCCTTTGGGTTTTCTTCAACTGCACTGAAGCAAATCATTTTCTCTCGTAGATTGCACACTGTCCAAGCTCTGGAAAAACAGAAGGGAGTGAATCTGAGGGCACTTGTGTCATGAAAAAGAAGATGAAACTGAGATTCAGCCTGACCATGTTAAGTAATGAAGATGTGGAGATGGGTGAGCAACTGTCACATCCTCAAACAGGGTCGATAGACGAGGACCTTGAGGATGACTGCTTCGATGATGATGACGATCAGCTGCTTGTTTCCCTGGCAAACATGAGTTTCAATCTGGTTGTCCAAGACACTGACCAACATATCTGGAGCAGTGATTACCAACTTAATGAAGTTGTGGTCATGCCTGAGCAAGCTGATATTGGCCGTAAGAAATGTTCAATATCTTTTATTCATCACCATTTTAAATCATTTTGAATTGGTAACTCAGCGTTGTGGCCATTCATTTCTCTATTGTTCATAGAAAAATAGAACCCCATTTTGAAAAAAAAAAAAATCTGATTGAATATTCTGCTGCCTTTTCCCCAGATTGTACACAAATTGGGAGACTGATCAAAGAACATAATAATTTGTTCATAAAGTCAAAATGCAAGTATATTGCATCTGAACATAATCAGATACAATTGGCGGACACTATGTCAGGTTTGTATCAAATAATGAAAATCTATGTTTAAAGAAAAATAATAATAATAACATTTATGCCGCTTTTCATTGTGGCAGTCCTATTTGTTTTCTATTGTTTTAAAATTAAAATTTCACATATTTTGAATTATCCAGCAAAAATCACCATCTTCCAATGCATGCCCACCAAAGACACACAATCAGGTGTTCCTGTTGTGCTGAACTTCACTGGCACAGATAACTTCTTCTGCTGCACCAACGAAGAAGATGAAAAAACTTTAAAGATTACAGTATGTTTTTTTTATAATGTTCTCCGTTTCTTCATTGTACATTTGTGCTTTGTTAGGGCTGTATGGCAAAAGTATATTGTGTTATCTGTATCTTAATATTTTCTAAATAGCATGACAATGTAATATATAAAGTACACCGGTCAGGCATAACATTATGACTAGGTCAAGTGAATAACACTGATTATCTCTTCATCACGGCACCTTTTAGTGGGTGGGATATATTAGGCAGCAAGTGGACATTTTGTCCGCAAAGTTGCTATGTAAGCAGGAGAAATGGACAAGTGTACGGATTTGAACAAGGGCCAAATTGTGACAGCTAGATGATTGGGTCAGAGCATCTCTAAAATTGCAGCTCTAGTGGGGTGTTCCCGGTCTGCAGTGGTCCAAGGAAGGAACAGGGGTGAACCAGTGACAGGGTCATGGGCGGCCATGGCTCATTGATGCACATGTGGAGCAAAGGCTGGCCCGTGTTGTCTGATTTAACAGATGCACTGTAGCTCAAATTACTCAAGAAAGTTAATTCTGGTTCTGATAGAAAGGTGTCTGAATGCACAGGGTATTGCAGTTTGTTGCGAATGGGGCTATGTTCTGCTGGGAAACCTTGGGTCCTGCCATCCATGTGCCGATGTTACTTTGACACATGCCACCTACCTCCTTTCATGGAGACGGTATTTCGTAGGGGCTGTGTCCTCTTTCGGCAGGATAACGTTCCCTGCCACCAAGCAAAAATGGTTGAGAAATGGTTTGAGGAGCACAAGTTTTAGGTGTTGACTTGGCCTCCAAATTTTCCATATCTTAATCCAGTCGATCCATAGAGCCCCCACCTCGCAGCTTTCAGGACTCAAAAGATCTGATGCTAACATCTTGGTGCCAGATAGCACAGCACACCTTCAGGGGTCTAGTGGAGCCCATGCCTTGACGCATCAGGGCTGTTTTGGGTGCAAAAAAAGGACAAACACAATATTATGTTATAATGTTATGCCTGATCGGTGTATATATTGCAAATAACATTTTACAAAGTCTCCCTGCTTGTGCTCACCAATAAAAAAATCCCCATAAGCTACAGTTAAACACAATTTTTGAATGTTTATTGTAAATGTTTATTTCAGAGGTATGACAAAAAGAAGCTACACATCTCTGGAGATGATCTAGAAAAATCAGCCCTTCTTTTCTACATGTCACAAACCCCGGATGGTCTCCGGCATTTTGAGTCAGCTCTCCACAGAGGGTGGTTCATTCACACTGTAGGAGATGACGCTGTGAAAATGCAAAGAGGCAAACTTACGTCCAGCGACTGCTTTGTCTTAGTTGAGACTGCTGCCACAAAAACCATTAAATATTAAAATAAGGATTTTATTCAGTTTGCTTCTTTTTGACCGTTTATGCTGACATTTCATTATATTGTAGAACCACAGCACTCGGTATGTTTTTATTGTATGTAAAAAACACACAAAAAAACATTATATCCAAATATTTATAATATTAATCTCTATTTACATTTGTCAGTATAAGCTACTAACTATTTGAGCCATCCTGTTGGTTACAGTAAATGTATCATTTATCATGTTATCATGTATTCATGTTTTTTTTTACACTTTAACATCAGATATTAAAATAAACATTTGCAAAAAAAAGAGATCTGTTCATTATATAAAAAGTCTCAAACGCATTCGATATGTAAGCTTTTTTTATCCCTCTCAATTATGATGTTTCTTTACAGTCCTGTTTGTTCAATGTCTTGCTCGAAGGCTTTGTTCACTTCTCCTTCATCTGAATCAACATATGGGTTCGCAGTCTCCTCAGCCTTCTTAGCTTTCCTGAAAGAAATTGTAAATGATAATTTAGTCACTCATAACAAAAATTTGTTATAAGAACGTTTTGCTAATGTTCAAATTAAGTTATTAAAGTGTATAATTTGTGTTTATAATGTCTAATTGTTAACAAAAAAATTGTGTTAAACATTTTGCGAACTTTAAGGGAACATTCCATTATATTATTTTGCAAACATTATGGGAATGTTCCTGTAAGAATGTAACATTCTAAACATTCTAAAACTAGTAACTTTAAAAAAAAATTATGAATGTCCAAAAAGTTCCATGAATAAAAACATTTTGGTTCAATTTGAGAACAATATTAAAGTAACTATAAACAAACATTCTATTAGCATTACTGGAAGAACGTTTGTTCATAACTTTGAGAGAACTTTGCCAGAACATTCGCCAAAGTTCTGAGAACATCCATGTTAGCTGGGCACATTCGATAACGTCTGAAACAACTTTTTGCAATAATGTAAGAAATTCAATTCCACTCTAGTTGTGGGCACAGTGTGGCTTTAAATAATATTTTTGAAGCCCATGTTTAACTATTTCTACAGAAATGAATTATTAATGTGTAATAGTTCTGCTAAAAACAAAGTGTTAAGGCTAGTTTACACACCAAGAACGATAACTATAAAGATAAAGATATTAGCATCCACTGTCACTTTAAATGCTTGAGCTTGTTACAGCAGGATGGATACTAATTGGCTGGCAATGATTTTATCGTTCATCGGCTCAATAAAATCATTCTGAAAGTGATCCCAATGAACGATATCGTTATGTGCCGTTATCGTTATAGCCAATGTTATCTCACAACCAATTTTTATGTATTTTACAAAATGGCCAATTCGTACAAATTTGTCTAAACACCAGTGACGGATAGTTTTAGGGGCGGGTTTGGGTTGTTGTTGGGGAAGGTCAATATTAGCTTGATAGCAACTGAGAACAACTTTTAGAACTATATCTTTATCGTTATCTTTATGGTTATCGTCCTTTGTGTAAACGTGCCTTTATTTTGTGAATTGTGTACTCTTTGTGTATTGTTTTATTGTATTTTATTTTATTCATTTTATTGTATTATATAGGTCATTCTAAAAAAATTAGCATATTGTGATAAAGTTCATTATTTTCCATAATGTAATGATAAAAATTAAACTTTCATATATTTTAGATTCATTGCACACCAACTGAAATATTTCGGGTCTTTTATTGTTTTAATACGGATGATTTTGGCATACAGCTCATGAAAACCCAAAATTCCTATCTCAAAAAATTAGCATATCATGAAAAGGTTCTCTAAACGATTATTAACCTAATCATCTGAATCAACTAATTAACTCTAAACACCTGCAACAGATTCCTGAGGCTTTTAAAAACTCCCAGCCTGGTTCATTACTCAAAACCGCAATCATGGGTGAGACTGCCGACCTGACTGCTGTCCAGAAGGCCATCATTGACACCCTCAAGCGAGAGGGTAAGACACAGAAAGAAATTTCTGAACGAATAGGCTGTTCCCAGAGTGCTGTATCAAGGCACCTCAGTGGGAAGTCTGTGGGAAGGAAAAAGTGTGGAAAAAAACACTGCACAACGAGAAGAGGTGACCGGACCCTGAGGAAGATTGTGGAGAAGGACCGATTCCAGACCTTGGGGGACCTGCGGAAGCAGTGGACTGAGTCTGGAGTAGAAACATCCAGAGCCACCGTGCACAGGCGTGTGCTGGGAATGGGCTACAGGTGCCGCATTCCCCAGGTCAATCCTCTTTGGGCTACAGAGAAGCAGCACAGGACTGTTGCTCAGTGGTCCAAAGTACTTTTTTCGGATGAAAGCAAATTTTGCATGTCATTCGGAAATCAAGGTGCCAGAGTCTGGAGGAAGACTGGGGAGAAGGAAATGCCAAAATGCCTGAAGTCCAGTGTCAAGTACCCACAGTCAGTGATGGTCTGGGGTGCCCTGTCAGCTGCTGGTGTTGGTCCACTGTGTTTTATCAAGGGCAGGGTCAATGCAGCTAGCTATCAGGAGATTTTCGAGCACTTCATGCTTCCATCTGCTGAAAAGCTTTATGGAGATGAAGATTTGTTTTTCAGCTCGACCTGGCACCTGCTCACAGTGCCAAAATCACTGGTAAATGGTTTACTGACCATGGTATTACTGTGCTCAATTGGCCTGCCAACTCTCCTGACCTGAACCCCATAGAGAATCTGTGGGATATTGTGAAGAGAAAGTTGAGAGACGCAAGACCCAACACTCTGGATGAGCTTAAGGCCGCTATCGAAGCATCCTGGGCCTCCATAACACCTCAGCAGTGCCACAGGCTGATCGCCTCCATGCCACGCCGCATTGAAGCAGTCATTTCTACAAAAGGATTCCCGACCAAGTATTGAGTGAATAACTGAACATTATTTTTTCAAGGTTGACTTTTTTTGTGTATTAAAATCCCTTTTTATTGGTCGGATGAAATATGCTAATTTTTTGAGATAGGAATTTTGGGTTTTCATGAGCTGTATGCCAAAATAAAAAAAATTGAGAAGGACCTGTATATATAACTATATACGTCTAGCTGTAATGATGATGCAACTGTAACAAACATGCCATTCTGTAATACATTAAAAAGTTGAATGTCACTAAACTAAGCCACGTTTGATGATTGACTCATTTTTGAAGGGGCTTCCCCTCCAGTACTTACTTCTTCCTGTTTAATATCCCTGTCGTAATGAGGTAGATCCCCCCACACACAGTTACTCCCATTACTACTCCAAACACCACCAGCCAAATTGTGATTTTTTCCTCTTTGGGTGGAGCTAATGTAGCCACAAGCCCAACAAATTCCAGTGTTTCATCATTGAGTAGAAATGCACCATTGATACGATCTCTCGACAGCCTGTGAAGAGTTAATAAGGGAAATTCTGTAGTCACTGGAACAATTGATTTAGTTCCCCATAATTATGTTATGCCATGGCACCCTAATATCCATACAAATATTACAATGTATTCAGTAGCTGTATTGAGATTAAGAATAAAGCATGAAATAATTACAATAATATTATGACATTTGGTCACACTTTCCATTAGGTGGCTTTAACTACTACTTACATCAAAAAAATAAAAATATTGTATTGCATCACTGTTCATATTGTATTGCAAAAAACTTTTGCTGATATTGAGGTGGGATACGGGTAAAGTTAGGGACAGATGTGGTGGTCTGGGTAAGTTTAAGGGTATAGTTAGGTTCAGGTGTGGTGGTGTGGGTAAGTTTAAGGGTAAAGTTAGGGACAGGTGTGGTGGTGTGGGTAAGTTTAGGGTATAGTTAGGTTCAGGTGTGGTGGTCTGGGTAAGTTTATGGGTAAAGTTAGGGACAGGTGTGGTGGTGTGGGTAAGTTTAAGGGTATAGTTAGGTTCAGGTGTGGTGGTCTGGGTAAGTTTATGGGTAAAGTTAGGGACAGGTGTGGTGGTGTGGGTAAGTTTAAGGGTATAGTTAGGTTCAGGTGTGGTGGTGTGGGTAAGTTTAAGGGTAAAGTTAGGGACAGGTGTGGTAGTATGGGTAAGTTTAAGGGTAAAGTTTGGGACAGGTGTGGTGGTCTGGGTAAGTTTAAGGGTAAAGTTAGAGACAGGTGTGGTGGTCTGGGTAAGTTTAAGGGTAAAGTTAGGGACAGATGAGGTAGTATGGGTAGGCATGGGTAGGGTTAGGTGTAAGGGAAGTGTCAACAGTGTAATTATAAATGTAATTACAGAAATTAATTACAGATGTACTGATGCATGCAGGTAAGTACAATGTAAAAACATGTGCATTGTATCAAATTATTAATTTAAATGTTAATATAGTAGTTAAGGCCACTATAAAAATATAAATTGGGTCTCAATAAAATAATTAATTATAAATCAATAATAAAAATAAATAAAATAATAAAAAATAATTGTATATATATATATATATATATATATATATATGTATATATATATATATATATATTCATAATATATTCATAATATATTCATAAAATAGTAAATTGTACATTTTTGTAAATAATTAAATTGTTTAATTCAAAAATAATAATATTATTAATATTATATACAATATTTCATGTTTTTTTTAAATATTTTATATAACAGGATTTCAAGAAATACCAGATAGCTGCCTCAACTTCTGCCTTAGGAATAACTGTGTCCGGTTTGGTTGGATCCATCACAACAAAATAAAAGGAGATTCTAGCGGTCTCATCGTATGTGTGGATATTCTCTGGCCTGTGTGCAACAAATATGTTAATTTTACAAAGTCTTATTACTCTGACATGCAATTAATGAAAGTTAAGAATACTTACATAAAATTAATTTCTATTCCCTTTTCTTCCAAGTAGTACTGGCGCATGGCAAAGCCCATAGTGGACTTAAAGAGATACATTTCATTTGTATTCCAGGTGTACTGGAGATAAAAAATTAACAATAATTATCAAATGCATATTCTGTTTTTATCTGTAATTCATTATGTTTGTTATGATTTAAAAGAGACTTACTGCATCATCTCCCATGGCAGATTTTAGGCTTATTCTGACTTTGAAGGCATTTTCTGAATCTGCATTATATATATATATATAGCATGCTGTGAGTAAGACGCCCAATGTAAAATGTAATTTTGAATGTACAATATGTTGGCATATCAGTCCTAAAACTTTATTTGGACTGTTCTTTTAGATGAATGTAATATAATTTAACCATAGCTTTATTTATCAAATATTGACTTAAAAAGTCGATATTTCAAGAAAGTTTCTCATTATTTCGAGATGTTAAGTCATTATTTCAAGATGCTAAGTCAATATTTCGAGAAAGTTTCTCATTATTTTGAGATGTTAAGTCAATATTTTGAGAAAGTTTCTCATTATTTGGAGTTGTTAAGTCATTATTTTGAGAAAGTTGCTCATTGTTTTGATTCAAAAAATTATATTTTTTACTCAACTGTGGCGGAAACGGGCTTCCATAGAATATATATTCGAATTTAGAATATTCGTTGACAGCCTTAATACTAACTTGGGTTAATATTGACATTCCAGCCGGGCACTCTGTTGTTCTTCTGGTTCTCCTCCTTCAGCCACTCCATGAGAGTGCTGAAGTAATGTAGCAGTGGCTGGGAGTCTATCTTTGTGGTTCCTGCAATATCTTCCAGAGCACGAGTCCAAGACATGGATCGGCCTAACTCAAGCATATGCCTGCAGACCAAAATATAACAGTTTGTTGTAGCGTTTATATTTATTCTAATCTTATTTTATAAAAGTATACGTATTGCAGTGTAAATTTATTAGTAGAAAGTATATCAATAAGAAATATAAATAAAACAAATCATTCTGCATACGTACCTGAGTTTGTTACCAGCTTTGGTTGAGTTGGTAATGTCACATCTGTGAAGGGGGCCGGTGTGGCCAGCTTCCACACATAATGCTTCTTGAAACTGGAACTGATATATGGTTCTAGTGAAGTACCTATAAGAGAAACAAGACATGGCTATTCATATGACTAATAGCCTATATTTGATAGATTTAAAAGAGCAGTTTTATGTATATTTTGTATGTTCAACTGGTTGAGGTTTAGAAAGTAACAAGTAGGCTACAGTAGCCTAATATTTACTCTTTTTTTTTACACTGGTTATCATGTGCATTTTGTTTAAATATACAAAACATTCTCTCTCAGCTAATGCTGTGTAAACGATACATTCAGGCAGTATTTTTTAAAGAACCGACTCAATTGAAAGAACCGATTCATAAGAGTCATTTGTTTCTGAAATCGATCTGCCCTGGTCGCGACAAAGAACCGTTATGCATCGAGCGAAGCGGCATAATTTGATTCACTAGAAAGAACCGGTTCAAATGAGTAATTTGTTTCAGCTAGGAATCGGGCTACATTTGGTCGTACGTACGACATCATGTTTGAATTTACTAGAAATAACCAGCTCAAAGGGGTAATTTGTTTCTGGAATAAATGCAGTAAGTGCATGTTTCTATTCACTATAGCTCATATTTTGTTCATGAATCGGACTAACGTTAACTTACAGGTCTCGTTGTTGGCCTATGTTTGTTTATCCGTGTAGTCCGCGAAGAACTCAATGTAAAGATGTTCCTTGCTATTATTTCGCAGTTAACGGCATTTTCACTGCATTGCTTCACATTCACAACAAATATTAAATATCAACCGTTTTAAGACTCGATTCGGATTGTTCAAATAAAACCGCGATTTAGCCTATGTAACTTGGTGACAAGGTAAGGCCTGTCAGCACGTTGTCAACTCAAATGCGACACTTTATTAATACTACAAATTGCATTACCTGATAAAAGAATAATCCCCATACACATGGAAAAGTGCAGGTGGGTCACAATACGTCTCATCTCTGGGCACAGCCTCAGCCACTCCAACTAGTTCTCTCCTGCGGGAATATATGATGAGCCAATATATTCCAAGTGTGCAACTAAGTGCAACTAAATAAAACTTTACAATGTTTGGATTCTGTTGTATGTTTCTTCTGTCACTCACTTCATTTGCCACCAGCGGAGCATCCACTCATCTTTGGGGATGGTTTCTTTGAAGACTTGCCACCTCCATTCCTCCAGCATGTAGGTGAAGGGCAGTGTGGCCACAATGGTGAGGGCCTGCTTCAGTAGGAAGTTAATCTCTGTCTCTGCACATTCAAAACATTTTTTGGTAACAAATGATTTACTACAAATCAGTTTCTGTTCATTTAGATGAAGTCAGACTTCTGACTCAGTATCCACTTTACCATGGTCCTCCTTGAAATCAGAAGGCAGAAGGCCCAATGACTGCAGGTGAGATGGAGTGGCAGCAGAAAGTGACATGATCTCTCCTACAGCCTCATGGAAGCCTTCGTTAGCACCATCTCTCAGCAGGTATGGTTGATGACGGTAAGCCATTTGGTATTGATTGTGCCCCATCTCATGGTGAACAGTTAGGAAATCATCCATGTTCACTTTAGTGCACATTTTGATTCTGTAAAAAAATGATTTTACAGTGTTGCTTTTAATATGTCTGCCAGTTTTTGCACTGAATGAGAACAGCGTGTTTAAAGGGGCAGTTCACCCAAAGAGGAAATTTATCCCATAATTTACTTACTCTCAAGCCATCTTAGGTATGTGACTTTCTTCTTTCAGAGGAACAAAATGGAGTTATATTAAAAAAATATCCTGACTCTTTCAGTCTTTATAATGGCAGTGAATGGTAAATGAGATTTTGAAGGTCAAAAAAGTGCATGCACCCATTCTAAAAGTAATCTACACAACTCCGGGGGGGTTAATAAAGGCCTTCTGAAGCAAAGCCATGTTTTTTTGTAAGAAAAACATCCATATTTAAATCTTTACTGTCTAAAATAACGCATTGACGAACATGGAAGCGCAGTAGCTAGATCAAAACAAAGCAACAGTCACAAATTAGAAGTCTAAAACAAGAATTGCTAAAGAGAAATATCAGAGGATTTCCAAATAAGAGAAAAGGAGCTTGATTTTGTTTCCCAGCCCTATTTTTTTTTAACACGAGAGGTGTCAAAGCTTACCCTACTTATACAACATACATCACATCACGAGTTACTCTTTTGGCGCAAGTCGACTTCTGTATGATCATCTGTCGGACTCGGAAGCTAGTTTTTTAGGCTATAAAGATTTAAATATGATTATTTTTCTTACAAAAACTCATATATTTGCTTCAGAAGGCCTTTACTAACCCCCGGCGCCATGTGGAGTACTTTTAATAATGGATGGATACGCATTTATGACCTTCAAGTCTTATTTACCATTCATTGTCATTATAAAGCTTGAAAGAGCCAGGATTTATTTTTATATAACTCAGATTGTTTTCGTCTGGAAAAAAAAGTCATATACACCTGGGATAGCTTGAGGGTGAGTAAATGATGGGATAATGACATTTTTTGGGTGAACTATCCCTTTAATAATTGCTATACTTTTGAAAGTTTCTAGTCATAAAAGGAAAAAAAAAATATTGATAAGAAGGATGATTTCTGTATGATCATGTGACATTGAACACTGAAGTAATAGCTGCTGAAAATTCAGGTTTGCCATCACAGGAATAAATTACATTTAAAAAATATTAAAATAGAATACAGTTATTTTAAATTATACCTATTAGTGTATTTTTATTAAATAAATGCAAATAGCTAAAGGAAATATATTTTTTAAATAATTAAAAATAGTATTTTATCTGCCAGTTAATCATTACTAAGCATTTTGTCCGAATGTACGCATCATCAGCCCCACCTGAAGTCCTCTCTGTTTCCCATGTCCCATGCGGTAGGATGGCACACCACATCTCTTCCTTCAGGTTTAGTAAACATTGACTCTTTCCAGAAGTTGTCAAACATGGCAGACATGTTTACAGACATAAAGAATTTTTCTGCCTCTTTAAACAGACGCATTTCATCCCAGCCCTGAAATGGACAGTGGTGTCAAATAATTAGGAAAATAAAAAAGAGCATGACTACATTTTGTCAATTTACAACTCCATAATCTGCTTTTATTGCTCCAGCTAAAGAACAAAATGATTAATAAAACAGATTACATTTAATCTTTGATCAAATAAAATATGAACTGACCATGTACTGTTAAACGTATATAAAGATAAAAGATAAAACCTTGGCAATAAAGGGTAAAGAGGGTAGAGTATAGAAATAAACAATGGTCACATGTCTTACCTGGGCCACCATTGCAGAGCTCACATCAATATCAGGTTTTTCTGGATACGGGACCATGAGAGGATACAGGTTGGTCCAAAATCGTCCCCACATATCACCTGAATGGGAAATGTCAGAAAATGTCACCCAAATCTCCACATCTCTCATCATGCAGCAATATATTCTAGCATATATTTATTTTATTAGCTGTCATTTAACATCAGTGTTTTGACAATGTGAATCACTTAATAATATTCCATATATTACCTAGCAGATGCGCTGGAAGGCATGCGTCAGAGGCGATGTGACCAGGATAGACACCTTGCAGTTTTGCTCTCACATAAGCATGAAGCTCTTTATACAATGGTAAGATCTGGAAAATCATATTAAGTGTGAGTTTCTGAATCAAAGTAAAAGTTTCTGTCGTTGTTTAGATTTTTTTTTTGGACCAACCTCCTTGTAAACGCGCCTGGCGTCTTCCATAACCTGGTCTCGGGAGTAACTGTATTCGGGTTCATCAATGGTTTCATAATCCCCCCTCCAAAAATCTCCATGGTCTTCGAAATCTTTCGGAAAAAAATTAAGTGAATATTTTTTTCTTATTGTTGGCCACCACCACATCAGCTGTCCATAAAGTTAAAGCAGTAAAAGCAAGGATGTAATAGCACAATTTATGCTTACTATAAACCTATGTTATAAAGTTAAGAACAGAGTTTGTACTGTTAAGTTTGGCGGCTTCGTTCTTCAGATCGACATATTTCTCATACAGGGGTCTCATCTTCTTCCCTGTCGCCACTCTCCAGCCCTCCCACACATGCAAACGCTCATCGTAGTCTCTGCTGTTTGCCATGATGCTCTCTAGGCCTATTGAATGAAAAATGTATTGGTAATTGTATTGGTGGTAAGTCAGGTGAATTGGCCATTTATGTCAGAAAGACATTCATAAACTAGTGTTCAAAAGTTTGGGGTTGTTTTTGAAAGCTTATTGTCACCATTGCTGCATGTTTTCAAATATACTGTAAAAACCTAAATATTGTGAAGTATTAATACAATTTAAAACATTTATTCCTCTGATGGCATAATTGAATTTACAGCATCATTACTCCAGTCTTCAGTTTCACATGATCCTTTAGAAAACATTCTAATATGCTGATTTGGTGCTCAAGAAAGATTTCTTCTTATTATCAGTGTTGAAATCAGTTGTGCAGGGTAATATTTGTGTGTGGGGGGGGGGGAGGGGGGGGAGGGAGAATACATCCTTTATGTTACTCACAAACATTCTTTTTTATATTTAATCTCCTAAATATCTTAAAGAAATTGCTCCAGACAACTGCAAACTTTTTGATTAACTTGATTTGATTAAAATCAAAAAGAGCTCTTATTTAGAACTGAAAACATAATCAAATGATCCAAAATATTTGTTAACTAAACATACAACATCTCAAATTCTCAAGTTGTGTTAATCCTTCTGCTGTTTTTAAGCCTGGTGATTCATTGTTGTATCTTAAATTGACTGTTAAAGGACTATGACACATCCTGTCTGGCTCATTTTACCTTTACTTCACCTTTTGTTTCAAATAATATATCCTCTTTTTCTAATAAACATCAGTGTTCTCACCACTTTCAATAGTGAATCTGAGAATAGAAACAGACAGTTCCCTTTTTCAGGTTTGTACACGTGCACTACTATTTATTATCATGAGCATGGACACAAGGCGTCTGTTAATGATCCTGAGATTCTGCATTATCATTAGGATGGTGATAAATGCATGGCTGACATTACCTGGCTCCAAAGTCTGACAGTCAGAGGGGTTGTCCTTTTTGCACACAGTCGCTGTATTGTAAATAGTGCTCATCTCTGCCATGATATTCCTCAACTGTGATACGCAAGGCATTCAGACCATTTCCATTGTAATATGTTTGCAGGAGAAGTGAAACATGAAGGCAAATTTCAATGTATTTTTGTAAAAACAGCAATGTCATACTTACTTCGCTAGCCTTGTCAGGTGAAAGTGCCCCTGATCCTTTATCCTGGAGCTTTTGGAGCTGCATTTTAATCTCTGGATCAGAGATCTGATCGATAGGGTAGGCATTGGACTCCTCAGAAATCTTATTGTAGTATTCGCTCCAGATTGCATAAGCTTCCGTCTGAAGAGAAGTTGAAAGAGAACTCATTATAAAACAACCAATTTGTGATTTCAAGAAGAAAAGATTCTCAATTTGTCACAAACACCCATATCCAGTTACTACTGATGTTGTTCAAATAATATTTTTTACCAACAATGAGATCATTTGTGATTTCAATAACTGAATAAGTTGATCAATTTGTCATATCCAGATGTTGTTTAATTAATATTTCCCCTAAAATTAGATAATTTGTGATTTCAACAGTTCAATGGGTTAAAACCTATCCAAAAAAGTTATAAAGAGAGGTTCAACTTGCCATGAACACCTATATCCAGTTTCTATTGATGTTTTTCAATTAATATTTTCCCTAAAAATTAGATATAGTTTGCGATTTCAATAGCTGAACTGGTAAACAAAAACCTACTGTAAAAGCTAGAAAAGCATGGTTAACTTGTCATAAACACCCATATGCAGGTGATACTGATTTTTTTTAGGTAATATTTTCCCCAAAAATGAGTTCTTAGGTCTGAGAGTTGATATCACACTTACCTCTTTATCTGCATTTTCCTGGGAAATATCTGTGTTGTAGGCCCAGGATGCAAGGGAATACTGGTACACGAGATTGGATGCGTCCTCGTCAAATTTTTTTAAGAATTCCCTGGCCTTTTCCTCCACGGTCTGAGAGCAGGCCACAGAGGCCATGGCCAAAAGCAGGAGCCACTGAGCAAACATCACGATAGCGTGTGTCCCACCTACACTGACGTTCTTGTTTTTCCCATGCACGGTTTTATCGAAGACAACTTAATTGCTTTGCACTTTGACCAGTGCCATAACCCAATAGAGCAACATTCTGCTTGAATGCAGATGGGTTGGTTCCAGTAAATGAGTCTCACTGGAGATTACGTAACATATTTCCTGCTCAAATCACCATATTTATTGTTTAAAACATTTTTGTATGCACCTAAGGATCAGTTATGAGGAATGAAGAAGAGAAGTCAGAGAAGCAATCAATTGAAGAATAGTTTGCAGTTTTGTCGGCAGAAGTCAGCTTCAATACTCAACAAGGAGTTTGTAGGCCACTCTGCATACACTCTCCATACAGCATCAATTATACTCTACACAGGCCACTAAACTACGTCATTACTTCAGGGTAAATGATTCTGATTGGTTAAGACAATGATAAACTTCTAAACAAAACATCTAAAAAATCTGCACAAAAGCGTATCTCCATCGATTATCTGGGTGACGATAGGAACTCCGGTTTAGGCACAAAGTGACCCACCAAGGTCATGTATCATTGTTTCTAGGCTCCAGTTTGGCTGAAAGATGGTCATTTCCTCTCTCCTAGTCGTACTGACACACACGCACATACACATAGACCGCTTCTTCAAGGTTGGAGTTCGTTGAGCACTAGCTCTGATTAGGAAACTTTTTTCCAAAACATGATGATAAGATGTTCTTTCTCACATAGTTTCAGACAATTTGTCATTATTCTCTAGTGTTTGAAGATGAAAAGCAAAGTCAATTCTTTAACATACACTTGAAGAAATCATTCAAATAATTTAATATTTAGGAGGATCATGATTAATGACTTAATTATAAATCACTAAAAAGGGTATTCTGGATTCTAGTTCTTGACCCTGTGAGCCCAAAAGGTTCTATATAAGGTGACATGTCTAATAGGGATTTGTCCCGTGGCCTCATGGGATTGTAAAGCGGCATTCGTATGCACATTTCAGACTCTCGCCAGAAGTATAGATCATCCGGATACTTCTTGCCTACTTTTTAATGATGACTGTGAATTCGGACATTCTGACATTCTTTGCTCACATACTGTTTTTCACATACCATATAGAAGGCTATGCTATTTCGGATGCAGCCGCTGTCCACACTGCAGGACAAAGCAGCCAGTACAATTAGGGTTTACACCTCATCTATTTCAGCATCTCATGGGGGAGCTGATGGCCAGCCAATGGGCCGACATCCCTTGGTATGTCAGTTTCTGAAGGGAGCTTGTCATTTTGCCGGTACCAAATTGGGATTTGCCAAAGGGTCTCTCTCTTGAATTCAACACGGAAGTGACTTAAACTGCAATTCACCGACTGGCCGAGGGGCAGTGCTCCCTAAGATGGGCGAGGCTTACCTTCTCCTGGCCACGGAGTGTCGAATTTTCTCATTCAATTGCCTGACGCTACTACTATGGAAGCTTGTTTCCGCCACTGAATAGTAAAAAAGGTAATTGTGACTTTGTATCTCAGAATTCCATGATATAAACTCACAATTGCAAGTTATAAAGTCAGAATTGCTTAATATACAGTCCCAAATGCATGTCAGAAAAAGTCAGAATTGTGAAATAAACTCACAATTGTGAGAAAACATCAGAATTGTGAGATAAAAAGTCACAATTATCTTTGATTTATTTTATTTTTTCGTAAAGGTAAACCAGCTTCCATAGAGGGGAAAACTGCCCAAAAATGCTGGTCTATGATAAGTTTTTTTATTATGCTAAATATGTGTTTTTTGTTTTAGTGAATGTCTGTTTCTCAGATCATAAAAAGTGTGCACCCCTATAGAAACAAAATACCCCCTCATTCTATATATTCTGTCGACGGCCCTGGATTTGCCTTTCGGCTCTCTCACTAAGCCACCATAGCCTATGGCTAATGCAGGTTTAAAAGCTTTGTCTCTCAAGACAGCTTTTCTCTTGGCTATATGCTCTGCTAAAAGGGTTGGAGAATTGTGTGCTCTATCCATTAGTGATGATTGTTTACGTTGGAGGCCAGATGGCACAGGGGGCGACACTCTAGCCTAACCCTGACTTTTTGCCAAAAGTACTTAATCGCAGAACAGGAGAGTTTGCTTACCCTTAAGGCTCATTCACACCAAGAACAATAACTATAAATATAACTAAAAATAATATATTTTAGCGTCCACCAGCAGACAATATCATTCTGTTTATTCTAAGCGCATGCTTGTCTGTCATTTTAAATGCTTGAGCTCGTTACAAAAGGGTGTCAGTTTTTTATCGTTCATCAGCTGGATACAATCTTTCTGAAAGTGATTCCAACAATATTGTCTGAATCTGAAATCGCCCATATATACCCTTAAATATGGCGCACTTTGAGGGGACAGCCATTTGTAGTGGTGTCCGTAACCATAGTTACGTTATTGAGTGCACTCATTCTATTCCACATTGCACCGCAATACCGAATTTGTTCACTTGTTTTCATTCACACCTTCAAGTGAAATAGTGATAGAAATAGTGATTGAGGGTTTAGGGGGCGATTTCAGATTTAGCCATAGTTTCACTGTGGCGTTATTGTTATAGCTGTGGTGTGAACTACTATTCTTTAATATTGAGAACAATTAGAGCTCTTTATAGGTATCATCCTTGGTGTGAACAGCTCTTTAGCTTTTTGTTTGCTATCGAAATGCCAGACTACAGTTTCCACTTTCTAAGCAACGTTTGTCACATTGGTTGGTTGACGTTATCTCCCATGCTTATACTGAAAGTGTTGCCAGTTCTCCTGTGGTAATACAGGCCCACCAAAGTCCCTATCAAGGAAAGTTTGTTCACTCTGCGGCCATATTTGCAACGCCTCCAGGCAGCTATTTCGGGCATACAAGACCATGTCCTATCTATTTGAATAGGTAGCATGAATTAGGGGCATTCCTAAAAACTGCTTGCTGAACACATTTAAGCAAAAAATCTGATATAAAAACGGTCCCATAATTAAAAAAAAAAAAAATGCTCTGATAGCTTTAAAAAAGCGTATATTTCCGACTAAACAAGCCAATGTGCATGTGCAGTCCTAAAATGTACAGAGTTGTAGTTAGGGTTGCATGGTATACCGGTATTGAGAAAATACAGATATATATTTTATTTCAAATTGTACAATATCATGATTTTGCTCATTTCGGTACTTGGTATGCTGCTGTTCTTAAGTTCACCGAGAGATGGCAGTGTACTACCCAAAATGACACAAAACTGGCAAATGTGATAACATAGAGCAAGGGTCAGCAACCTTTTTGTTATGAAGTGCCATTTTTAAGTTTCTGGGCCCTATTTTAATGATCTAAGCACATGGAATCCACTTTTGCTAGTTTTACAATGGAAAAAATGGTTGCCGCACTTGGCGCATGTCCTAAAAGGGTTGCCCCTATTCTCTTAATGAGTAAATGGGTGGGGGTTTTTTTGGTGTAACGTGCTATAAACCAATCATAGTATCATAAAAGCCAGTTGCACTTGCACCATATGCTGGATTGACTATGGAGTTTGCGAGCGGAAAGACTGAACATTCCTCCAGAGAGGAATCCATTTATTTTTAATATTTGAAAATGTTTGTGTGCTGCTGCGCATCCCTGTGTGTGTAATAAGCACACGTATTGTGGACCCGCCTATAGGCGCATATTACTAACGGCCTTTTTAATAACAAAATAGCCATTGACTTTAGACCGTTCAAGTGACGCAGGACATGAAAATGATAGCTGCTTTGGGGTGAAACTAGCAAAAAACACTGGTGTTGTTTGTCACATTGCGCCAGGTGTAAGATAAGGCCCTCTGTGTTCATCACAGCAGACTTGTGCTTTTTATTTTGAGCAGTCCATTGTGCATAATATAAGTCTATAAAAGCATAAATAACAGTGACTGTGAAGGCTAAAATAGTTCTTTATCAAGATAAGAGGATGACTCAGAGAGTTTCATAATAATACATTTGATTGAACAGAAAGATTTTTACCTACAGCTGGATTGTGCTGATGAATGCAGATAAATATTTTCCATTAATTATTACATTGCAGTTGTTGGAAAATGTTGTAACAGTCACACTAATTTAAAGCCTTTACACAGGGTTTTAACCGTATATTCTCTTTTCAATTACTAAACACAATGCTCAGATCAACTTCCAGTTTTTAGCTTCAACTCTCAGAGTTTAAGCAGATTTTTTAACAGAGCTGTTTAATCTGTTTATTTGAGCTCATCCAGGAATGAGAGATGTGCTTCTATCTCTCGTCGCTGTTTTATGGTTCCCATGCAGGTGAGGTTTTAAAGCAAAGGTTGGGCTAATGTGAGATTATCTTTGTCAGATAAAATCCAGCACACTTATAAAACGTAAAAAACAAACAAAATTAATTATTACACTTTCTTTCTTCCAAATTACTTCATTGTTTACCCTTCTTTTTTGTTATAAATGCACTTAAATTTACAAATAGAGTTCTAAATGAATTTTAATGTAAATTGCAACCATGTTTTTTTTTTATTTTTTTTTTTTTTTTTTTTTATTTTTTAAGCAAACCAGCCTATAATTCAGGTTATCCTCAATAACAGTTTTGGAAATATGCATATTGTACGTTTGCATTTGTTTTTGTTAATTAATTACTTATTAAACAAGCACATACATTATAAAAAGGAATTGAGTGAGAGTATAACTGTACAAGAGAGATTAAAGGGATAGTATCATTTACTCACATCATGTTCCAGATCTGTATAAAATTCTTTCTTCTGTTTCTTCTTCTCTACCCAAAAGAAGATATTTTTAAGAATGTTGGTAACCAGACAGTTGATGGTAGCCATAGACTTCCGTATTGTATGGGGAAAAAAGGTGCCGTGAAAGTCAATGGCTAGTCAACTGCCTGGTTACCAACATTATTCAAAATATCTTCTTTTTTGTTCAACTGATAAAAAAGCATTTCATACAGGTTTGAAACAACATGAGGGTGAGCAAATTATGACAGTATTTTGATTTTTGGGTGAACTATCCCTTTAAGGCTTTGTTAACCAGATTGCATACTTATTTTCTATATATATATTTCAATATTTTATTTCTTTATCATAAAATAATAAATTACATCCTATCAAAACCCTATATTGCTGTCACAATTCCCGCAGTTGAATAATATGACCACCAGGCGGTGATATTGATTTTAGCTGCTGCACTTCACCGATTCCGCCACGAGAGGCCGCTCGGCGCATATTTGGAGTTTCAAACTGGAGTCTCTAACGTCTAATGACTGTGGAATATTCATTATAATAATATTGTTCATTTAAAACTAGTGTCTAAATTCTGAAGAAAGTCGGAGTAACTCCTTGGTCATCACATCACATTCACTCCCAAGATCTATCCACACACCACTATACTAACCGCTCAGTTAACCTTTGCGTATTTGAACAGTGTTGTTTATAGCCCTAAGCATCTCTAAGTCCTCGACAAAAGAGAGGATAAAGTTTATTCGAACTCTACCTCTAACCGGAAAACCGCTGCACTGATGTAATACTGCAACCTTTGCGGTTCCAAAACGAGGCGCGGATACTTGACGCTGTCACCTTTGTGGCATCCACAATGGAGCATCGATGACGTAGTCATGGGTTGTGAATGAACTTTTTCATTTCAGCAGATTGAAAAGATATACACTTGAACTGTCTATATGGGAGATAGACTGTATATTGTGCAGTAATGCAGGGTGAGCAGTAGTTAAGTTTAACCAATTATAAATTAGACGAGTTAAGCTAACAGAAATATGGTCTAGCTAATTTTTCCGTTAAGAATGTTCTCTAAACATTGTGAAACGAGTAGGCCTGACATTTAAAATATGTTACGGAATTTTTTAAGGGGGAAAAAACATTCCCTGAACAATGATGTTTTGTGCTAAAGGTTTGAGAACATTATTAGAGACCATAAGAGAATGTTTGTTTATTACTTGAAGTTCTGACAACGTCTGGAAAATTATACACGACACCACACTCCCAATGTGATTGTAGAAGTTTTAGTATAAAAGAAAACAATATTTTCAATGCGTAAATCTTTTAATCATTTAATCACAGGTAAATCATTTACCTTAAAAATATGTGCAATAAAACAATATATTGTTTTAAGAACGCCTTCTAAAAACACTGGTGGCTTGACAAGATGAATTAAACAAAGCTAAACGGGTAATATGCCTGTGTAGATCATCCATGGACGCTTTTTTCTTTTAAAAGCTAATACGGTTAAGGCCTGGCTCATAAATATTAATTCAGGAGCTGACTGGACGGTTGCCATGTGACGTAATAGGGTCCTAATTAATATTCAAGTAGTATGCCTTCGCCATAGTAGACTGTAATTTCTCTCCGTTCCTGGCACAAGTAGACCAGTCCGTGTTTTTGCAAAGCCTCTCAATCCAACCTCAGCTTCAAAGCCCTGAAAGAACTCAGTAGCCTACCAAAAAGCATCCAGGACCAGAGGAGGAGCAGAGATTTTCACTGAGAAACCTCCATCCCTGTGTGATCTCCTCTAACGGGAGAGCTGAAGCGATGGCGGGTTGCGCGGAGGATTCGTGGATTTTTGCTTGACAGGCACCAGAATCTTCTGTTGGATTAGTTGATTTATTCATTTATGGGGGATTTGCATTTACCTAATGAAAAATGCCTTTTGCCAAACGGATCGTTGAGCCCCAGCTGCTGTGCAGACATCCCATCCCTAATGATGAAGGGTTACTGTTCGAGGATCTGTGCTCCATCACCAATGTGGCTCTATCCCGGACCCTGCGGCAGCTCTCCGACCTGTCCAAACACGCCTGCTCCTTATTTCAGGAGCTTGAGAACGAAATAGTCTCCACGAACCAACGGGTTTGGGCTTTGCAGAACAAAATAGGGAAAATTCAGCAAACCGCCTGTGCGCTGGATCCAAAACTGGAGGCTGTGCGTAAGTAGACCATTACGCGTAAATTAGCCTATACGCCTTGGTGATTTTACACATTAAAGTGGGATGGTTTGTACATTATTGGAAAGGAATGAATTAATATGGTGGTTATATGTATCAAGTCACATGTAGACACTGCCTCGAAGCTTTGGCGAGCAAATTATAATGTGTCACACGCCTGTATGCGTAACCAACACCTGCACCGTGACCGGGTGCGCTTTTCGCTACGAACCGAAAAATGACATGCCACACAGTAACCCACCGCTGCATATTGTTGATATAGTTTATATGTGCGCTCGTTAAGATTTTTAACACATAGGAGACAGTTTCAGGTCATTTTCAGCTGTTTGGAGAGAGGGGCGTGTAGGTGCCATGGCTATTAAATTAAAATGGGTAAACGCAACAGCTATCTCTGCAGGTATGACATTATTTTTTTATTGAATTTAATTCATTTGTATTACATTTTTCGATCATATTAAGAAATCTATAGTGTATTCGGTTAAAACGCATAATTGCATAATCCTGCGCTAAACCTGTGCTGTGCTTATTTTTGCACAACCCTATTAAAAAGCGTATATTTAATAAAACAATTAGTCCATGCGATATATTAAACTGCCACTGCACCCAAACGGAAATGCAATATAAATCTACCTAATCGGTGATGTGACATTTAAACACGACGAGATGTCGTTCGCCCACTCTTAAAAGTGGCTGTGCTATGAGAAAATGATGCATTTTAAATCAAACTTAAATGTTGTTGTTGGATATTAAGGGTGTGGAGAGAAAATAAATACCCAGTTGCTTGGGTGCAGCACTAGATGCACAGCAACATCCACATCATATCCATGAAGAAACGTCCAAAAAGGATGGTGAAAGAGGGATATCCATAAAATATGTGATTTAAAAATCCTCCTCCTCCATCATATCAAATGCATGGGCCGATGAAAGCAGGCCCCTTTTTGAAATAAAATGCTACAGCCTCAGCGCCCTTGTCAAGCCTCTGAGGAGATCATAGCCTCATGTGGATCATAGCCTCAGCACTGGGTGCTGCTGTATAGCTTTAATTATAAGCGGATGTTAAGCTGCAGTGGGGCTAAATCCAGTGCATGGATACAGCACCAGAAAGATGGAGATTTCCCCACTCTGTTATGAGTCAAATTGAAACAAGCACATTTGCAGACTTTTGCAATTAGTTTGAATAGGATGAAGCCGTTTCATCCCTGGCAATGCCTTGCGACGTGTTTACGTCCAGGAATAAACTGATTTGACCCAAAAAAAGATTAAGCCATGTAGGTCAAGCTAGGACCTGCTGAAATAATCTCTTTCTCCCAGAGTGATTATTACCATCAGACCAAAACTACTTCACCCCTACAGCTCCTCTGCCCCTTAGCATCAGTGTGCAATAGTGTCATTTTAGAGGACTCGTTGTGGTTTGTCATGTTACGGAGTTCATAGCATGTCATGTCTTTGTAGCTTGGCAGAATGAGGTAAAACTGGCAGTGTGTCTGGTTTTATTGGAGTGCCTGACTGACGTCCTTCCCTGCAGGATAATACAGTGTTTTCTTCTTGGCAGGAATTAAAGGACATTTCAGATATGAGCTTTGCGTTGATTGATGCACTTAACGTTAGATGGCAAAGGTGTTCTTGTTTTATGTGCCATCCAAGTTTATAAGAGCACCCAACTAAAAAATATCCATTATGAATATGAAGTTGGAAATTAATGTCAAACTGATTTGATCGTTGATTAAAATGGTTAGCCTTGTTCCCAGCTAACAGCTTAATGTTCTGGAAGATTCTGGCAAGGTTCTCTCAGGGTTAGGAAGAGAACCTTGAAGAGTTGTATAATAAAACATTCATTCAATGTTATCTAGTCCTTAATAATGTTCTCAAAACATTAGCACAAAAATGTCATCTATATCGTTCATGATGGATGTTCGTCTACCTTTTTTTTTAAATGTTACTACTTGTTTCAGAACGTTCAGAAATTATTCTAAAAGTAACATTTTAATAATGTTCTCTTATCATTCGTATACTAAAAAATAAAAATCTGGATGTTTAAATGTTCAGAGAACATTTAAAACAAATAATGTTTTTATAACTTAATGGCAACGTTAGCAAAATGTACTTTTTGGTGGTCAACATGCCCTGATGAAATATATTTAAAAAAATCTGATCATTTTATAAATACATTTTAAATTATTTGAATTATAATTTAGATTTAAAGGCACGCTATGTAAGCATGTTTACAGTGTGTAGGGATTTTTGGATATTTTAATTTTATTTATTTTTTGTTGGTTTAACTTAAAAAAAGTAAGAAACCTGTTGCCTTAAAATTGAGTTAATTGAAATAAAAAAATTGAGTTGATACAATGAAGGAAATTGGTTTAATACATAGAAACTCAAAAAATATTGTGCACAGAGAAGCATTATAACTTTTAACTCACTCAAATGTATCTAATATGATAAAACAGCACTGCGTTACCACACATACGCATGAGCGGAAGAAGAGGAAGCGGCGATTGTAACAAAAAAAGCTCCGCGAATTCAAGGCGTCATCAAGCTGTGCCTTTGTTTTGAATAAGCGACCTCTAGTGGAGAGAAATTACATGTTTAATGTAATTTAAAGACTATTTCACAACAGTAATAAAACCTTTTCTTTTTCTATTGAAGCATTTATGCATTTTTCTCTAATCAACATTCTAGTGATTATACATTCACTTTACCCTCAAAACGGCTTGATTTCCTCAAACATCAAACACCTAAAGACAGTCAGAGCTATACTGTATGATTCCGTGGATTTCTGAGAAAAGCCCCAAATCCAGAGATTTCCAAAAGCCTGTTCCACATCAAAAAGGGTTCGATTCATCCCTGGTGTTATCCTGTAGTCTGGTTAATGTAGATAAAAGCAACTAATTACCAAAAATGATAGAGTACGGTCTACGAATGTGTTTGTATGTCGCATGATTAAAGGAGGACAGTGTTACGCTAAAGCTGGTTGCTGTGTCTGACTTTGCAGTCAAAATACAAAGATTAAAAGCGAGGGGTTTTGCCGTCTTAAGTTTCGAAGAGCACAAACTTACGCTAGTCTGTAATTTTTGCATTCTTTGACAGACTTGATAAGAATTCTTGACTATTTTATCACTCATTTCAAGATGTCAAGTTGTTTTTTGTTTGAGAATTGATTATGAAAGGAAAAAAACAAGAAAGGGTGGACAAAGATATTACCTTGCATTTGATTACAAAACATTGGTTGTAAACAACTGTGCTGGGAGCCTCCAACTGTCTCATTGTGCGTGTGATAGCCCTTCATGGCTCGATAAGTGTAAACGATCCTAATCCCATAATTGCTGTGCATTGTCTTGTTATTCCAGTGATGGCATGTGGTGCCAGGAACGACACCCTCCTGAATTTGAATGGACAGTTGGCCATATAACTTTTATTGTGACCTTTGTCTCTGCAGATCTTTTTTATTTAAAACAAGTCCTGGATTGTTAAAAAAGTAGGCTTAGATGATTTATAAGAACCAGCAGCTCCAAAATTTAATTCACAAAACTTATTTGAATTTATATTTTGAATATTATATCCTTTATCCTATTCCCAGCTGTTTTTTTAATGTTTATATTAAGTTATGAAAGTGTTAGAATATTCTCTAAACATTAAAAGTGTCCAATTTTATAAATGTTTTTTTTTTAATTCATGGGCATGTGAACGTTAATGGAACATTCATTCCATTGTATCATTTTGCAAACATTGTCGGAATGTTGATTTTGAAAGTTCTCTGAACATTTTAAGTATAACATTTAAAAAAAAAAGTTAGACGAACATTTATTAAAAATAATAATAATAATACTTAAAAAAAAAAAACATTCCATGACCGAGGTATGAATGTTTTTTGTGCTTTAATGTTTTGAGAACATTATTGTAGATGAGATAAACTTTAAATGAACGTTATATTAACGTTACCGGAAGAACATTCAGAACTAAAACTTTAGCTAAAATTATGAGAACGTTTCTTTGCAGGACAGAAAAACGAATGTAGTTTTTAAGAAACAAATGTAGTTTTGTTGCTAACATCGCATAACAATAAATTCACACGAGGGACAATAAATAGATGGAATATACAAAACAGCTAGTGCAACATCCTGTAACGATGACAGTTGTTTTTATGGTGATTGTCACAATTTTAAAAAAGCATGGAGTGAGGTGGATTATTAAGGTGTCTTGAGTAATAAATATGATGCAATGTATGTGCAATATATAGAGAGGGGAGTCCATATGATTCCTGTCGCTGTGTCGTGTGTCAGACAGTGATTTGTATCAAGCTGTCAGATAGTGTGAAAAAAAATGTTTTAACACAGTTATTTGAGTTATTTGCATAAATCTTCCTTAGTCTTGGTCCTGCAGGAAGTGGGTAAAAAATGGAACACTTGCAATTAATATATTATTTTAATAAGCAGTGCATAAAAATGATAAGTACATATGTCACTGGATCGCACTGCACAACAGAACAAGAACAGCTACACAGTGGCACAGCATTTGGTCTAGTCTTGGATCTAATCCATTCTGGGACGCTTTACTCTTCCCATGCTGTGGAATGAAGTGAGAAGGCCTGTGATCTGGCTTCCCCAGCGAGGATGGGTAGAGATTACCTTGCCTGCCCCCGGACCTGTTTAATTAGACAACATCTTTCCCAGAGCTTTCAGACGTTTGCAGGTTTTACTAATGAAGGGAAAACATCAGAATGAGAAAAGTCGACTCGTAGCGACTGGTGAAACAGCTTTGACTTGTTACACTTAACACCCACACCATCAGTCTCAACTTTGTACTTTTGAAAACTGTCTATGTATGACCTGAGGAAACTGAGTTGTTTTAATCCTAATTCTTACAATAATGTATGCTGATCTTGCATAAAGAAAACGGATAGATATGGCTGTTAAAATATGGCAATACTTTATAGTAAGGTCTTATTTGTAAACATTAGTATTTGCATTAGATAATATGAACTAACTATGAGCTATTTAAAGCATTCATTATTTAACAATAGTTTGTATTGTGTGTGTGTGTGTGTGTGTGTGTGTGTGTGTGTGTGTGTGTGTGTGTGTGTGTGTGTGTGTGTGTGTGTGTGTGTGTGTGTGTGTGTGTGTGTGTGTGTGTGTGTGTGTTGTATAGTGTGTGTGTATGTATATAATCATGATGTAAAAAATTTGGACATTTAAAATACATTTATTGTAAGTGTCAAATGTATATAAATTACACACAAATATTTATTTATATATATTATATATAATTTGTATATTGCATATTGTATATCATTTTTTAATGATAAAACATAATTTAATTTATGTTTGTGCAAATATAAAAACATTTAAAATATTATATATTGATAAACATAAAGGAAATAAAGTGTATATATATATATATATATATATATATATATATATATATATATATATATATATATATATATATATATATATATATATATATATCAAGTAAATAAAATGCATTATTATAATATATACCGATTAATTTGAATCTAATAAATTAAAATACACTTGCCCGATCAAGACAGTGTAATGGCATTCTTTTTCAGTTTTCTATTTAATATAATTCTCATAAATATGAAGTCATTTTAACTGGTTTATTTTACCACAAATGTTATAACGGTCCGTTCTCTTCCATGCGATTCTTCTTAAAATATAATCTTTTTTTGTTTGTTTTTGGGGGTTTTTCCCCCCATGAAAGTAGAATAGTAATAGGCCTGAGGGAGAGGGGGTCTAACCTTTTAATAGAGCCCAATGCAGCATCCACTCTCTTTGCTCTAAGAGCCCCTGGAGCAAAATTCATTGTCCTGTAGCTTTAGACAAACCCACAGCCACAGCACCCCCCATATTTTCCCCCCCCCCCCCCCCCCACACACACACACACAGTATATGTAGTACCCACAAGCAGAAAAGGATTTTGTTTGTTTGTACAGACAATAAATAAATAAATGCACGCAAATGTAATACAGACAAACACTTGCAACCCAGAAAACAAACTTGAAACACACTTCATCTTCCATTCTTTGTTTGTCTTATAATAGGTGGAGGGCTCTCTGGCCAGTTCCATTTTGATAAGTATTGTATCATACATAAATGAGTCTCAGTGGCCTGGAATTAAAGTAGCTATGGACGGCACATCATCCTCTCAGCTCCAGGCCACTGTGTGCTCAGCTCTGATTGGTCAGATTCAGACAGCGCTGTAGCCCATGGTTTAAATACTCAAAGTTTGCCCACCATTTGCACACACACACACACACACACACACACACACAGTCTTAGAGAACAAGTCTACCGTGAGCACTTGTGCATTGCCTCAGGTCAAAACAAGGATATGAATGCTTTTACTTGTGATGGCTTTTAGATCTAACATTCTACAGTTTGATAAAGATGCATCAACTTGCATATTGATTTGTTTAACTGAGGTCCACCAAGCTGAATAAATAGTATATGTTGGAATCCCAAATGCAGCATATAAAACATTTAGATGCTTTGTAAAATGTGGAGAATATGGCAGAAAAAAAATCTTTCCCTTTAATAAAAAAGAACTCATTTATAAATAGCTTATTGAACAAAAAATTATATTCATTATTTAGGGTGTGAAAATGAAGCAGTTCTTTTCAATAGAGAGTATTTAAATAAAAAGGAACCTTTACTTCAACTGGCGGCATTTGTGCAAAAACATATGCCAGTCATTTACTTGACTGCAGGAGCCATTCCTGATGGCAAATTCTGCTAAGAGCGGCAAACTTCATGCCAAGTACACACTATTAGGTAACTTTAAGCATATAGTAAAAGTGCTTTGTGTTTTATGTGGAAATCATATATAGCCAATATTCAATGTTTTTTATTTTTTTTAAGTTCCAAATGTGAACTATGTGAGAATTAAGATTACTGATTTTCTCATGCAATATATATATATATATATATATATATATATATATATATATAAAAATCCAATGCTTGGTCTGCTGCTTGGTTGATATTTCATGGTTGAGAAGATATTTGAGTTGTTGTTCTCTTTGCCTTAGGGCTGGGCTGTCTCTAACATAGAGGTTAACACCATGGAGTGTTATACCACTTCCTTTCAGGTAATTTAGTACACACAAAGGGAGAATGACACTCATTTACTTCAAATGTAAGCTCAAAATGAAGTATTAGGTACGTTCAAAGGAAGTGGACGAGGGAAAAATATAATATTTATGGTCTAATGGGTGCTTTGGGTTACTATCAGGAGTTTTTATGATGACCTGTACCTCTATTTGCCCCTGCAGTATTTTTCTTAGAAATGTCAAGCTCATCTCTATAATATGTAGCATATCTTATACTAATATATACCAACACACAAGTTTGAACACAAACTTTTTGATTATTACCATTTTTAGAATTAGAATAATCACACACACACACACACACACACACACACACACACACACACACACACACACACACACACACACACACACACACACACACACACACACACACACACACACACACACACACACACACACACACACACACACACATTAAATTGATTAAAAGTGAGAGTAATGACTTTTACATTGTAAATATATACATACACTCACCTAAGGGATTATTACCTTTCACCTTCAGAACTGCCTTGATTCTACAAGGTGCTGAAAGCATTCTTTAGAAATGTTGACTCATATTGATAGGATAGCATCTTGCAGTTGATGGAGATTTGTGGGATGCACATCCAGGACACTAAGCTCCCGTTCCACCACATCCCAAAGATGCTCTATTGGGTTGAGATCTGGTGACCGTGGGGGCCATTTTAGTACAGTGAACTCATTGTCATGTTCAAGAAACCAATTTGAAATTATTCAAGCTTTGTGACATGGTGCATTATCCTGCTGGAAGTAGCCATCAGAGGATGGGTACATGGTGGTCATAAAGGGATGGACATGGTCAGAAACAATGCTCAGGTAGGCCGTGGCATTTAAACGATTCCCAATTGGCACAAAGGGGCCTAAAGTGTGCCAAGAAAACTCTCAAGGTTGTGCGTGTTGTGGCTTCACAAATGCTTTGCTGCATACCTCGGTTGAAACGAGTGGTTATTTCAGTCAAAGTTGCTCTTCTATCAGCTTGAATCAGTCGGCCCATTCTCCTCTGACCCCTAGCATCAACAAGGCATTTTCACCCACAGGACTGCCGCATACTGGATGTTTTTCCCTTTTCACACCATTCTTTGTAAACTCTAGAAATGCTTGTGCGTGAAAATCCCAGTAACTGAGCAGATTGTGAAATATTTAGACCGGCCTGTCTGGCACCAACAATCGAGAATAGAGAATGCCATGCTCAAAATGGCTTAAATCACCTTTTTCCCATTCTGACATTCAGTTTGGAGTTCAGGAGATTGTCTTGACCAAACCCTTAAATGCATTGAAGCAACTGCCATGTAATTGGTTGATTAGATAATTGCATTAATGAGAAATTGAACAGGTTCCTGAAAATCCTTTAGGTGTATATATATATATATATAATATGAGAGAGAGAGAGAGAGAGAGAGAGAGAGAGAGAGAGAGAGAGAGAGAGAGAGAGAGAGAGAGAGAGAGAGCTATACTGGATCACTACATTAGTTTTCTCAGTAACTAAGGGGTTACATCATTGGTTTTGAAGTAATTCAACTCACAGCTTTGTTGTTAATAGAGAAACGCTTAACAAATGCAGGTTTTTACACACACATCTCTCTTTCTCTCTCTCTCGATAATTAATTCAAATATATACTGTAATTAATTAATTTAAATTAATGTAATCTTATGCTCTACTTCATCTCTGTGTCTGATTTAAAGCGGGCAGAATGCTAGATCTAACAAACCATATCTGATAACAAGGCCATAACCATGTCTTAGACATTGGGGCAGGGGACAAAGTTGTTGTTGTTTTTTGGTCTGGGGAGGGGTGCAGGGTCTTATTTGTTTATTAAAGGAATTAAATTATTAAAGGATTCAAATGGATTTAAGAAAATAAAGAGAAAAAAATAAGAACGCTAAAAGTTCCAGTTCTATTGTAGTTAATATGAAGTAAACAGTTTTTTAAATATATATTTTTTTAGATTTGCACACATTCACTCTTATTTTCGTCTGCCTAATATGTAAAAATACAAAACGTTTCACATCACGTCAAATTTAGTTATGATTTACATTCATAATGTAACATTTTCAATTGAAAAAGGTTGTAATTTCATAAAAAATGTGGAGTAGATTGCATAATTTGATATTACTGTTGGTGGCTGAATGTTTTTATCTTAAAACAGTTGTCAAATATTACATGTTTAGCTACCGCACTAACTTTCACTAACTAAAGTGTTGCGTTGGAAATGCACCGGTAAGCCCCGCCTTGTTTGATTTGATTGGCCAGCTTACTCATTCTGACAGTGACAAGCGCTGTTAGAACGTTGAGGCAGACCAGCATAAAAATGTTACATTTTACATTGTCATCAGCAACAAACCGAGCAATGTGTAATGGAGTAAACAGAGCAGCATCAACAATATCAAATATTGGGGAGGACAATTTGAGCATTTCTAATTATTCAGGAAGACTTGTCCCCCCTCTGCTGTAGCATTATCCTTTACATATTTAATTGTATAAGTGCTACCCCATGCTCACGTTCATTTAAACATCTGGTTAATGACAGAGTTTAAGTCCTGCTGACCTCATGAATAATTAGTAAGACCAGCAGGTCCAGCGAGAATCTCTTTCTTTTATTGCCATCAAATATTCATAAACTAATTGTATAGGCTATTTTTGAGGGAATTAGTGCAACCTACATACAGTAGCTTTAAAAGAAAAGGGATGTGGAGCAGAGTGGATCTTACAGCTTTCACTGATACTCTGTCAAGACATAATTAAACCAATGGATTGTTCGACCATCAAGACCACTGTGTTTTTATCTAAAAGATGCAATTCTCTATTTGTCCCAACTTGTTCTGAGCAGAGCCCCACCCCCCCCAAAAAACACACACACACACACACGCACACACACACACGGCTTACAGTACCCCCATCTTAAAAAAGAGCAGCCCAGCGAGCAGAAACACGTATACTGAAGTCAGAGAGCACCTGTGTATGCGGGTTAGTGGCAGGTGTCGCCTCTGCCAACTGAAACATGACTGGTGACTTGCCCTTACTATTGCAGCAAAGCATTACTGTTTGTGTATATTCCAGGCTTATGTTTTAAGTTTCATTCTAATCTTACAGAGGTAGTGAAGGACAGTCAGATTGTAGAGACTACACAAGTTAACAAAAATATATCCTAAAGAATGTTTTGCTAACGTTCCATTAACTTATGAAAACATTTTCTCAATGTTCCCTGATTATTATTTTTTTTTAAATGTTAAAAAAATTTATGTTAATGGAATGTTACTTTTGAATGTTCTATAACAAGTAGTATCATTTCAAAATTGTACAGTATAAAACGTTTTATGCTAACATTTTGAGAACATTATTAAAGACCATATAACTTTGAATGAACATTCTATTAATGTTACAGGAAGATTGTGTGTTCATAACTTAGAGAGAACCTTGCCAGAACATTAGCCAAAGTTATGAGAATGTTTCCTGTTAGCTGGGTAGATAATAAATGATTTAATTAAACATAAGCATATTTCTAATAAACATTTCTCTGCCATCTTGAATTTTTTTTTCCCACTGACTTTGTCGCAATGCATTTTATGATAAGGTTCCCTGGGTTTTGACTGAGACAGAACAATAGACATATTTTGTTTATCTGTGATAAACAATTAAAATCAGTTAAAATGCATGCCTGTTCATTTACATATTTAAAGGGATAGTTCACCCAAAAATTAAAATTACCTCATTATTTACAGACCCTCAAGCCATGTATATGACATTTTTCTTTTAATACAATATATATATATATATATATATATATATATATATATATTAGGGCCAGGACTCGATTAAAAAAAGGAATCTAATTGATTAGAGGCTTTGTAATTAATTAATCGCATTTTAATTGCATATAAATATTTGACCTGAGAACAATGAGTAAGTAATTTTTAAAGTAAAGTAATTTTTCACATGGATTTTTAGTATACCATAGAATAATGACTGAATACATAAGCTTAATCAACAAAATATAGTTTATTTATTTCAGTTCAGCAGACCAGTGCAATGTTTGCCATTAAGTGTAGCAAAAGCATATTTGTGATATTTGAGGCTCGATGTGCTGCGGTGAAACGCAAATTTCTTGTTGTAAAGCTTGCACACAACCATGCTCTTGTCGACGGTTCCATCCTTTCGTTTTTAAAAAAACAAAATTTCCCATCCACGGGGCCAAGCAAAGCGGTCTCATCAGCTTCTTCGTTCATGTTCACATGGTTTGTTGTTGTCGTGACTCGTGAGCGCTAGTTGGTGTTCCAGTATAATCGGCCCGTCGAAACTCATTCATTGTTCCGCGGTGCAAAAATAAGTGTGGATAAAATTTAGGGCCGGGACTCGTTTAAAAAAATTAATCTAATTAATTAGAGGCTTTGTAATTAATTAATCGAAATTAATCGCATTTTAATCGCATATAAATATTTTACCTGAGAACAATGAGAAGTAATTTTTCACATGTATTTTTAGTATACCATTGAATAATGACTGAATACATAAGCTTAATCAACAAAATATTGTTTATTTATTTCAGTCCAGCAGACCAGTGCAATGTTTGCCATTAAGTGTAGCAAAAGCATATTTGTGATATTTGAGGCTCGATGTGCTGCGGTGATACGCTAATTCCTTGTTGTATAGCAGGGGTGTCCAATCCTGCTCCTGGAGGGCCACTGTTCTGCTGAGTTTAGCTCTAACCCCAATTAAACACACCTGTACCAGCTCATTAAGGTCTTATTAGGCATACTAGAAACTTTAGCAGTGTATTGAGGCAAGCTGGAGCTAAACTCTGCAGGACGTCAGTGGCCCTCCAGGACCGACTTTGGATACCCCTGTTGTATAGCTTGCACACAACCGTGCTCTTGTCGACGCTTCCATTCTTTCGTTTTTTAAAACTAAATTTCCCATCCACGGGGCCAAGAAAAGCGGTCTCATCAGCTTCTTCGTTCATGTTCACTATGGTTTGTTGTTGTCATGGTTGTTGTCGTGACCAAGCGGCAACCTCCCGCGATCTCTCTTGAAGCCAATACGGAAGTACTGTAAACTGCAATTCCTCAACTGGCCACTAGGGACAGGCTCCAGAAGGGAGCAGAATCTCATTGAGCCCCATGTTAAAATTCTCAACTTTAAAGCAGAAAAAAACATGTTTACAGCCTGGTACAAATTGTGGTTTTGGCTTATATGGCTAATTTTGATCTTCATGACAACTCTGAGGGGGGTGAATTTTTTTATAACTCATTCGTTTACGTTATATAAAGCCTTAAGGTTCTGCATAATTAAGGGCGTGGTTACAAGTGGATAGCCATTTATCCGCCGTCTATAGTCATTGCGTCACCTCAGCTCCGCGCACATCCCGCCTTTTTGCCCATTTTCTGTTATCCGGGAGTGACACGCGTTGACTCGCTCACAAGATGGCAACGCCCAGCTCGACCATACTTTAAAGGGATCCCCTGGTGTTGAGACTTGTATGGCTTAAAATAACATAAATTATGTCTCTTACTGAATTATGTAGTAGAAAACCCATGAAAGATCTACGTTATTTTAAAAATCGATTTTATATTTGGACCATGGGCGGCGCCATTTTGTTTGCGTTCTAGGTTGATGACGTAGAGTGGTTGAACTCCTCAATCAGCTGGCATTACCCGTAGCTATTTTTACCACAACGCAACTCGAAAATTGTTTCAGAGTTAAACAAAACCAATGAATTCCTTTGTAATTATACTTAAAACACACTCAAACATACATGTGCACACAAACTCACCTACACAAGTCACAAACAGATCGGCGGGCGCGCACACGACAGGCTCTGTCTCAATCGAGATGTTGGGCTGCTCAGTCTCCACGACAGGGGCTGAATCTGAAATCGACCCTATACCCTTAAATAGGGCATTATTTGAAGGGACGGACATTTGTAGTGTTGTCCGACATCATAGTGGACATGTTCGAGTGCAGTCATTCAGTCTCACGTTCACCGCAATAACGAGTAAAGCCGATTTACAAACAGCTGTCCGACTTCACGCACTCAAACATACATGTGCACACAAACTCTCTATCTCACACAGACTCACACACACCCCAACAGATCGGCGCGAACACACACACACACACACACACCCCCCAACAGATCGGCGCGAACACACACACACAACAGATCGGCGCGAACACACACACACACGCACGCACTGCGCGCGCATACATAACCCTCAATCTATTCCCTGTGTTGATATCCTGTTCAACACATCCTGTTCCCTAGATAGACTGTTGATAGTAGATTAACTATAATGCCTAATGTGACCAGCAGAGGGAAATATCTAGGTAGGACGATGGGATAAAGTAACGTGAGGAAGAGAGGCAGGATGTTTTGGTGATGATGCATGCGATTGAGACAGAGCAGTCAGGTGTGTGTGTGCGCGCCCGCCGATCTGTTTGTGACTTGTGTAGGTGAGTTTGTGTGCACATGTATGTTTGAGTGTGTTTTAAGTACAATTACAAAGCAATTCATTTGTTTTGTTTAACTCTGAAACAATTTTCGAGTTGCGTTGTGGTAAAAATAGCTACGGGTAATGCCAGCTGATTGAGGAGTTCAACCACTCTACGTCATCAACCTAGAACGCAAACAAAATGGCGCCGCCCATGGTCCAAATATAAAATCGATTTTTAAAATAACGTAGATCTTTCATGGGTTTTCTACTACATAATTCAGTAAGAGACATCATTTATGTTATATTAAGCCATACAAGTCTCAACACCAGGGGATCCCTTTAAGCTTCAGAACGGCTTATCAGAATCCTATGGGTGACGTCACGGACGCTACGTCCATATTTTTTTACAGTCTATGGTCGTGACTCATGAGCGCTAGTTGGTGTTCCAGTATAATCGGTCCGTCAAAACTCATTCATTGAAAAACGTTCCGCGGGGCAAAAATAAGTGCGATTAATTTTTTTTTTTTTTGCGTAATTAATTAACGCGTTAAAGTCCCGTAGTTAATTAATCTTAATTAACGCGTTAAAGTCCCGGCCCTAATATATATATATATATATATATATATATATATATATATATATATATATATATATATATATATAAATTCCTGGATAATCGAATCATTATAATGCATTCAACTTAAGAAGAAAGTGTAACGCCTCTCTCAGTTCCAAATGCTCCCGCTACGTACAACGACATTCGTCATGCCTTTTTCTGTAAATTGAATACAGAAGTTCTGGAGGAAGAGAGTTATTTTACTTTATAACGTTTTAAATATGGATTTTTACACACACACACACACACAAAAATATGGATACATTTTACACAAAACCATCGATTCACTTCAGAAAGTCTTTATTAACCCCAGGAGCCGTGTGGAGCACTTTTATAATGGATGGATGCACTTTTAGGGGCTTCAAATTTTAGTTAGTCATTCATTGGCATTATAAAGCTTTGAAGAGCCAGGACATTTTTTTAATATAAGTTTGATTGTGTTCGTCTGAAAGAAGAATGTCATACACCTAGGATGGCTTGAGGGTGAGTAAATCATGGGGTAATTTCCATTTTTGCATGAACTATCCCTTTAAATATGTATAGGAGAATAGAAGAGCACAACGAGGATCATAAAGTCAACATTTTTGCCTTCTGCCTTCTAGCCTTCTCAGTGCTCTACTTTTCCCTTAGAGTTAGTCTACTTCTGAGTTTGACAGTGCTTTTAATGTTTAATGCACTTTGATTTTCACTGCAGACACATCAAGGCTATGAGGCCTGTCTGCAAACTGTTCATGGTGATGGAAAAGAAAACTGCATCCTCTAAAAACAAAGTCTCAGAAATAAAGGTTGAGCTGAGAAACAGTCAAACTAGTAAATCGGGGGAAAGTATGATGTTAGCCTTAACCTGGACCAGAAACAGTCACCATTTTGATCAAACTGAAAGAGAGGCATTTTCTTTAAAAGCAAACAAAAGGGATTCTTTGCTTAGAGAGATATGCACTGTACGTTGAATAAGTAACATAATTATCAGGTATAATTCAAATTCAGTCATATCTACACTGTTTTACCATATGAAGATACCTTGCCCTCTTATCGAGTGCTATTCGGCACAGTGAGAGATGATCATACAGTTTCCCCCAATAAATCCACTCAAGGTTCATTCCTTAGTCTGAACGCTTTTAGTCTTGGTGAAAGAAATGTGTCTTATGATAAAATATAAATGGACAGAACCATTTCTCAATTGGGAATTGTCACCATAACTCAGCTATAAGGCTGTTTGTGTCCGTTTTGGGTTGCTCTCTGAAGCAATCACAGCGGTACTTCCATTTGATCATTTCAGGTCATGTCCCACTTTTAACTCAAACGGGAAGTGACAGCCTAAACCAAAGGGTGAAAGTCTGACCAGTTATTCTCTGCTGGTGAATCCTGTGTAACATTCTTATTGGTGGTGGTGGGGGCTCTTCATTGATGGTCCTAAAATATCTGTCATCTCACCTTTTTTTGTTTTCTGTATAAGTGGCCTTGTTGCTATTAATAGAATGACAATACTGAAAATAAAGCATATTCATAATGGGATTAAATAATATGTTATGTCATATTTAAAAGTTATATTTTAGGAGAAATTAAAGCAAAAGATGTGAAGGGAATTTCCTACAAGGAGAATAGGCTATCTAAGACTAGCTGATGCATAAACAGGTCTCAATTCCCCACAACATTTAACCAGTCACCAGCTTAAAAAAATAGAGAGAGAAAGAAAGAAGTCAATGTTAACATCATATCATATAATTCTCATGACAGTGAACTCATTTCTCAACCTGTGCGAGGGCGGCGATACTGATTCTAGTGTGTTCAGTCAGGAGCCTTAATCATTTTATTGATAAATCCATGTCTGATGAACATTTTTTATCTTATATCGCCCTTAGAAACATTCTCCTTGACAACATTTCAGCATTTTTTAGGTGTATCTGTATTTTCTTTCGGCTTATTTGGAATCGGAACTAGGCTGATTCGCGAACAAAACACTCTTTTGAGTCGGTTCTTTTCAATGAATCGGTCAAATTGGGAGAAGGGAGAAACCAGGAGAAACGAATCAACTGTTTGCGATTGAATCACTCTTTCAAATCGATTCTTTACAATGGATCCCTCAATTGGCTTAGTGAAAATGTCTGAATGGATTTGAATCATTTAGAGTGTTTACTGAGGCAAAAAGGAAAATACTTTACTACAGGTAAATACAATTTATAACAAATAGCACAACAATTTTGCATGTTTTTTTTCTGATATGTTGCCTATCCGTTACCATGTAAACAAACACCATAAATTAACGGTAATCAGTTAAGTCTCTTAAGGTACATTAGGCTATCAAAGTATATTTCTTTATTTTTATTGTTTATGCCAGTTTACGATTGCATAGCATGCTTTTTCCATATCTTGTTAATCATGGCATCAAATGGGGTAACGTTAGGTGGGGTGTTTTCCCCAGAAAGTGTGTATGTCTATTTGTGTAGGTATTTCAAAACAGTTGTAACTTTCTCTCTCCTTTTTGCACAGAGAGCAACTTTTAACAATACTCCAAGGTGTTATGTGAGTGAATATCACTGAAGTATACTTCACTCTAGATCCAGACTCTTAACTCCATGATAAGATATCTTGTTAGTTCAGACAGAGGGGAAGCTTCTGGCATGGGTCCGCTTGGCTTCTTCTTAACTGTGTGTTAAGACTAATCATGTTTTCTGCATGTGATCTGTCAGTAATTCCTGCATACTTTGATCACACGGCTATGATGATGAAACAAGCAGAATTCTCATGCGATCTGGATGAGCTATGCTTCATTCCCACCCACCCCCCCACCTTTTCTAGTCATAGATACACAGCTGGAGAAAGACAGATTTATGTTGATCTGTTCTTATATTAGCTCTTTGATGATTTTCTGTCAGATTACTCCGGAATGTCTGACGCCATTCTCAATAAATTTGTTTTTATGGCATGAATAATTTTTCATACCTCAAAAGGACACCTTGGGAAATCATTAACCACCTCTCTCAATTCACTGGATGTATAGTTGGGTTAAACTGCAGTTTGACTTGAGCTGGCGATTTGCCCAGACTGAGCACAGCTATGCTCTGCAAACAGTGAGAGACGTGGTGTCTGTCATAATTTCTGAATCCTGTCTGCTACTTTTAGTCTTAAAAATGTATCAAAACCACAAAGGGGGATCCAGATTTACAAAATACCTAGCTGAAGAGGAGCTGGAGCTAATGTAGTGACAAAACCAGACAAATTCAACTCTTTCTGCAGCTGCTGCATTCATAATGGTCACTGATCATTACTGTGATGAATCGTACAAAGTGAAGTCTAATAATTAAAGTCAAATACTTTCCTATCTTATTTTAGGAAATAGTTTAGTTAGTCACATGAGGAAGTTGTCACAAGGGATGTATCTCAGTAACTATTACTTATAATGATTATTAAAAAAAATGACTTGCTATTTTTCTCTGTTACTTTCATGCTTGCTCATGAAAACGTGCTTTGTATTTTTTATTCGTAATTCGTCAGTCCAGGCCACCTTCTTCCATTGCTGTGGTCGAGTTCTGATGCTCACGTG